>NC_091469.1:482484236-482829090 GCF_036971445.1 Narcine bancroftii | reverse complement strand
AAAGTCCCTAAATGAGTCTCTGATTGAGTTTGTTATTTGAGGAGTCTGATGGTGGAGGGGTAGCATCTGTTCCTGAACCTAGTGTTGTGAGTCTTGTGGCACCTAGACCTCTTTCCTGTTGGTAGCAGCGACAACAGAGCGTGTGCTGGGTGGTGTGGGCCCTTGTGATTGCTGCTGCTATCTGAAGGCAGTGCTTCCTTGTGCTTCCTGCAGATGTTCTCACTGATTGGAGAGTTTTGTCTGTGATGACCTGGGCTGCGTCCACTACCTTTTGCAGGGCTTTGCAACACTATAGCAACAACGCGATTATAGCGCCAGCATCTCTGGTTCGAATCCGGCTCGGTCTGTAAGGAGCTTGTACGTCCTACTAGTGGCTGTGTGAGTTTCCTCTGAGTGATCTGGTTTTCTTCCACCCTTCACAACGTACAGAGGTTGTAGGTTAATTGCAGTATTTGCAAGAATGGGCTCCTGGGCTGGAAGAACCTGTTACAGTACCGGATGCATAAATTAAATATCAAATTAAAATTTCTCATATAGCTGCTATTGCTTTCAATATTTGTAAATGGCCTGGACAGCTCCTTATGGGATAGTTCCAAGTTTAAAAACAAATACTGTGCTTGTTGCACTTTTATTTTTAAGAATTTAGGTCACCCCAGTTAAAGGAAAAAATAGCATGGGTTTCCAACGATAGCATGTCATTCCCTGGTGAGAAACTGTCTTCAAAAGCAGAGTTGCTTGCAGGCCTAATCCTTTTTATTTTGTTTTATACTGCTGCTATTCTGTGATAGAGTAGTTAAGGTGATGTCATTTCCTTTTAAAATGTACTTTCTCCTGAAAGGAGAAAGTTGTTTGTTGCTGAGTAAACCAATCGGGGACAAATGGTGCAGTATTATTCACCATAGAAGCCACTCAACTGTTACGGTGAGGGGAGATCTGAATATTAACAAATAAATAGGAGTTGCAAAATGGTGGAAAAAATGCTGGCTTTTGAAGCAGCTGTGTGAGATTAATCTTAGATCCTTTAGCCAAGCTCATCTATGCAAGTTGCCTTTCCATGGTAGTCCTGCAATGTCCTGCATTTGATCCATATCCTAAATCCTTCCTATCCACCTATGGCAGCTCGTTCTCGATGTGGACCATCCTCTATGGAAAATGCTGCTCTTCAGGACCCCGTTAAATCTCTCCCTTTCACACTCTCTGTGGTTCTCGTATTGCCTACCCTTGGAGAGAGGGTGAGGAAAAAATTGTGAGAATTCACTTTACCTGTGCTACTCACAATTTTATAAAACTCTGTTCTGGGGCATAAGGGGACAGCTTATCTAACCTCTCCCTTGAGCCATCTAGACCCAGCAGCATTCTGGTGAATCAACTTTGATCTTATTATTTGAGGGAACTGTTATTGTCGTAATGCAAGGGGTAGATCAACAAATTGGTTGTGACTGGAGGACTGTGGGCAATGGTCTGCACAAGTCCCAAGCGCTGGATCCATTGGTTGAAATGATTGGATCTTAATAGGTTAGACATAAAAGTAGGCACTTTTTTATAGTGAGGAAAAACATTGAACCCACTGGAAGATGTCAGTGGATGGTGGAATAAAAGTGACAAAATTCAGTCCAGAGATTGAGAGGTTTGGAGGAGTTAAAGATGATTGGTAGAATATTAAAAAGTAAACTGAGGCATTGGGAACTTTGAATGCCTATCCAATGAAAGGAGGAGCACCATACCTTTAATCAAGACTGCCTTGATGAAGAAACTCAACCCGAAATGTCAGATCTCTATTTCCCTCCACAGATGCCATCTAACCTGCTGAGTTCCTCCAGCAAATAGTTTCTCAGTAGGATACAGACCAGGTAGAAACAAGGGATAGAAATAGCAGATGTATCTTAATCTGACGTGTTGCACTTTGGTGGAATGTCAAATCAAGAGGAGCGTAGAGAGCAAATGGCAGGACAGCTGCAACAGGACTTAACGTTTACCCTCTGCACCCCAACCAATCATGGCAAGCATGCTATATGCCGCCTTTCCCTCTTTATCTACTTGTATTGCGCTCACGAAGCTATGTACTGAAACTGAACATGTTCTACTGACATAACTCAGCATTTAGAGCAGCAGCAGTGGGAGAAAAGGATTGACATTTTGAGCTGAAACCTACATCTAGACAAATCTGTATTTTTCTTCCTCTGGAGCATCAGAGGCTGAAGGGCATCCTGATCATGTACAAAGGATGAGCAACATGGATAAGGTAGATGGACAGAATATTTCTTTCAGGGTAGAAATGTCACATACTAGAGGGTATAGGTTTAAGGTGAGAGGGGAGAACATGTAAAGGTGTTCTGCTTGGCAAGTTTTATTTATTAAATCATAAAGTGGTAGGTACCTGGAACATGCTGACAAGTGGTAGGAGTAGATTAACATAACAAAGTTTAAGAGACATTGAAGCAGGGAGGTTATGCTACAACTGTACAGGGCACTGGTGAGGCTGCATCTTGAGTACTGCCTGCAGTTCTGGTCACCTTGCTTAAGGAAGGATATACTGCACTTGGCCTGGGCGAGTTGGAGTATTTCCATGTGCTCCTGTTACTTACCTTGGAGATGGAAAGGCTTTTGGGCATCAAGAGGGGAGTCACAGTCTGCCCAGATGCAGGATTTGTTGTTTAACCGGATGAGTCACTGGAGATCCCCAGGATAATATGATGGGGGATATACCATGAAATGTTGAGGTTGCGAGAAATGGTCATTGTCTGGCCTTTTGTGCAAATGTTAATTTTCCTTAATTTAAATTTAAATTAGACATACGACATGGTAACAGGCCCTTTCAGCCATGAGCCAATGCTACCCAATTATGCCCGGTTGACTTATACCCTCGATATGTTTAGAAGGGTAGGAGGCAACCAGAGCTCCCGGAGCAAACTCATGCAGACACAGGGAGAATGTACCAACTCCTTACAGAGAGCGCAGGATTCGAACCCCAGTCCTGATCAATGGTGCTGTAACACCATAGTGCAAACCATTCTACCTACTGCTACGCTTACCGTGGCCGCCTCTCAATGTCCTGACACTGCTACCTGGAGGCACAAACTGGTTCATGTGATAATTTGTGAATGGAATGAGCATTGTGCAATTACCATTGAACATCCCCTCTTCTGATCTTAAGATGGAAGCACATTGATGAGGCCACTGAAGATGTGGGCCTGAGAACCTTATCTGAGCATCTCCAGAATTTGTCTAGAACTAGATGTTTCTCCAAGAAGAAGAACCTTATCTTTTCACAAGTTGTGACTCTAGTCATTGTTGTGAAGGATCCAATGGAAAGCTGTCAGAGTGGTGAAGGTCTGGAAATTGTTGACACTAGAGCTGTTGTAGTTGAAAAGTCCCATTATATTTCTTAGTTTCTGGATGGTGCCAGCAGATTGGAAAACCACAAATACAATGTTCCCTCATCCAGATAGAAAACAGAATATTAAGCTGGTTACCCCCAACACTTGTCATTGGGAATGTTCGAGAATCCATTATGAAGGAAATCATGTCAGGAAATTTATTGTACTGTAATCGTGCCTTCATGGAAGAGATGTTTATGATCATCTGGAGAATGTGACATGGACACATTGCCCAGAGGAGGGGAACTGGTGGATAAGGGGAGGTGGTAGATGTAATCTATGTAGATTTCAGCAGGCATTTTACATGAGATAAATGTTCATGATGCTGGTTGTCCACGAGAAAACAGTTCATAAAGATGACCACATAAAAATTTAAATAAAGCTAATCTGAGTGCTGGAGGGGTCAGTGCAACATTTGGAAAATGTGAGTTCGTACACTTCAGTGGGAAGAGTAGAAAAAGAACGGAATTTCTTTAAATCGCAAGAGACTACAGTTCAAATGGTCTGGGTGTCGTGAAAAATTAAATGGTGTTGGCATATGGGTTCAGCAATTAGTCAGGCAAAATGAGTTTTTTTTCAATTGCAAACATGAAAGTGATGTTACAGCTGCACGGAGACTTCAGCTGGCAGAACTGTGAATGATCTTGGTCTCATTTAAATGGGGGATGCAGTTCAAAGAAAGTTCATTAAAGTTTGTTCCTGAGTGAAGTGATGGAAATCATGTTGGAATTTGGAAAGAGAGATGCCGTAATTGGAACATAGAAATTTCTGAGGGAACTCCAAGTGAGAGAATGTTTCCATTGATGCTGGAAGCCTACAAATCTGATGAGTTTATTATCAAAGTTATAATTACCAGGGTACAGATGCACCAAGGTCTTATTTACTCAGCCAAATGACTTTGTAACGTAAACCAACAACATAGGCCATTTCAGGTGAACCCTCCGCCTTGAGGCCGGTGACCACCTTTCAGAACTCACCTTTCACAATCCTGAGAGCTGTTGGGGTGGGGGGGGGGGGGGGTGGTGGGTGGGTTCTGTTCTTAAACTCTGAAGTGCTGGACCTCAGGCTTCTGTACCTTTTACCTGAAGGTCACAGCAAGAAGTGGTTGTCTCAAGGGTGATGGGGGTCCTTTATGTTGGCTGCCTTTTTGAGGCTTTGTCTTGCATGGATGTCTTCGAGGGAAAGGTAAATGAACTTGGCTTGCCCCTTTCTGCAACCTCATGCATTTATGGGCACTTGAGTTTCATTTCAATTCATGGATGTAGTTTCTGAATAAGACACCATCAATTTAGAATAGAGTAGGATTTTCTTTTCTCCAAGGATTGAGAATCTTTGGTCTTTGCTATTTGAAAGAGCTCCGATGCCTGAATGTATTCAAAAGTGAGGCAGGCTGGTTTTTTTTGGTCTGCTTGGGAGTTGATGTTTATGGTGAAGAGACGGGGAAAGTAGAACTTGGGCTAAATTAGGTCAGCCATGATCCTATTCACTGGTTGATTAGGCACAAAGGGATCATTTCTCCTGTTTTTGTGCAAATCAGTGAGTGTCCATTTAGTGCAATTCACAAGGGATGGAGAAACAGTATCTATAGGAAGCAAAGGGATATAATCGAGGTTTTGGGTCTGAGCCCTTGTGTCAAGGTATGAGCAAAAAGTGGGCAGGTCATTGAATGAAAAGCTGGGTGAAAGAGGGAAGGGAGGAAGGAGCAGGGGAAAGTGCACAGGCTAATAGATAAGCGGTCATAGGTGGGTATGGTTGGAAGGGTAGAAGAGAAAATAGCTGAGAAGTGATGGAGAAGTGGGTAGCTCTGAATATCAGAGGTGGAAGGGAGGAAAGGAGTCAAAAGGATAGGAAAAGAGAAATGGGGAGAGATTTATCGTCATTTGGAGGAGTCAATGTTAATGCTGTCTGGCAGGAGTGTGCCCACGTGGAATATTCCTCCAAATTATATGTCACCTTGGTTTGGTAATGCAAAAGGTCATGGACAGATGCTTTAGTGTGGGAATTGGATGCAGAATTAAAATGGTTGGCCACTGGGACATTCCCATTATTGCAACGGACAGAGCAAAGTTGCTCAATGCGTCAGTCTCTTTTTTAAAAAAAATTATATTTTAATTGGCTTTCCTAGAAGAGGTGATATGTGGTGTTTTACAAAGTTTTATAAGCAGTTTTTAAATTGTGAAGATAAGTCACAGTCGATTTGTTTGCATTTCTTTATTTGTGCAGTTTTTTTTTGCATGTCCAATAAGTGGCAATTCTGTCTTGCCTGCAGGAAAAAGAATTCCGGGGTTGTATGTAATGTATGTACTCTGACAATAAATCTGACGTTGTATAGCAAGGAAATGGACACTTCAGGTCAACATGCCTGATAGAAGTGTGTGAAATCACGAATGGATGGACAGTCAGAATATTTTCCCCATCCACTTAACGTAAGGGGGAGCAAGTTGAAGGGAGATGTGCAAAGCAGATTTTTATATACAAGTGGTAGGTGCCTTGAACGGACTGCCAGGAATAATGATGGAAGCAGGTGCTAAAGAGGCTTTTAGATACGCATGTGAATATGAAGGGATTGAGGGATATGGATCAAGGGCAAGTAACAATTTGATTTGGGCATCATATTCACCATAGACACTTGGGCTAAAGGGCCTTTTCCTCTGCTATGCGGGTTCCACATACCCGCCTACATGAATAAGTCCCATTTCCCTTTGGCCAATATCATTCTAGCCTCTATTGAAGACGTTTGTAATTTCAGTCCAGCATATTTATAGACATTTCTTCCCTCATTAAGACCACCCCTAGGTCCTTGCATTAACCTGCATATATTCATGGATTAATGATTTGAACCATCTCGGTTCAACCAGAAATTGTTACGCATTCTCCCATGATTTTTTCATTGTTTTGTTTCTCCAGAGAATCATTAAAAGTATATTGATTGCCAGTCATGTGGATAAGAGCTTTTGAGTCCAGCACCTAACTTTAAAGAAAGACTCATCTCCTCAGCTCCTTCCACTGTCTGTGGATGACCTCCCTCACTTTAAGTCAGTGGAGTACTGAATTACACAGCCTGTTTCTCTGTTGTCAGTTCCGTTTAGCCCAATGTCATGTTTATGTTTCACATGACCCTCTGCCACCCTACTTCCTTTGTCTTCAATATTCACTTCCTCATACTTGCTGATGTTCCCCTTGAGTGAATCTATGCTATTAACCAGGACTGTCGAGAACTCTTGCACTCTACTGTTATGTTCGAGTGTTGGTCTTAAAATCACAAGCTGATTTAGAGGTGATAGTTTTGTGCCAGAATTACATCTGAGAGTATTTTCCTTCTTAATTTATTTTGGGGATTTTTATATTCCTGATTTAGACTTCTGAACTGTTCCCTCAAGCAGTATCAACCCTTGAGATAAAAATATACTGCATTTACTCATGTAATAGTTGACCCTCACCCCTTTTTTTGGTCCCAAAATCACGTAATTTCTGTATGTCCCATGAAAAAGTCGACTACCCCCTATTTTTGGTTCCCACGCCTTGACCGCAGATCCTCACCCTGGCCACCTGCTTGACCTCCCAAGGCCCCATCCATCTGCCCATCTGAGCTCCCGACGCTCTGACCGCGGATCCTCGCCCCCCAACCACCTGCCCATCCGAGCTCCTGACCCCTCGACTGCGGATCCTTGTCTCAGCCACTCGCTCGAGCTCCCTACACCCCGACTGTAGATCTTGCCTCAGCTGCCCAAGCTCCCAACACCTGGATTGTGGACTTACCAGCCCGATGCTTGAACGACACAGGTGTTTACCACATTCAAAAGTAATATCCGTGTAATAATCCACCCCCTAAATTTGACCCAAAGAATTTGTCCCCAAAACTTGAGTATTACACGTGTATATATGGCAATAGACGGATCATAAATGGGTTTATTCATAGTTGGTAATGGTGCTGTAAGAAAACTTGTTCAACCCATTTAAATGTATTTTGCTGTGTAACATTCATGCAATTCGCCTCTTAAAAGATGTTTGGGCTTTGCTAAGAAAATGTTTATCTGGAGTGGGAATTAACCTTTAAAGACCTATTGTACAAATGGACTTTTGGTTCAGTGTTTCACTGCTTTGGCACACATCTGAATGTGCAAATACTACTTGGTTTGGGAAATGAAGAGAAAACAAACTCTTGGGCTACGTAACTTCCCTTTCTACTCTTGTTTCAGGCAAATTTCTTTATATAAAAAAAAATATTTCATTTATAATTTTTCACACGGGCTTGTAATCACATACCACGTTCACATTCTCCTTTACATGTACATATATTAATTTTCTCTGACTATATATACAAGCCCGTGTCATTGCCCACACCCCTCCCCCCACCTATAAAACTAAACAATTCGTTCATGCTACAATGTCGATAACAATTACAAACACTAACATTAAGGAAATGAATAAGAATACAAATGACAAAAAGAAACAGGGACTATCACGGCTCCACGGACGGGTTCTGGGTCAGTGCTCATTCTTGACTTGCCTTGATCGGGATCAGTGGGGGAGAGAGGGAGCCACAGCAGGGGACGCTAGAACAATCACTTCCATGCACATATGTAGTGCATGTACGGCTGCCAAATCTTCCGAAAGGTGCTGTACTTGTTTCTCAGATTGTAAGTTATTTTCTCCAGGGGAACTCAACTTTGCATTTCCTTGTTCCATCGTTCGATACTAAGGATAGAGTCGGACTTCCAGGTCACCGCAATGGACTTCCTGGCCACTGCCAATACGATGAACACAAATTGGATTTAAAATTTGGACAGCTTCATTGTAAGCCTTACGTCCATTATATTCCCCAGCAGGAACACCTATGGGTTCTGAGGGAACTGTTTACCTATAATTTTTTTCCAGGACTTGGCCTAGATCCACCCAAAAGGGCTTCACCTTTGCACGCGACCAGGTTGCATGTACAAACGTTCTGAATGCAACACCACACCTGAAGCATTTGTCCAGGAGTTCTGGCTTTGATCTATGGATTTTCTGTGGCGTTATGTACAACTGGTGCAAAATGTTACACTGGACCAGCCTGTACCTTGCCTTAATGACCGTGGTCATACTTTCCTGGCGCAGGTTGGACCAGCACCTCTCATGAATTGTAATACCCAAGTCCGACTCCCATCTTTCTCTCGACGTATGAAGGCCTGGTTTGGGTCCCTCTGACTGGAACAGGTAATACATTGGTGAAATAAATTTCTTGCCAATCCCTCTTCGAATTAGGGCCTCTATGCTACTGGAACGAGGTAGGACCATACCTGGACCTAATACGTCCCATAGAAAAGACCTTATTTGAAGATAGCAGTGGAATGTTTTATTTGGTCAATCATATTTGTTTTTAAGCTGTTCAAACGACACTAATTGTCCTTGCTCATAACAGTCCTCTATACATCTGACTCCATTACGGAGCCAGCTGTCCAGAATTAATACCACTGTCAGTGGTATTAATTTATTTGGAGTCCAGGGTACTTTTGGTGACAGCCCCATCTTCATATCCAAATACTGGTTAATTTTGGCCCAGATACTAATCACTTGTTTTTATATGGGGCTTCATTCACTTCTTCCCTCAATTTAACGTCCCATTTATAAATAAAATCCTCTGCTATCTTCTCGCCCATCAGGTGCAGATCAATTTGTGCCCAGGATGGTACATCTCCTCCCTGAAAAAGGGAGGCGATGTATCTCGACTGAGGCGCCCAATAATATTTTTTGAAGTCCAGCAGTCTCAATCTGCCTAGACTATTGTCCCATGTTAATTTTTCCATAGAGACCCTTGGTACCTTACCATTCCAAAGAAACCTCCTAATCATATGTGATAACTTTTTGAAGAAACCCTGGGGCAATGGCACAGGCAATGTTTGGAAAAGATATTGGAATCTTGGCAACACATGCATTTTTATGCCGTTGACCCTGCCCACCAGTGTAATAGGCAGGGGCATCCATCTCTTCAAGTCCTCCTCGACTCTTCCCAGCAAGGGGGCATAATTTAACTTGTATAAATTATTCAAGTCACTATCAATATTAACTTCTAGGTATTTGATCCCCTTCTGTGGCCACTTTAAACTACTAATTCCTTCAATTTGATTATAATTACCCTAGTGAGTGGCATCATCTCGCTCTTATCCCAATTGATCTTAAACCCAGAAAGTTCCCCATAGTCCTCCAGTACTCGTGCAGCCTAGGCAAGGAAGTCGCAGGGTCTGTCAAATATATCAGTACGTCGTCAGCGAACAAGTTAATTTTGAGTTCCTCCTGGCCCACTCTGTAACCTTTAATGTCTGGATCCTGCTGAATGGTTTCTGCCAACGGTTCCATAGCCAGCACAAAGAGAGCCGGTGAGAGTGGGCACCCTTGCTTACTAGATCGGGTAAGTGGGAAGGCTGGAGAGACCTGTCCATTGGTTACAACTTTCTCTTTGGGCGCGTGATATAGTGCCCTAAATCAATTTTGAAAAATTGGTCTCAACCCTGCCTTCTCCAGCACCTTGAATAAAAATTCCCACTCCAGTCTATCGAAGGCCTTTTCTGCATCCAAGGAGATGGCCAGACCCTTCTCATTTCTAGATTGAGCCAGATACATAACACTCAGCAATCTGCCAATATTATCTACTTCCTGCCTTCCCTGCACAAAGCCTGTCTGATCCTTATTTATCAATTTCGGCAAAAAATGCCAATCTATTTGCCAGGGCTTTGGCTGAGATCTTATAATCGGTATTCAGCAGAGAAATTGGCCTATAGGAAGAGGGCATAAGCGGATCCTTACCCTTCTTCAAGATCGTCGTAACAATCGCTACTGCAAAAGATTCCAGCAGGGACCTTGTTTCCCTTGCCTGGTCTCCCGCCTCTGTATTCAGAGGCATTAATAAGTCCTTAAATTCTCGATAGGACTCAGGCAGGAATTCGTGCTCCCCTAGAGACTTGCTTGTTTGCAGTGTGCTCAATGCTTTACCAAGTTCTTCCTTAGTAAAAGGAAGATCTAATCCTGCCTGATCCTCTGGGTTCAGGCAGGGGAGGTCTACTCTGGCCAGGAACTTGTCCTCTTGATTGAGGTCCCCAGACAATTCAAATTTATATAATCCTTCATAAAATTCCCTGAAGGTCTCATTAATTTCCTTTGGATTGAACGAGACCTGGCCATTCCCTATTCGTATTGCATTAATTGTTCTAGAGGCTTGTTCTGCCCTCAACTGCCAAGCGAATACCTTGTGTGCTCTCTCCCCCAACTCGTAATATTTTTGGCTTGACCTCATAATAGCCTTTTCCATACTATATGTCTGAAGCATATTATATTCCAATTTCTTGTTTGTGAGAGCTCTGTAATGGTCCTCTAGGCCCGATTCCTGAAAATCCTTCTCTAATTGGGTAATGTCCTTTTCCAATTCTTCCACTACCCTCATATAATTTTTCTTGACCACCTTCGTATACCCAATTATCTGACCCCTCAAGTATGCCTTGTTTCTTAGAAGAAATTTATCTGGAGTAGAGGGGCAGTTGTCCTCACAAAACTGAGTTATTTGAGATCTTGTAAAGCTACAAAACTCCAGCTTTTTCAATAGGAAAGTGTTAAAATTGGTCTCAACCCTGTCACATATAATAAAAGTGTAACATTATGTACATTAATTTTTGTCTGCTGTAAGGCAAATAATGAATTGCATAAGCATTGCCCAGCACCCAACGTCTAGAAAGAGAAGGAAAATAGTGTCTGTGGACTCTGCTGCCGCATGGACCCCTGTTCGATCTTTTGGCAACCCAAGCTCCAGATCCAAAACTCCTCGCACGATCTGGAAGTCTTCAGCACCTGAGGCCCCTCTTACTGTCAGCGCTCTCTCGAATCTTGGCTCCGATACCTGGTTCTCATGAGCTAGTTGTGCCCTGCAGCCTGTGCCGGTTCCCTGACTGTAAGTCGCTGCAGCCCGTGTAGTGAGGTAAATCAGCAAGGTGCAGTGAAGATGACGCCAATGTGCCTTGAAGATGCGGGCCAGCTACAATTTGCAGCAGTTGTTTCTTAATGAATTTAATCTGTTGTGAAGATGTTTGTTACCCAAGCCCTCCCCCTCTCCAAATCAATAACTGGCTGCCAGAGCATTGGTTCCAGTTACAGTAGCTACTTCAGAATATTCCAATGGACTGAATTTTTTTTTTTGGCTTCTACCTGGGAACTTGCCATATGGGGAATTGTGGCTAGGGAGCCTTTAGAAGGCCCTGGTATGAAAATGCGATTTTTGCCCTCCTTCAGATTCGGTGTGAATGAATTCTGTTGTGCAGGCAGTTGACTGGTAGCCAGCTGTAATAATACTGTTGAAATTCTGTCTTCACTTTCAGAGCTAATTGATGACACCAGCAAAATGGTACAACCTCTGAACGGCTGCCTAATGCAATTGGTTAACCTCCTGTGTCATTCTTGTATGGCAAAATGCCTGTACACACTCTAAAAACGAATTTAAAGAAATTTCTTCAATGTGTTCATGAAGTTTTAAGTAATAAGTAAAACCAGCTCCAGTTGAAAAGCTTTTAAAACAAAATCCCAACTTGTTTTTGTCTTTTTTAAAATCCCTCGCCTCAAGATCAATGCTCTTGGTTTTCTGTGAACTTCCAATTGATTTTTAACGTCTTCTAGCAAAACAAAATGATGGCAAAAGTTTGTGGTGATCAGTTCCTAGGAAACCTGGGGTGCAGTGCCAATGGAAACATTGATTCATTATAACATTGGTGATGGGACAGTGAAGGTAACCGTACAAAAGGGAAAGTGAAGCGGCTGTTGGATGCTGATGTAAGGACACAGAAAAAACTGGTGCTGTGACATAACCATAGAACACTACTGCACAAAAACTGGCTCTTTGGCCCATCTCATTTTCGACGATTAGTTATTCTGCCTTTGGGCCTAGATGCACTGATCTGCACCTGGAAAAATGCCCTCCATACTCCTCCCATCCACGTACCTATCCAAATTTTCCACAAATTTCGAAACCGATCCTACGTTCTTCACTTCAGCTGGCAGCTTGTTCCACTCTTACCACTCTCTGTATAAAGAAGCCCCCCCCCCCCCCCCCCCAGTCCCCTTTAAACAGTACACCTTTCATCCTTATGTCCTCTAGTTCCAACCACCAGGAGGACACTGTTCTATTGTAGTTGCTTGGGTTTGTGGGTTATAGGAATTGAAGCAATGCAGAGAAATGTTTATAATAATTGAATTTTACATTTCTTGGAATGAAAAAATAGTAGTTAATAGATAGTAAAATTGCTTCTCTTGGTTTTATTTGATAGCGTTGAAAGATGGACATTTCCAGTGACCTGGGTTCCATCTTGATTTCTAGTGAGTTTGTATTTTCTCCCTCTGTGTGAATGCCCTCAGGGTGTGTTGGTTTCCTCCCACATCCCAAAAGGCTTGCTACTTGTGACATGAATGGATAGTGGGGAGGAAAATAAATAGACTGTTTAAAGTTGTTAACCACTAGGCTTTTTCAGGTGCATTCTACACTAAGAATGCGCCTGAAGAAGCAGAAGCGGCCCTTTAAATTGCCGTTCAGGTGGCAGCGTTTAAAGCGCAATGCTGGCCACCTGAAAGGACACAGCTGCACAGGATGCGGCTCTGAGCGCATTCCGGCTCCTGCCCAGTGTCAGCTGGGATCAGCAGTCTGACCCTTTCACATCCGCTTTGAGCCAGCTGCATTCAGGTGGCTGGGGGAGCCACTGAGCTGAGCTGATTCTCCCTCTCGGAGGAGGGATACATGGCTCGCCTCAAGAGCGCCTCCTGCACATTCAGGTGGCCTCAACACAGCCGCATATTACCTAAACCTGCGGCTTTACATGCGGGGTAATTGGCCACCTAAAAGTGCCAACTGAAGAACACAGGGACTTGGATTTAAGTACAAGAAATTTAGGTGGCAGGAACTGCAGCAAATCCCTGTCACTTAAGTTTTTTTTACATAGACCTTCCATGATTTTTCTGTTCTGTTCTGAAGTGTCTTCCAACCTTCCACCAGCGGCTGTTCACACAGGAATGACCAAAACTCCAAATATCCGAATCCGTCTGTGGGTTTAGACCAAATACCAGAAATAAGGTATGTAAAGAGGCAGGATGTGCGACGCCATTAGTTGACCTTGATGTATAGCATACGTGCATTATGCAGCGTCACTGTGACGACGTCATCAGTGATGTCCTATTCATTAGCCCATTGTTCATGGATCGCTTGCTGTTCGGTTTAGACAGCAGGTGATCCATGAAAGTATCTAGGGGTCAAGGAGATAAAATGTCAGAATGGGAATTAATTCTTAATCCTCTTCTGATCTTTTTACACAGACTACATTCCAGGAAATTGGGAATAATTACCTGTTCTGCAGCGGCTGTATATAAAATGATCCCAATGGTCAGCCATTTTGCCCCACTCACATGCTCGTGTCTGTTTATGGCCTCGTATACTATCCCACCAAGACCACCCATAAATTGCATGAACAACACTTGATTTTTCTGTCTGGGCACTCTCCAACCAGATGGCATTAACATTGACTTGTCCAGTTTCTGCTAGCCTACTCTCCATTCTCTCTCCCTTCCTTTTCCCACCTTTTCTCTTGCTCTCCACCCCCTTCCCTTTCTATTCACAGAGCCAACCCTCCTCCCCGTTTGCCGCTGTGCCTTCCTCCCTTATCCACCTATTACCTCCTGCCTTTGACACCACGCTCCTCCCCCTACCCCCATAACATTTTGTTCGGGCAACTGCTGACATTTCCTATACCTTGAGCTCAAACTCAAAATAGTGTTTGTGTATCTTTATCTTTGCCATATTACGTCCACTGTTTGACCTGAGTTTCTCCAGCATTGTGTTTTTACTTCAACCACAGTGTCTGAAGACTTTTGTACTTCAAATTGACTTGTGTGGATTTCCTGATCAGAGGCTGTGAAAGCACCTTACCTGGTGTGAATATTATAAGTGATTATCGTGCACCACTACCTGCTCTGAAGGGTATTTGAAAGTAGATCACGTCATTGGAGTTGCAGTTGGACAAGCCTGGTTAAGAATGGCAGATTTCTTTCCAAGAAGGGTATGTGGGCTTCTACAGTAACATGGGGGTTAGTTTTAACAAGGCAAGATTCTTCTCTCTCTCTTCTTTCCCTCCCCCCCCCAAAAAAAAATTGGTGTTACTCCTCCAGTTTGATTGCTGCAGCTGCCGGAGTGGGATTTGATCTTGTGTGCTGAACTGATAGATGAGAATTCTGGCTGCTAGTCTAATAATGATCACTGTACAAACATAACATTGAGGTAAAAGCAACATCAACTAATTGAAACCTAAAAGTATATCAGGTGAAGGTAACAAAATACTGTATTGGATGGGTTAACTAAAGTTAGAAAAGACCATTTCTCACAAGAAGGGAATGGGTCATGATGTGTATTATATTGGGACTTTTCCCAAGACAAAATGAAACAGAATGTAAAATTTCATTTTTGGATAAAATAACAATCTTCCATTTTTAGCCCTTGATAAGTGGTAGCATCCAGGTCTGAGGTTATAGTTTCAGGTTTCATTTTGAAAAACTTAAGCCTGTAATCTGATATGAAAGATTATTGCCTAATGTGAAAGTACAGTGATCTAGAATTCCTGCTGCGGCTACAAGGGAACTTTTGGCGTATTGCCCTTCATAAATCAAAGTATTGAGTAGAGGAGTTGGCATGTTATGGTAATATTGTACAAGACATTGGTGGAGCTAAATTTGGAATATTCTGTGCAGTTTTGGTCACCTAACTACAGGAAAGATATCTGATATAAGATATAAGATGGAAAAAATGTAGAGAAGATTTACTAGGATGTTGCTGGGTCTTCAGGAACTGAATAACAGGGAAAGGTTAAACAGGTTAGGACTTTATTTCCTGGAGCATAGAAGAATGAGGGGAGATTTGATAGAGGTATTTAAAATTATGAGGGGGATAGAGAGTAAATGTGGGTAGGCTTTTTCCACTGAGGGTGGGTGAGATAGAAACTAGAGGATATGGGTTAAGGGTGAAAGGGGAAAGTTTAGAGAGAACATTAAGGGGAACCTTCACACAGAGAGTGGTGGACGAGCTGCCAGCTGAAGTGGTGAATAAGGGCTCAATTTTAATTTTTAAGAAATATTTGGACAGGTACATGGTTTGGAGGGCTATGGTTGGAATTCTCATCTATCAGTTTAGCACAATATCGAGAGCTGAAGGGCCTGTACTGAGCAGCAATATTTTATGTTCTATGTACGATAAACCAGCTACCATAGTAAATTACTGTAATATTCCATGACATAAACATAGATGATAAATATAAAAGGAGAGATAAATATTAACGGTTGTAGTTCATGTAAAAAAAAATGTGGTGTTTCAATGGTGTAGGCAGATCTTTTGGTGGTCACAGAGATTTAGGTTGGTATGGTTCAAGAGGCTGATAGCTGTTTGGGGCAGGGGTTGGGGGAGGGAACTAATCGATCTTGGAGGTGCTGGATTTTGCCTGAAGGTAGTAGTGAGAAGAGGTTGTGACCGTGGTGATGGGTATCATTAATGTGTTGGCAACTTCTTGAGACAGTGCCTTGCGCAGGATGGGAGATTAGAAAAGGTGACAGATGGTTGTAATTGTATCTTTCCACTGTTTTTAAGCAGAGAATTTCCCAGTATGTCCTGGCCAAAGTGCTGAATGCACATTAAATTACTGTGCTTCCTTCAAAAATAACGGCACTTTAGAAATATTGAATAGAAGATACTCAAGAATGTCACAGATGAAAAAGATACTTCATAAATTTGGGTGGGCAAGTTATGATGGTGTTTCTGGCAATGCTGTTTCAGTGCCAGCAATCAGGACAGAGGTTTAAATCTCACGCTATCTGTAAGGAGTTTGTACATTTCTCCTTATCTGCGTGGGTTTTCCCCAGGGGCTCTGGTTTCCTCCCACCCTTCAAAATGTACTGGGAGTAGTAGGCTCAGGCGGAAAGGGCCTGTTACCATGCTGTATGTAAAAAAAACTAATGTCTATCAATCTGCCTTGGTCAGTAAAGGAGGGTGCTGGATGTGCCCATGAAAGCCTTTTTAATGTGTGAGTACAATTTTGTACGGGATTGAACTAGAATCCACATGAATCTATACAATGTTATTTGGCATGAAATTGGGGGCTTGTCGAAATATAGTTTGGACTCTAATATTCATTGTTACTTTCTGAAATAATTCATATGTTTTGGGGTCCTATTCTTCCACTTGAACTCTGCAGGTCTTGAGGTTAGGGGTGGGGGCTTTGTTTGGTCAGATTCGTGCTTCTGGTAGCTGCATAGCAAATGAAATTTGTCCCAATCCAGCAGGATTCTATGTGGCTTTCTGGACAAATAGGTTCATAGTTGTACAGTATGGAACTGGCCCACTCATCCATGTTGACAAAGATGGCATCTGGGGCCAGACCCATTTGTCTGCATTTTTTTAAACCCTTCCGAACCATATCTGCTTAACTGTCTTTTGAATGTAAACAGAATTGGAAGTGGTTGTGAATTTTTTTTTTCCTCTCTTCAAGTTGGTTAGCCTGAATGTATTAAAAAAACATTTTGGCACCTGAGGCATTTAAGGTAATGGAAACCAATATGGAAGGGGAAAAAGTATATTTCTCTCCAACTATGGATGTTGGTAGAAATTTTGACCAGGTCAATTTATGACATCTACTGAAAAATGTTTCAAATTAGGAATTAAACTGCTGATTGAACCACTTATCAAGCTTGATTACACAGCTATCTGGGGATTTTTCCAGGGATGTGGTGGACCTGCAGAAGTTTGGTATGATGGGAAGATTGAGGCTGACACAGTTCATGTTATTTCTTGGTGAATATATCGTAAACATTAATTCATGAGCATGTCTTGTAACACAGGACAGTACACCAAAGAAATATCTATGGAAAACGCAAAACCCAAATCAAACTTACCATATATGCCGGCATATAGGATGACCTGAAACTTGAATGTCGTTTCAAAATCAGGTCATGTACGCCGTGTCTAAAATCTGAACCTTGACAGCAAAGCCAATGCTATCTTCCACCTCCCCCTCCATTTTCTATTCCCATCCAGCCAGCTCTGACTCGGTCAGGTTCCTCGGTCAGACCCAAGGTGCACTTGACCACCTTCCTTGTGCTGACAACCTGGCTCACCTCTACGCGAATGGCAACAATGAAAGGAATGCGTGCACAGTGAAGGCCATTGCCCATTTAGTGAGGCAAACGTGTGCAGATCCAACAAAGACTCGGTGCTCTCCCTGTGATGTCCTTCTGCCTAAAGTAACTGCTGATGCCTTTATCTAGGCTTTAAATAGACTATTACAGGAGTCGACAGTGATTTATTTTAAAATATGCTAATAAAATTAAAAAATTTACAGGGTAATTTGTTATTAAAATGTGACAGCATTAGTTCAGTGGTAAGTGTCAGATTTTTGGGGAATGGCAGTGTGGAGAGGTCATTCTATACAAAGGGTATAGCTCAAAACCTAAATTTAGGGTGGAAAATCAGGGGGGTTGTCCATTGCATGAGTTGTCCAAAACACCAGCATATATAGTAAACCTCTGTTCGCAATTGATAGATTTGCCTCCATTTACTTCTTAAATGGTGAATAAAAACTAAGGATTTCAGTTCTTTATGATAATCCAATTTTGGTTAAGGAGTAGAGGAGTAATTTAAATTTAACATTAACTTGTTATTATGATATATAATTTGTGGATGGTGTCTCCCGAGCAGAGCAGGTCTTGCGACACCATTCTCACTGACTCATTGCCAAATAATCTACAGTTAATCGGAGAGGAGCTTAAATATCTGTTTTGATGGTTGCGTTTAACGAGAATCCCATTACCCTTTGTATACTTCAGTCTGTTCACAGTATACCATGGAACAACAAAGTGAAAATGATATTCGGAAAGGACAATCATTTGAAGGTTAACTGTGCCCAATTTCAAGGTGACATATTTGTGAATCTTAGTAAGGAGGAATTAGCTTGTGTTATTTGGCTGTTGTAACTGTCCATTCATGGTTTTGTTTAGTTTTCAAAAGGTTTTGAGCAGCAGTGTCATGGGCCGGCGGGCCTTTTAGCAAGCTGTTCAGAGTGTTCTCTTCATCAACATTTAGCTGATGTTTGAATTTGCTTTATCCATGCACATATTCAGTAAATGTTACCGTGTTGATCCAAATTTAGATTTGAATGTAGCATTGAGTTGTTATAGTTGTATCTGAGTTACATAATCACGAGGCCCTTCCGTGCAGTGAGAAAGCCTGACTGTAAAGGCGGGGATTCTCCACCCTTGCATCGGGACAGTTACCTCTGTGAATGTTCCGTGCCCGGTACCAAGGCGCCGATTGCAATCCCTCTCGGGGAAGGATAATCGACGGAGTGCTGTGTTCCACTGCCTCTCATGAATGTACAGCTGCTGCAAGCGGCTGGTTAGGGGTGGGTGATGACGTTATGAAGATGCGGTCAGCCAGCGACCCCCTATCTCCCTCCATGACCCCCTCAGGCCAGCCAGTGGGGTAGGGACGGTCGGTAGGAGCCATCAGGGAGGGGTGGGCTACAGGGGCCAGCAGGGCGGGGGTGACCGGTGCGGGCTGTGACAGCGCCACCTTTTGCTCCGGCATCTCTCTGGGCTGCTCGTCAGTGGCTTAAACCGTAGCAGAGAAATGGGGGCTGGAACCGCTCTGTGTTTCCCAGAACAGTGCCAGCTGCGTGGGAGATTATGGGTAGGGAAGACGTCTGTTGCATAGAGATATGTTGCATATTTATGAAAGGTGGCGCTATGGCACAAGTCACCCCGCCTCCATCAGCTAAGGCACTCTGAGGCAGCGCTCAACGTGGCTGCTCCATGAAAGGTAAGTTTATATTTTCCCTCCGCGCTTACAGCTGGCCTCCAGGTGGAAGCCTGGCGTGAAAAGGCCTACAGTCTATTCTTGTATTCTCTCTGATCTTCTCTGAATGAAAACTTGTGCTGTCTTTGAAATGAAACTTTGTCTGAATTTGTGTAGATCAAGTTTGTATGCTATTGTTGTTACCAGGTTGATCAACAGGTTGCTGGTGTCCATTCAGCAGGTCTGAATTGAAATTTCTTTTAAGCATGTTATCAGCCTGTGTTTTTAGTGTTTAATTTAGAAATACAGCACGATAGCAAGTCCTCTGGCCTTGAGTCTGTGCTACCCAAACACACTAATTAACCTACAAACCCCATACGTATTTGGAGGGTGGGAGAAAACTGGAGTACCTTGAAACTCCCTCACAGAGATCGTCAGAAAACCTTACAGAGATTGCCAGATTCATATCTGGATCGCTAGTGCTGTAAAAGCATTGCACTAACCTCCTACGCTCACTGTGCCTTCTGTGTTCAGCAACCTAGAGTTTGCCAACCTGATTCGAGCCTTCTGGAGCCCAATGGTATCTAGTTTAGATTGGGTGTGGGAAAATTAGTGCTCTGGATAAGTTGGGCAGGCTCAATTTGGAACTCTGCTCTTCCACCAGCAGGCACTGGGAGTTGGCGAGTGAAAGGTCACTATCAGAGCGGCTATTTCCAGCCAAGTGCTGGAAGAGTTCCAAGTGTATGGAGACACTAATTCCACTGAGCGTTAAGCCCTGCAAAAGGTAGTGGACACGGCCCAGGAAATCACAGGTAAAGCCCTCCCCGCCATCGAGAACATCGACAGGGAATGCTGCCGTTGGAGAACAGCAGCAATCATCAAGGACCCACGCCACCCAGCACACGCCAAATTCTCGCTGCTGCCATCAGGCAAGAGGAATAGGTGCCTCAAGACTTGCACCACGAAGTTTAAATATTTAAAAACAAAGGCTGATAACGTGCTTAAAAACAATTTCAATTCAGAACTGCTGAATGGACACCAACAACATCTGTCATTCATTATGCTGCTTCCTCTCCATCATCAGACTTCTCAACAAACTCAGAGACTCAAACAAGTCTCTTACTTTTTCCATCTTTATCTCTATAAACAGTTCGTTTGTTTGTATTTCTTTATTCATTTATATATGTGTACATTGAGTCGTGCTATTTCTGCATCGTCAGCAGGAAAAGAATCTCAGGGTTGTGTGTGATGTTACGTATGCACTCTTGACAATAAATCTGAAATGTGATTCTGAAATCTGAGTGAGTTACGCTTGCGACTTCTCTGAGGTCGAGGGTCAGTGAATTTGGCAAGTGAAAGAAAAAAACGATCTTGCGTGGGGGCAAAGTTTTAAAATTTGGCTGTGGTCTGGGACCCTGTGACTGTGCATGGGACAGAATTCTGGACAATAGTACATTATATTCACAGCAGTGGTACTGAATGGAACGTAACATCTTCAGACTTGGGTGAGATTTGGATTGACTATGAAAATCAAAACCAAAAAACCATCATCAGATGCTCTCTGTGAAATAAAAACAGATAATGCTGGACTTGATCATTTCCAGCATCACCTGTTTTTATTTTGTATCGTCTGTGGGTTTGGTTTTAACCTTTATTTCCAAGAAAATCACTGCTCTGAATTGGGTGAAATATTGGTAAAGTGTCCTCAGTTAAATTGCCTGTGAGAAAATAAAATGGTGGGAAACAAAGGTTGGTTTCCAAACTCTCCAAAAACTAGAAAATTCACAAGGTTCAAGTTCTGTTCAGGTTTTTTTTGAGGGGGTGGGGTGGTGCATGGGATGGAATGGTCAATGGTTAGTTCTGTGGAATGAAACAAGAACTGGGTGTACAATCGTGTGAAATATTTTTGGGACTGTGAGTTGATCAACATTTGGAGTAAGTATTGTGTGCTGTTTTGGTCACCTAACTACAGGAAAGACATAAATAAGATGGAGAGTGCAGAGAATGTTGCTCGGACTTCAGAAACTGAGTTACAGGGAAAGGTTAAATGGATTAGGACTTCATTCCCTGGAGCGTAGAAGAATGAGGGAGATTTGAAAGAGGTATTTAAAATTGAGGGGTAGAGACGAGTAAATGTATGTAGCTTTTTCCGCTGTGGATAGGTCAGATACAAACCAGAGGACATGGATTAAAGGAGAAATATTAGCAAGAACTTATTTATGGGAGCGTGGAGCGAGCTTCCAGCTGAAGTGGTGAGTGCAGGCTCAGTTTTAACATTTAAGAAGAATTTGGACAGGTACGTGGATAGGAGGACCATGGACTGGGTGCAGGTCACAAAGACCAGGCAACTTGGCAGAATGATAGTTTGGCACAGACTGGAAGGGCCTGTTTCTATGCTGTAATGTTCTATGGTTCTAATCCTAGAGATCAAGCTTAAATCTTGATTCCACACCCATATTAACGTACGTTATTGTAGAATGAAAAAAAAATACTGGTTTTGCAGTATGCAAGCTGTGTTGGAGATGACCTTTACTTCGCAAACCACATCCACTGGCTCAGATTTTTAAAAAAAAGTATTTGTAACTGTTTTTGTCGTCTTCTCCAGACTGACCTAGAAAAGGTGGCTGCTTGAGGTTTTCGTTCAGCCACCCACACATCTTTTTGACCTGTTCACTTGCACAGGTTTGCTGCTTGCTTTCAAAGAGCATTCTGGGGAGGAGAAGATTCATGTGTATCCACCTTGATGACGGGAACTTTTTTGGGTGGGAAAACGAGAATGTAAATCCTTAAAGGTAAATTTGAATGACAACATTTGATTTTTGACTTGGATGTTTGTCTGTTTGATCTGTTTCATTCCAATAATCATCTTTAGATCAATTAGTACACCTGCAAACTCCTTGAGTGCCCTTTTTTGCTGCCTTCCACCAGCGTTGTCTCCGCTCCATCCTCAACATCCATTGGAGCGCTTACATCCCTAACGTCGAAGTACTCGAGATGGCAGAGGTCGACAGCATCGAGTCCACGCTGCTGAAGATCCAGCTGCGCTGGATGGGTCACGTCTCCAGAATGGAGGACCATCGCCTTCCCAAGATCGTGTTATATGGCGAGCTCTCCACTGGCCACCGTGACAGAGGTGCACCAAAGAAAAGGTACAAGGACTGCCTAAAGAAATCTCTTGGTGCCTGCCACATTGACCACCGCCAGTGGGCTGATATCGCCTCAAACCGTGCATCTTGGCGCCTCACAGTTTGGCGGGCAGCAACCTCCTTTGAAGAAGACCGCAGAGCCTACCTCACTGACAAAAGGCAAAGGAGGAAAAACCCAACACCCAACCCCAACCCACCAATTTTCCCCTGCAACCGCTGCAATCGTGTCTGCCTGTCCCGCATCGGACTTGTCAGCCACAAACGAGCCTGCAGCTGACGTGGACTTTTTACCCCCTCCATAAATCTTCGTCCGCGAAGCCAAGCCAAAGAAAAAAAAAAAAGAATTAAGACCAGTGCCATATTAGATTTTTGGATGGACTTTTTAGGAATGACCTGTGTGGGGAACATTTTGTCTTTTCTGTTATAATTGAAGATTAAAATTCCAGATGTACGTGATGAGCTGAGCTGAATCTGTAGCACTGGGTTGTTTTGTACATCTGAGGATATGATGCTGTGTGACAGGGCCATCAATAAAAATGTAATGTTGTCAGTGTGTAAAAGTTTGTATCAAAGTGGGTCTGTATTTTTAGTGCTGTGAAAAATGTTCATTGCTCGATCTTGTTTTGACTTGCATTTGAGTTGTCTGCAGAGGACATTTTAAGCTTTATGTATAATTAATATGCGATATAGTAATCATTGATCTGTCACTAATTGCATGAACATCTGATATGATAAAGAACATAGCCAAGTATTGATGGGTGCCCTTGATGTTACAGAATTTGTTTGCATCATATTGTTTAAATAATTTGACTCCATTTGAGTTACCCCACATTGATAGGATCTGCCAACTAGAGTAGCAGTTAGCGCAACACCTCTACACCGCCTGCGATTGGTATCAGGGTTCAAATCTCACGCTGTCTGTAAAGAGTTTGTATGTTCTCCCATATCTGCATGGGTTTTCTCCAGGGGTCTGGTTTCCTCCCACTGTCTGAAATGTCCTGGGGTTGGCGGGGGGGGGGGGGGTAGGTTAATTTAGTGGCATGGACTTTAAATATTTTTTTTTCTTATTTGGGGAGATGATTGGAATTGGAAGTATTTTAATTTGTTCTTAAGTTTTCAGTTATCTAATGCAGGCTCTGCTGAGTTTGCATGCCCCTGTGCATTTGTCATAGATATCAACAGCTTTTGGGCAGGGACCAAAGTACCTGATGGTTTTTTTGTTTGAGAGACTTGGATATTACTTAATGAAGTAACTTGATGTGTCTGTCAAACCATATCTTGGCCCAAATTGGTTTTTTTTTGCTTTCTTTGCAGGTCAGATGTGAGTTTATACTGTAATTTCTCAAGGCATGGTTGCAGTGCAATTCCACAACATTTCCACTATGTAGAGTGGAAAATATTTTGCTCTGAGTCGTTTCTTTTGCATACCTCCAATTCAATTTCAGTATCTTAATAGTTTTGGCAACACAAGCATATTTTCCCCACTCTTATTATCCAAGAATATTTTAGCTCTACAAAACTCTGGTGAGACCACACTTGGAATATTGTGTTCAGTTCTAGTCCCCTCTTTACAGGAAGGATGTGGAAGCTTTGGAGAGGGTGCAAAGTGGATTTCCCATGATGTTGCCTGGATGGTTAGTGTGAGCAGTTCCTTTGTTCATTCAACATTCTCACTGCCTGTGGGAAGAAGCTGTCCTTAACCTGGTGGTGCTGGTTCTGATACTCCTCGATCTCAATGATTTTGTGCACCCTCTTCAGGCAATGATCCTGGTAGATAATGTTGATTTTTGGTGGGGGGGGGGGCGGTGGGGAACAGAAGAGGGAGTCTCCAGTGATCATCTGCCACTTGTGGTCCTGTGGATTGACCTCTGATCCAATTCTCTGCAGCAACCGTACCACACTGTGATCCAGTTGACCACTTGTGGTCTCCATTTGAAATGAAACATTTAAATCTTCTATCAGGATTGGTTAAATAGCATCAGAAATAGTCATCTCAAGATTTGAGATTTCTTTATTGACATAAAATAGTACAGAACACTTAATATTACATGAAATTTCCTTCTGCCTTCTGTAAGGCAAAGATCTCATGCTTTATATACTTTTAAAAAATTATTGCCATGTAATTAATTTACCAGCAATGCTCTATTTAATGCTTGGTAGACATATGGGGAATTGGCACAGGACAGAAAGTGCAGCTAAGTCATGATCATATTGAATGATGGCTTGAGGGGGCTGATGGCCTATTCCTGCTTGGATTTCTTGTGCCCAGCGACTCTAGTAACCCACATTCAATCCTTGTACAAAACCAAAAAATGTCTTGGGGGGTGTTTGCACATTCTCACAGTTACCAAAATTGTTTCTTCCAGAGGCTCTGGTTTCCTCCCATGTGCCAAAGACGTGCGGGTTAGTTGGTTAATAAAGCCACTGTAAGTTGGTCCTACCATTTACCGTAGTTGAATGGTTGAATATTGAGGAAATTGATGGAATTGTGGAGAGATTAAGTAGGATTAGGGTTAATGGGTGGAAGGAGGATGTTTCTCTGCACTGACACTAACACAAGTTGAAAGGAAGTGATTAAGATGTGCCATGTGCAAATGCACTTTATATAAAAACAAAATATTCCTCTTTGTGTAGCCAGCAGGAGTTTGCACTGCATTCTTTTCATCTTGTTCCCTTACAGTTAAGTTGTTCTCCCTCAATCTGCTGTTTACATTTAGAATGTTTCCTACTGACACCCTGTGAGTTGTACCTTGAGCATGCTAAATGTCAAGGTGAGATATCTGATCATTACTCACTCCAGAGCCCACCTCACTGACAAAAGGCAAAGGAGGAAAAACCCAACACCCAACCCCAACCCACCAATTTTCCCCTGCAACCGTGTCTGCCTGTCCCGCATCGGACTTGTCAGCCACAAACGAGCCTGCAGCTGACGTGGACATTTACCCCCTCCATAAATCTTCGTCCGCGAAGCCAAGCCAAAGAGTCACTCCAACTTTAAAGACCCATTTGGGCACTGAATGGCTCTGTTTATTTGCATATTGATTTATTTCATGGCCCAACATCCATCGTTTGTTGTCACAGGCAGTTGGGGAGGCCAAGTCATTGGATGCATTTAAAGGAGAGATTAGCCAGGACAGCGAAGGTTATGGGGAGAAGGCCAGGCAGTGGGGCTGGAGTGGGGAAAATGGGTCAGCTCATGATCTATTGGTGGGGCAGACGAGATGGGCTGAATAGCCTATGTCTGCTCTTGTGTCAAAAATGGTGATAAGATGCTGCTTTGATCTGCTGCTGTCCTTTTCCCACCAATCTGTTGGGGAGGGTGTTCCATGATTTACACTATTGTGACTGACAAAATGGTGATAGATCTCCATATCAGGATGCTGTGCAATTTGGATGGGATATGTGGTCTTCTTCTTTGGCTTGGCTTTGCGGACGAAGATTTATGGAGGGGTAATGTCCACGTCAGCTGCAGGCTCGTTTGTGGCTGACAAGTCCGATGCGGGACAGGCAGACACAGTTGCAGAGGTTGCAAGGGAAAATGGGTTGGTTGGGGTTGGGTGTTGGGTTTTTCCTCCTTTGTCTTTTGTCAGTGAGATGGGCTCTGCGGTCTTCTTCAAAGGAGGTTGCTGCCCGCCGAACTGTGAGGCGCCAAGATGCACGGTTTGAGGCGAGATCAGCCCACTGGCGGTGGTCAATGTGGCAGGCACCAAGAGATTTCTTTAGGCAGTCCTTGTACCTCTTCTTTGGTGCACCTCTGTCACAGTGGCCAGTGGAGAGATCGCCATAGAACACGATCTTGGGAAGGCGATGGTCCTCCATTCTATCCAGCGCAGTTGGATCTTCAGCAGTGTGGATTCGATGCTGTCGGCCTCTGCCATCTCGAGTACTTCGATGTTAGGGATGAAGTCGCTCCAATGAATGTTGAGGATGGAGCGGAGACAACGCTGGTGGAAGCGTTCTAGGAGCCGTAGGTGATGGACCCATGATTCGGAGCAATTTGGATGGGATATGTGGTGGTTTTATATAAACTACTGACTTTTTATGGTGGTAGAGGTTTGGGATTTGAGAGGTGCTCTCTGAGTAGTCTGGATGGATAACCATGGTGTATTTAATGAGTAGCACAGACATCTACCACTGCTTTGATAGAAGCTTTAGAAAGGGTGCAAAAGAGAATGTTTTAAACAAGAAAGTCTGCAGATGCTGTGGTTGTAGTTCAATAAACAAGTGCTGGAGAAACTCAGCAAATCGCTTTTTCTTTTTTTTCTCCTTTTCCTCGTTTGTGGCTGACAAGTCCGATGCGGGACAGGCAGACACGGTTGCATTTTGGACCTTCCTCAAGATGTGAGTAAAAAGCAGACAGGCACCTGAATAAAAAGGTGGGTTGGTTGGGCTGGAGAGGAGCACAGGTCCACAGGCAAGAGGACAGAGGCGACGATGGGGAGGAGGGCAGAAGAGGGAAAAAAAAAACTGGGAAGTGATAGGGGTGGTTATAGCTCTCTGAATGGATAGGGAAGGGGGTAGGGATCTGGAGGAACAAGCAGGGTAAAGAAAGAGGGAGGAAGAGCCTAATGGAAAAAGAGTATGTTGCCTCGTGGATTAGAGCAGGCATTCTTGGGTTTATTTTGGCCATCACCCCCTCTGCTCAGTTTATGGGCCCCCTTCCCCATGAAACTGTCAAGTTTAGTTGGTTTCTTCCGTACTTCTCTCCTACTGATGACATAAAAAAAGATATTTTTAAAAAAAATTGGTTTCAGCCCATAGCCTCCCTTAAAAGCAAAGCCCCTCAACTCTTCCTCCGCTAAATTGCCTCGACTTTGGTGCTTCCCAGTGCACACATGATGAGTTCATTGACCTCATCCATTTTGCTGCCACGTTCCACCCCGACTTCAAATTCGCTTGGTCCATCTCTAGCCACACTCTCCCTTTCCTCGATCTCTTTCTCCATCTTCGGAGACAGACTCTAGACAGACATCTTCTACAAACCCATTGCTACCCTCAACTAAACCTCTTCCCACTCCCCTTTAAGGATTCTATTTAATTCTCTTAATTCCTCCATCTCCATTGCATTTGCAGATCATCAGAGATGTCCTCCTTCAAACACCATGGTTTTCCCTCTAGCACCATCCACTTGGTCCTCATCTGCATATCCTCCATTAACTGCACATCTGCCCTGGCCCCTTCTGCCCCCATGCACAAGGGCCAGATTCCACTAGTCCTCACCTGTCACCCCACCAGCCTCCGCATCCAACACATCCTCCTCTGCCATTTCCGCCACCTCTAATGTGATCTCACTACCAGACACCTATTCCCTTTTCCTCCCCCTCTGCCTTCCACAGGGACTGCTCCGTTTGACTCCCTTGTTCACTCCTCCGTCCCCACCAATCATCCCCTTGAACTTACCCCTGATCCCAGGAGATGCTCAACTTGCACCCACACCTCCTCCCTCACCACAATGCAAGGCCTCCAAGTGAAGCAAGCCTTTGCTTGTGATCTACAGGGGTCATCAACTGCATCCAGTGCTCCCGATGAGGTCACCTCTACGTTGTAGAGATTTGGCGCAGACTGAGAGATTGTTGAGCATCTCAGCTCTGTCTACCTGACTGCAATAATGTGGATCTCCCAGTAGCCACCTATTTCAATTATCCATCCCATTCCCTTGCAGACACGTTTGTTCATGATCCCATGCGCTGCCAGACTGAGACCACCCCCAAATTGGGGGAAAAACATTTCATCTTCCATCTGAACACCCTCCAACTGGACAGCATTAACATTTACTTCTCCAGTTTCTGTTAACCACTGCCTCCAAAACCCCGCCCCCCCCACCCCACTTTTTCTCCATCTCCTTTCACCAAATTCTCACTCTCTAGGCCCTTTCAAGCAAGGAAAATGCCCGTCTGTAAAGGCAGAGGTTATTTGCCCTTGCGCTTTAAGACTTAACTCTCTGAATGCACTATGGCCAGCTCCAAGGCGCCATTCCAATCCTTCTTGGGGAAGGATAATTGGCTGAGCGCTGCGCTCCACCACTTGACCTGAATGTACAACTGCTGCAAGTAGCTGGTTAGGGGCTGGCTGATGACACCGTCAGCCCGCAACCCATCTCCCCACTCACCCCTCTCCCTCCATGGGACCCTCAAGTCAGGGGTGGCAGGGGCCGCTGGCAGGCTGCTTCGGCCTTCGGGGCCACTCTCTTCAGCTCAAAACGAGGCAGAACAATGACCATCTTCCCTACCCATAATCCCCCATGCAGCTGGAATCGCTCTGTTTTCCAGAACACTTTCAGCTGCGTGGGGGACTATGGGTAGGGAAGACAGCCATTGCTCTGCCACATATTTATGACGAGTGGCGCTACGGCACCAGTCGCCCCGCCTACATTGCCTCTGGAAGGCACTACGAGGTGCCGCTCAACATGAATCCAAGCAGGAGCAGGCTTTCCCTCCTCGCTTGTAGCTGGCATGAAATGGTGCGCTCGCTCTCTCTTGCTCTCCCCTTTTTAATTCTCACCCTTCCTCTTATCATTTCCAATTAACACATTTTGGCTGTTGGTGTGGGCTCTTTCCCCCCCCCCCCCACCCCCCTTTCTCTCTAGTCTTTATTCAGATGCTTTCCTGTTTTTTGTTTTTGTAGCTTGAAAAAGGGATCAGGCCTGAAATGTCAGTAATATATTTTTACCTCCTATGGAAGCTGTGAGTTCCTCCAGCAATTCTGTGTGTTTTTACTACAATCACAGCTTCTGCAGACCTTTTCGTTTCACTTCTAGATATCCCAACCTGGTGGAGCTTGTAGCCAGGCAGCCCAATGGGCAATGGTTTGTAGTCTTGTAACTTTTCATAGAAATGTAAAATCGTATGAAAATCAAATAATAAATTCAGTCATTTTCTTTGACTATCTCCACCTCCCCGCCTCATGCCCCCACCCCCACCCCCACTTTGGTCTGCAATCCCAAATACAACATTGTGGATTAAAACTCAAAATAGTTGAGATACAGTATAGGATTTTGATTCAGTCAGGGACTTGGGAAGGTGACATTCCATAGTGTTTGTTTGAATGCTGACAGTCTGCATTGTTTGTGTGAGTTTGGCCTGAGGCATGATTCTCAAAAGTGGTTAATTGAGTTGCTGGCCACCAGCTCCATTTGCTGTTCACTGGGTGTCTAGTTACAGAGTCCTGTCCTCAAAATCTGCTGGGAGTATTGATCGTACAGAAACGGCATACTCGTAACTTTGTAGGATGTAAATTAGACTGCACTTTTATTCCATTTTTCTTGGTTATCATTTCAGTGGTTCTAGTTTATTCTATTCCCTGTGCACTCATGACTGCGAAGCAAGTTGGGCTCCAAGTTCATTCTGTAAATTTGCTGACGACACCACTGTTGGCCAAATAACTGGGAATGATGAATCAAGATGGAGATCGAGAATCCGATTGGGTGTTGCCAGAACATTGACTTTGCTCTTAAGATCACCAAGACAAAGGACCTTCTTGTTGATTTTAGGAAGGAGATTCTGAAGGTCCACACACCTGTCTGTATTGATGGAATGGAGGTGGAGAGGGACAGTACCTTCAAGTTCCTTGAAATCCATATTCTCTTGGACCCAATACATCGAAATAGCTGTGAAGAAGACACACCAACTTTGAGGAGATTTGGTATGCTTTTCAATACTCTATCAAACCTCTGCAGGTGCTCTGTGGAAAGTATACTGATTGATTGCATTACGGCTTGGTTTGGGAATTCAAGTGCCAAAGAATGTAGAAGGCTGGAGAAGGTAGCAACATAGCCAGGTCCATCACAGATTCTGACCTCCCATCCTTTTAGTTCATCTTTGTGATGTGCTGTCTGCAGAAGGCAGCCAATATCATAAAAGGGCTTCCATCATCACCCTGGTCACAACCTCTTCTCACTACTACCTTTGGACAGAAGATTCAGAAGCCTGATGCCTTGCACTTCTTATTCCAAGGGCAGTTTCTTTCTCATAGTTATCCAACTTCTGAACTTCCCTTTGTTCTGCTAATCAGGGAATGCTCTGATACCACCGAAGTACTGCCTGCATTGTTGCAGTCACTTTTTGCCCAAGAATGCTGTGAATATTTACGAATCCGGTTCCGATGATGGCGGCACGTCAGTGACTGCAACAGCTCTCCAGACCTGATGCTATAGCAACAGTTAAGTAAGGTGTCGTGTAACGGAGAGAAGGCGGGGACGGGGTACTGAACTTTGAGATCAGCCATGATCTCGTTGAATGGCGGAGCAGGCTCGAAGGGTCGAATGACCTACTCCTGCCCCTGTCTTCTATGTTTCTATGTAACAATTCTTAATTGATGAACATTGGAAGGCAGAGCTCTGTGGAAATGTGAGAATTGCGAAATTCTCACATTTCCACAGGGGCAGGAGTAGGTCATTCGACCCTTTGAGCTGGAGGGCGCTCACGTCACCCGGGCGTCACGTGGTTCCCCCAGCGCGGGTTTCTGAGCCCTGAGCTGGAAGGAATGGAACCCCACCCCCGACGGTGCCATTTTGGCCGGCTGCCCTGCCGCGTGGCTTACAAGCGGGGCCGGTTCGCCTGCCTTGTGGTGAGCCGCCACAAAGTAATTATTACCTTTGTTTTCAACAAGAATTTCAAGATTGTTTGGTACCACCTTGAATTATTTGCATTCACTTGATCTCAGACTGGTTGGGGATTTGGTTATGATATTACATCCTTGAATTAGAAAATATAAAGTGGAATTTCCTGCATTAAAATGCCTTCAATGCTGAGATAATTTAAGATGCCTTTTAAATGCCGTCAGTGACTTCTTCAAGATATCAAACTGTAAAGGGAAGCTCAGGCCCAAAATGTCAGTTTCCTTCTATGGACTCTGTGAGACCCGCTAAGTTCCTCCAGCATTTATGTGTTGTTATTACACAGGTATTCAGATTTATTGTCAGAGAACATACATGACATCACATAGAACCTTGAGATTCCTTTTGTGGGTGAGGCAGAATCACCACTTTGTGGTAGTGCAAAAAAAGTACACATTTAAACAAATAAATGCAAACAACCTGTGTAAAAGAGGGGGGGGAGAAACAAAGTGCAAAAGTGAGAGTTCTCATTTAAGTCCCTGATTGAGACTGTGGTAGAGGAGTCCGATGGTTGAGGGGGAGCAGCTGTTCCTGAACCTGGTGATGTGAGTCTTGTGGCATATATATACTGATGGTAGCAGCGAGAACAGAGTGTGCTGGGTGGTGTGGGATTCTCTCTGTCGGCATCATTCCCTGCAGATCTTCTTGATGGCAGGGAGGGTTTTGCCTGTGATGTCCACAGCTGTGTCCACTACCTTTTCCAGGTTTTAGGTTCAGGGATATTGGGATCCCACATCAGACTGTCTTGCAGCTGGTCAGCACACTTTCCACCACACCTCAGTAGAAATTTGCCAGTGTTTCTGATATCATACCAAATATCCAGGCAGATATTGCATCTTGGGTAATTTAAAATATATACATGACTGTGAAATTAATGGAGTTCACAGCACAAACACTAATCCATGCAGCATGGAATCAATGATGGAATTTGTGCCACATAAAGTTCAACTTGGCCTATTTAAAACCTGTCAGGACTCGAGGGGGATTTAAAAAAAAAAGAGCTGATTGTCAAGCTTTAGTACAATTAAATTCTACATAGTTGCCAGAATATTCTTCCATCTGGCTGCTTTATTTTGTCCTTATTATATGACTGAATTGTTCAAGATGCCTTTTTCTGTGACTGATACACATTTGAATTGAGTTTGAAGTCAGTTGCTTAGTCCAGAGGTTGCTGAGTTTGTCTCTTGCGTTGATGCAGACAAGGATATTCCAGCTGTTTTTATCTGTTGGGATCTTACAAAAATTGGTGCATTTGTGTGCATGCCAAATTTGCATGGCTCTATCATTCCTTGGTACGATGGACAAGTGTTAAAATCCTGATTCAAGGGGTAATCATATCTTTATGTATCTTTGGTTATGTATCTTTGCTATTTAAAGTACACTTTCACCTGCTGAATTTCTCCAGTATTGTGTTTTTACTTCAACCACAGTCTCTGCAGACAGTCGTGTTTTACTTGAAGGAGTAGATCTTTGAATTAGAGGAGAGGTATGAAACAAGATTGGGGAGAAAACTGGTGGATTGTCAGAGAATGGGAATCTAACTTGACAGTCCATATGCCAATTTGTGAAGGATCAGTAATTGCTGAAATGACGAGGTTAAGACGTGGAACATGTGTGTCAGCATGGATTAGTTGGGCTGAATGGTTCAAAGTTCAGATCCATTATCAGACTGCATGCGTGACATCACATACAACTCAGATTCTTTTTCCAGTGGGCCAGGCAGAATTTCTACTTATCGGTATGCAAAAATCTGTACTCAAGAAAAGAGAAAATGTAAGCAAATTGTGCAATACAGAAAACAATAAATATTCAATCATAAATAATGTGCAAAGAAAGAGACCTTAAATGAGTCTCTGAGTTAGCTGTTTAGGAATATAATGGTGGAGGAGTAGCAACTGTTCCTGAACTTCGTGGTGCAACTCTTGAGGTACCTCCACTTCTTTCCTGAAGGCAGTAGCAAGAACTGGGTGGTGTGGATTCTCAATGATTGCTGCTGCTCTCCAATGGCAGCGCTCCATGGAGATTTTCTCGATGGTAGGGTGAGTTTTTCTTGTGATTTACTGGGCTGTGTCCACTAGCTTTTGCAGGGCTTTCCTCTCAGGTATTGGTGCCACCATACCAGACTGTGATGTAGCCAGTCAGCATACTTTCCACAGCACATCTGTCGAGGTTTGCCAAGATTTCCGATGTCATACTGAATCTCCACAAACTCCTGAGGAAGTAGAGGTGCTGATGTATTCCCTTCCCAATGACATTAGTATATTGGGTTCGGAGATGGTGAATTTAATTTAGACATACAGCACGGTAACAGGCCACTTTGGCCCACAAGTCCGTGCTGCCCAATTAACTTACGCTCCCGGTACGATTTGAACGGTGGGGGGTAACCGGCATCCCCAGGGGAAAACCCACAGAGACATGGGGAGAACGTACAAAGTCCTTACAGACAGTGCGGGATTCAAACCCCAGTCCTGATCGCTGGCACTGTAAAGGCGTTGCACTCTGCTACACCATCCGTGCTGTCCATGACTCCCAGGAATTTAAATAAGCTTATCCTCTCCACCTCTGGTTTTTCCCCCATGATCACTGAATCATATACCTCTCGTTTTCCCTTCCTAAAGCCCATCATCATGTTTTTGGTGACAGTGAGCGTGAGGTTATTGTTAGCACACTATTCAGCTGCGTTTTCAACCTCCTTCCTCTCGGCTGACTGATTGCCCCTCCCTCCTCCCCTTTATGCAACCCACTACCTTGGGATTGTCAGCAAATTTGTAAATAGTGTTGTTTTCATACCCAGCCACACAGTCATAGGTGTAAAGCAAGTGCAATAGGGGGCTAAGAATGCTCTGTGGTGCTCTGTTATCAAACTCACTGTGGTCTTGAGGTGAGGAAATCCAGAGTCCAATGACATAATAGGGTATTGAGTCCTAGGTCTTGGAGTTTACTGATTAATCTTGTGGGATGATGGTGTTGAGTGCTTAAAAGTAGTTGATCTCTGCATCTGTGCTGATCCAGGGCTTTGTGGCATCCCAGTGAGATGCATCAGCCTTTTGCTGCGGTAGGCAAGTTGGAACAGATCCAAAGCCATTGTAGGAGGGCAATGAGGGCAATGTGTAGAGTGGGACAGTTTGAAGATAAGATAACTTTCTACCTTTTCTGGGGTTGGGGTGATAATATTGAAATAGGAAAGTTTGGCAGAGGAAGGGAGCAAATCCCATTGTCCTGCCCTTTGCCCTTAGCTCTGAATGTTTTCTTTTGAATGCGACTGGTGTTTGTTTTCTCTCTTCTCCTGGGAGTGTATTCCAGATTGTAATGACTCATTTTAGTTTAAAGATAAGCTCATGGCACTCTGACAATAGGGGATCAGAAGGGGCAAAAAAAGAACATCCATCGGGTTTTTGGATTTGGGGAATGCATTGCCTGAGGAGGTGATGGAGGCAGAGACTCACAAGATGTGAAGTAGTATCGAGACAAGTACTTAAATTTACATTTTTTAATTTAAAATTTTGACATGCAGCACCGTAACAGATCCGTGTGGCTCAATTACACCCAGTTATCTTACAACCCTTGTATGTTTTGAAGGGTGGGAGGAAACCCATGTAGACGTGGGGTGAACGTACAAAGTCCTTACAGACAGCTGTGGATTCAAAGCCCTGTGGCGCTGAACAATGTGTTCATTGCTACACTAACCATGCTGCCCCTTGTATAGCCAAAGTATAGAAAGCTGTGACCAAGTGCTGTTAAGTTTGATTGTGGGCATAGAGAGCACAGAAACTGGTCTAACTCTGGCTTGAAAAATATGCTGAGAGGTTTTGACAGGATGGATGGTGAAAGAATATTTGCATGAGAAGGGGATTCTAGAGCAAGTTCAAGTTTATTATCCTATGACTGTACACGTACAACTAGATGAAGCAACGTTTTTCCAAACCACAGTTCACATACTTAGAACATAATAATCACACATTTCCATAATGATAGCATTTAAAATAACTATATATAAATATTTTGGAATGATCAGTTACAGGATACTTGCTGTACATCAATTTCCCAGCCTGACGGTCCAGATTTTGAAGCTTCTGTGCCTCCTTGATGGTTGTGGGGCAAAGATACTGTATGTTGGATGGAAAGTGAGCCCTGTTTAAGCAATGCCCCCTGTAGACGTAGTCAATCGAGGAAAGGGAGTCCCCAGTCATCTTCTCAACTGTTTTGATGATCCTCTATTGACTTCCAATCCTTTGCAGGTGACATGGTTCCAGAGAAAGGTCACCTGTTTAAGACTAAGATTGAGAAGGAACAGCTTATCCTGCATTTTTGAATCTGTTAAATTGGGAGTGTACAGTCATTGAATGTGTTGAAACAGAGAAACTGGAGGGACTCAGCAGGTGAGGCAGCTTCCATGAAACAAAAAGGATGGTTATGAGCAAAGATGGAGAGACTTTTTGTTGAGTCCTTACTGTTCAAAGCCGAGCTTGACAGGGTATTGGACTATGGAGAGGTTATTCATGCTGGGAAGCATGAATTGAGCACTGGGTTTGATGAGCTATGATATTGGTAAAGCTGGCCCAATGGATTATAGGGCCTGATGCTGTTCCTACTAGTTGATTGCAAAGCAGAGATACATTTTTTTTTTACAGGAACGGTGAGGGAAAAATGAGTAGATAAAAAGGAAACCTGCAGTTTGGCATGTTTCTGTACTTTTAGATTCTCTGTAAAAGCACTAGGATTTATATTTTAAAAAAAGTGCAACTTTTGTGACCTTCCAATGAATCTCCATGTGGGGAAGAAGCAAAAAATGCTCCTTTTAGAGTATAAAAAAAATTCCTCTTTCATTCTTGGTTTTCTACAAATTGTCTCATGGAGACCAGAATTAAAACTTTCAAAAGTGCAGGATGTTCACAAGGCAATCTGCCTTTACCGAGGAAAGGTAGCCTCGGCATTGGTTACTGACACTGTAGTGGAACGTGGAGGGGAGCAGTTAAGGTTATCCACTGAATTTGCTGGCCACGCAGTTTGGAAAGATGCTAATAAGTATTCAGAACGCTGCACTATGAAGTGTATTAACCTTCTGTTGAGAGAATCCAAGATCAGCTTTAATTAAAAGACAAAGTGGGTTAAGAATTGTTCATTTTTGATGCTGTAAAGAATACCTTTGAAGTATTTCTCAATTCTGCTGATCACTTTGCCCAGGCCAGATTTTGGCATGACATTCCATGGTTGCTCAAAGAGCATTCTTTTTGATTTTTGAGCTATGTTAGTAAACTGGAAAAATGTATTTGAAATGTGTTTCGAAAAGGTAAATGGTACAGAAGAGATTTACCAGAATGCTATCTTTTTAAAGAGGGTATGAGTTATGGGAAGAGATTGGACAAACTCAAGTTGTTTTCTCGGGAGTGTAGGAAGTTGAGGAGTGACCTGATGGAGGTGTATGAATCATGGGAGGGCATTGATTGGGTGGACAGTTGGAAATTTTTTCCAAGTGTAAAAGCATCACACACCGGAAGACACGCGTTTAAGCTGAGGAAGAGGATATTATCAAGATTCGAGATTCTTTTATTGTCTTTTAATAAAACAGAAAATGGGATATGACATGAAATTTCCTTTAGTCGACAGTAAGGCAGAGAAAGATTTGCCGGCTGCACAAATTGTCGGACACCTCTTGGCAATCAGAGAAAACAAAGCAAAAGAGTCACCCCAAAATTATTAAGTGTCCGTGGATTCGTCTCCAGCGCTCTCGTCGGCTCCACAGCCAAACAGACTTCAGTCCAAACCATCGACAACCCGATCTCCAGATCCAAACCTCTGACATGATCAAGAAACCTTGGTCTGTCTCTCGCATTTGGGTTCCGATACTTAGTTCCCTTCAGCCAGTCTTGAACCAGTCTCCAGGAGTCTGGAGTCCGGCACAAGTCCCTTGATCACAGCCGCCAGTAGCGCACAGCCTGTGTGGGTTCCTCACCTCAAGTGACCAACAGCCTGATGCCTTCAGCCTCAGAGCTCTTTACTAGTTCATCTTCCCATGGGTCTTCTCTGCTTCTTCTCCAACGGGGGGGGGGTGGTCGGACCCTGATTGGAGGGGGCGGGGGAGTACTGTGTCTCCTCTCTCTGTGGGAATGCACCAATGGAAGTGCTGCCCAGTTCCAGCAGTGCGCAATTGTTTGTGCCAATATTTATTGTACATGGATGTCTGGAATGGCTTGCCTGGAGTCATGGTGGAAATGGATATAATAGCGTTTAGGAAGCTTCTAGGTAGAGACATGAATATGGATGGCTAAGTACAAGCAGCAGATGTTTAGTTTGATGTGGGCTTCATATTCAGCATAGACTTTGTGCCAAAGGGTCTGTTCCTGTGCTGATCGATGTATGTGTTTACTTAAAATGACATAACTTTCCACTTGGCTGTTTTTTTTGGGGGGGGCAGTTAAAATAGAGTGGATTATGAACCTCAAAATTGAGAGTTGTCATTAACTCAAACTCCTGGCACTCAAGTGGAGCTGATGGCTTGGAGTCTAGCTGACAGTCACCAAGGTTCTTGGCAGGTTTTGTGTGGGAGGAAATATTGGCTGTGCTCTCATCTCTTTGATTGCATTGCCTGAATCCAAACCACTATTTCTACATTGTCAATAACTAAGGATACAGTATAACAATGAAAAATGCAGCTTTAAAAAAAAGTTAATACCTGTACAATCTTATTAGCATTCTTAAAAATTCTAGAGGCTCAAATATATTGGCCTCATTTAGAATGGTATTCATTTTTTGGGGAAAAAATATTAGTCTTGAAAGGAGTGCTTTATTTACCACGAGAAGAAAAATGTGAGAGACCACAGTTCCTCCTTGTACTATTTGGCAGAGTTGCTGTCATATGAAAGTAATTTAATAGACAGATTAGCTTCTTGCTTGGATATTTTATCACTTTGTTTTTTTTGTTTCTTATTGCTTTTGCTACATTGGGATCTCCACCTGCTTTGCACTTGAGATTGCAAATATTTCGGCAAATATGTGCCAAAGAAGTCCAGATGTGCAGCACATATTTCTTGCCATATATGGTGTATAGTTGGACATTCCAGTTTCATTAAACAATCAGCCATTTTCTGTCAATAAATATTGCAGAATGTTCACTGATTTCTTAGAAGAATGCACCTCAACACCAGAAAATCAGGGCTCCCAGTTGAAAATGTTCACTTGTGGTTTTATTTCTCTATAAGAACCCCACCTCTCACCAAAAGACTGGCTACACTGTTACATTTTTTTCCTACACTTCTCATCTCTGAGTGTTAGCAGGCTTCCCAACTGTGAAAGCCATTCTAACCAAGCTTGAACTTTTCACCTAGTTATCCATGTTGCATTCCTGGCAGGAGTTGCTCAGTTTGAATAAAGGAACAGAATTGCTTGCGGTTCTGCTCTTTATAGCCAATGTAGTGTTTCTGAATTGTTCACTGAAGTAGGGAAAGCACAGACACAGCTCGGCGACAGAACAGTGTGATTATTATCGAGTCATGGCTTTTAAAGACATTGGCTTGAAACTTTTGGGTGTGGGTTGGCTATTTGGGTGTGGAGGAGAATAGCCCATTGCATTTCAAACTTTTCCAACTTTTCCTCAAACTATCTGGCCTTTCCAATTATCAGTCTGCTCAACCCATGAACTGCAGTCAGGCATAGGCATCTTTTTGCTAAACTTTTCCTCAAACTATCCGGCCTCTCCAATTATCAATTTGGTAAACCCATGAACTGCAGTCAGGCATAGGCATCTTTTTGCTAAACTTTTCCTCAAACTATCCGGCCTCTCCAATTATCAATTTGGTAAACCCAGCATCTTTTTGCTGAACGAAGAGGCCAATAATGTACTTCAGTTAAGGTCCCACCAATGCTCTGTATAATTAAAACAAATTCTATTCCTTGACCAATATTCAATTTTTTAATGCAAAAACAAAAATGCTGGAGGAACTCAGCCGGTCTCACAGTGTCCATAGAAAGTAATGTATAACTGACTTTTCAAGCCTGATCTTCAAGGTATCAGAAGGAGTCCGACCTGAAAGGACAGTTATTTCTCTTTACCTTCTGTGGACACTGCGGCACCTGCTGAGATTTTATGACAATCACAGCATCTGTGGACTTGTGTTATACTTCAGTTGTTTTATGTTCCATAAAATATTTTTTTTAGGTTCCCTGCATTTGAAACTAACCTTTTGCAAATTATTATGCATTGGGACTTCAACAGTGCCCTCCATAATATTTGGGAGAACGACACTTCCCCCCCCACCCCCCCTTATTTGCCTCTCCACTCCAGTTTTAAATTTGTAATCAAACAATTCACATGTTATTAAAGTGCACATTCCAGATTTTATTCACAGTTATTTGTTTTTATTTTGGTTGACCGTGTGGAAATTACAGCACTTTTTACACACAGTCCCCTCATTTCAGGCCACGGTAATGTTTGGGATATATATATATTTCGTACTTTGTTTAATAATCCTTGCATGCAATGACTGATTCATAGACATCACCAGGTGCTGAGTATCTTTGGTGATGCTCTGCCTGGCCTCTATTGCAGCCATCTTCAGCTCCTGTTTCAGGCACTTGCCCCGAAAGTTTTCTTTTCAGCATATGGAAGGCATGCTCAATTGGATTTGGATCGGTGACAGACTTGACCATTCAAGAATTTTCCAGTTTTTTAAAAATCTTTGGAAAACTCTTGTTGCTTTAGCAGTATGTTTGGGATCATTGTGTTGCTGTAGGATGAAGCGCCATCCAATGTGCTTAGAGGCATTTGCTTGAACTTAAACAGATATTTCTATATACTTCAGAATTAATTTTGCTACTGCAATCAGTAATGACACCATCAATTAAGATGAGTGTGCCAGTGCCTGTAGCAGCCATACATGCCCAGGCCATAACACTCCCATGTTTTACAGATGAGGTGGTATGCTTTGGATCTTGGGCAGTTCCTTTACACCTCCGTGCTTTGTTCTTGCCGTCACTGATACAGGTTGATCTTAGTCTCTTCTGTCCACATGACCTCTTTCCAGCATTCTGCAGGCCTTTTTAAATACTTCCTGACAAAATGTAATCTGGCCATCCTTTTTCTGTGGCTAACTATTGGTTTGCATCTTGTGGTGTAACCTCTGTATTTCTGTTCACGGGCAATAGTCATGCGCCCATCCACACCAGTACGCTCTTTCTTAATGATGTTCCAAACAGTTGATTTTGGCAATCCTAAGGTTTGGGCTATGCCTCTTAATGTTTTATTCTTGTTTTTCAGCCTCTTAATGGCTCTTTCATTTTCAATGGTGCAACTTGGGTCCTCATTTTGAAAAGTGGCAACTGCAGACTCCAAAGATTATTCGACATTTAGACGCAAGCTTAATTCTCTTAGACCTGCACCAATAAAGCAGTTAAACGTACCCAAATACGCACAATCAGCTGTGAAGCCCCAAACATTATGGTGCCTGAAATGGGGGAACGATGTATAAAAAGTGCTGTAAATTCTACATGCTCAAACCAAAATGTATGCAAATGACCTCAAATTAAATTTGGAATGTGCACTTTAATTGCATGTGAATTGTTTGATTGCAAATTTAAAACTGGAGCACAAGGCCAAATAAAGAACAAGTGTCTTTGTCCCAAATATTATGGAGGGCAGTGTATCTCACTCCTGTAAGCTTCCTCATTGCTGTCTGATCTGCCAACAACGGTGGTGTCATTGGCAAATTTGTAGGTGGCAATTGAGCCATATTTGGTTATTGGTTTAGAAGGGAGCAGAGTATCTAGTTTTGTGGTGCCTTGGTGTTGAGGATTATTATGGAGGAGGTCCTGTCACCAATCCTCATTGGTTTCAGTGCGACAGATGTTAGTGTCATGGATGCAATTGCGGAGAAGGTTTTGAGACCAAGGTCACGTACTTGGAGTTTGAGTTTGTTTGCTATTACAGTAAAATGCCCTTTATCCAGAATTCAATCAACCAGAAATGCAAAGCAACCAAAAAAGCGAGGAAATAAATAAATAGAATTCAAATAAGACTAGGTGCCAAGTGCATGACCGGGACACTTGCGTGGAGGTGAGTCGGGTCATGAGCATGAGGAAGGTAGTAGAGTGCGCCGAGGGCCTGACTGGGACACTTCTCTCAGAGCCAGCGGGATGGGGACAGGATATGCAGGGGGAAGATGGCAATGATGTTGAGACTTTTCTGTCAAGGTTCAGATTTTAGACTCAGCGTGCAAGACAACCCTGATTTTTGAGGCGACATTTTTAAGTTTCACAGACCAACCTATACATTGGCATGTCCAATAGGTAAAAAATGAATATGTTTATAATTGGCCAGGGTTAATTATGATGGCAGCATGGTTAGTGCAGTGGCTAGCGCAACACTGTTGGAGCGATAACGACTGAAGTTTAAATTTTGTAAGCTACGGGTATTACTTGATTAATGTGAACTCTATACCAGTAAAGACAACAATACATCTTTTTTTCAAATTGTATTTTGTGCTGCCTTTTCCCTTTTAAATGGTGTATTCTTAATGCAGGTGTATTACTCAGTCAACCAGAAAATTTGTATCCCCGTAGGTTCCGGATAATGGGGATTCAACTGTATTGTGTTGAAGATGGAGCTACATTCGGTGAATAATGGTTGGATGTAAATGTCCTGTTTTCCAAGTGTTCCAGGGCTGTGTGTCAGGCTGGGAGATGGGATTTCATGTGACCAGTTCTAGTAGTATGTGAATTGGAGTGGGCCGTGGGTGGCTTGTAGACTTAGCCATGACAAATCTCTCAAAGCACTTCATCTTAGTGAATAACAGTGGCACTGGCTTGTGGGCGTCTTCGGTCCATCACAATATTCTTCACCAAGTTCACCAAATTCAAATTTTTAAAAAAAAGCAAATATGATGGCCAAAGGTCACTTTTGGCACTGTGGTGTCAGGTGATTACATTTTCTGGAATATTTGGATTTTTTGCCTATTCATAGCCAAAACCTTTTGTTAAATTTTTTACATGTCCACAGTGTTGTAAAAACTTTCAGATTTATTGTCAGAGTACCTTCATCACATCAACCCTGAGATTCTTTTTCTGTGGTGAGGCAGATTTGCCACTTCGTGGTAGTGCAAAAAAAAATGTACACAAATAATGAATGTAAAGAAACTGCAATAAGAGAGAATTTTAAAAAATCAATAAAGTGCACAAGAGTCGTTAAATGAGTCTCTGATTGAGTTTGTTCTTGAGGAGTCTGGTGGTGCAAATCTTGTGGCACCTAGACCTCTTTCCTGTTGAATCAAAATATAGACGGCACTTTCCAGTTTCTAGTATTTCCTAATTTCAAAACGTGTCATCTTCAATGAAACGTGGGGATGATGTTCTGAATTACATTATTAATCCAAAAAATCTAACTTTGTAGATGCAGCTTTATGTGGCTTTAATTCGTTGATAAAATGGATAAACATTTTGCATAACTTCGCATTAGTGTTTTGGATTTCTGGATCCTCCATTGAAAATTCTTTTAATTCTTCCGGATTTTGAGGCCATTCTTCTTGAGATTGCGAAAGAAATTGAGGACCGGACACCCAAGTGTTGGCTCTTTTCAGAAATGATTGAACTTTTGATCCTCATGAAGCCATATCAGCTGGATTATCCACTGTTCGAACATATCTCCATTGATTAGCGTGCAAAACCTTCTTGATCTCATTAATTCTGTTAGTCACAGAGATCTGAAACCTTATGGTTTTGCTACTAATGTATAAGTACTGATGTACTATCAAATTTCATCTCTAATTCTTAACACAGTGTCCATTTTGCTCACCATAGTAGCGGCAGTCAATTCCATTCGAGGTGTGGTGACTGGTTTTAATGGAGCCATTCTGGCTTTTCCCATGATAAATCCACAATGTACTAGCTCTTGGTTATTTCGCAGTACTAAAAAATTGACGGGACCAAAACCACCTTCACTTGCTTCAGCAAAGTGGTGTAACTGAGCAAATGTGCCAATTCCAAAATCTGTTGGTTTAAAACATCTGTTAACGTCAAAATTTTCTAACATTTTAAGACTTTCAATCCAATTTATCCAATCTTGTGCTATGGAATCTGGTATAGTTTCATCCCATCCAAATTTTCTTCTGCACAATTCTTGCAGAATTTTCTTGATTATTTATTCCCAAAGGATCATATATCAAGCCCTAGCATTCTTCAGACGGGTAGAATGTCACAATCGAGATGTTTTTTAAAATCTCCTTTACTCTTTCTGCCTCAGGAATAATAGCTAACACATATTTCGTACGGAAGAAACCTCCTTTATTGCAGATCTCTTTTTACTCAAGTTAAAAAATCTATTGCTTCTTTTTCTGAAACCACTGAAGTCAGACCATCATCAACATAGAAATTATTTCGGAGGAGTCACGTGATGGAGTAGTGGCCGGACGGTGAACTCCAGCCCTCTCCAGAAAAGTCGATAAAAACAAGAGAAAATACAAAGGCACAGAAATACAAGTTAAAGAAAAGTGAGTATAAAGGTGGAAAGAAGATGGAGACAAAAGGAGAAAAATCAAAATCAACAGAAAGAAGAGAGGAAGAGAAGACAACGGAGGAAAAAGGTGAAGGCCTTACCTGTCTGAAGAGGCCCGCTGTGGAGAGAAGACCCCACTACCTCAGGTCGGTAGAAAAAGAACTACAACAATGGCTCACAGAGCCGAGTAAAAGTGCGCAACCGCGCATGCGCGAGGAGTCGCGCATGCGCGATGCGCATGAAAAAAAACACACCGATGGGAGGGGGGACCAGCTGGGGAGTCGATCTCCACAGCCGGCAACGACAGCTGCAGAACACCTGCAGCAAGAAGAGACCACAGAAGACAATGGAAACAAGAAAGAAGAGGAGGAAAGGGCAGCAAAGAAACAACAGATGGCCAACCCAGAGGAAGAGGAAGAGGAAGAGTACAGGGAAATAGATAAAGGGAAAGGCAAGACAAAGGATATACTTGCTCTTATTAAAGGATACATGGAGTCATTTAAAGAATGGCAAACACAGGAATTCAATGATTTAAGAAGAAGAATAAACAACACAGAAAAAAAAATAATAAAATGGATATGACCTTAACAGAAATGGGGAAAAAAATGGACAAGATGGAAGAGCGGGCAGTAGCAGCAGAAATGGAGGTAGAAGACTTAAAAAAGAAATTGGAGGAATCTAATAAAAAAACTAAAGAGACACAAGAATTACTAGCCCAAAAAATAGATATAATGGAAAATTATAACAGAAGAAATAACATAAAGATAGTGGGCCTTAAGGAAGATGAAGAAGGCAAGAATATGAGGGAGTTTATAAAAGAATGGATCCCTAAGGCCCTAGGATGTCCAGAACTACAGCAAGAAATGGAAATAGAAAGGGCACATAGAGCATTGGCCCCTAAACCACAACCACAACAAAAACCAAGATCTATTGTAGTAAAATTCCTAAGATATACTACAAGAGAAAAGGTACTGGAGAAGACAATGGAAAAAGTAAGAGAGGGCAACAAACCACTGGAGTATAAAGGGCAAAAAATCTTCATTTATCCAGATATAAGCTTTGAACTCCTAAAGAAGAGAAAAGAGTTCAATACAGCAAAAGCGATTTTATGGAAGAAAGGATATAAATTTACACTGAAGCATCCTGCGGTATTGAAAATATTTATTCCAGGACAACAAAACAGACTATTCTCGGATCCAGAAGAAGCACGAAAATTTGCAGAACAATTACAAAAATAGACTGAGGAATGAAGACGGGTAATGAGAGCAAAAATTATCAAGATTGATATGTATGTGGGTAAAGACAAAAATAGACTGAGGGATGAAGACGGGTAAGGAGGGTAAAAATGACCACGATTGATATGTATGCGGGTAAAGAGGTATAAGAGTGAATAGAGACAATGGGCATATGTGAAAGTATCTGTAATTAGAGGAAAACATAGAGAGTATAGACAAGAATTAATAAGGGAAGGTAATGGAATAGAGAGAATAAGGAGGGAATTAAAAGAGTGACCTTTGTGACATATAAAAAGCGAAATCTTTTCTGGGGGGGGCTGGGTGGGGGAAAAGAGCGGTCACTGCAAAATCAGTTGACGCTTGCGAGTGGATTCGCAAATCCAAATGGAGAGGGGAGATGTGGTTGTCCGACAAGGGACAAAGGGCAACTCAGGAGGGGAAGGGGAGATTGGGGATAAAGAAGATAGAAATAGGAGAATAAGGAAAATGTTGGATGTTGTAGGAATGTTGTCTGGTAAAGAGTTGAAAATAAGAAAACAGAAATGGAAAAGGAGGAAAGGTAATGATGGAAAAATGGAAAGAGAAGATAAACAAAATATAAAATGGCTATGCTGAACTATATGACTCTAAATATTAATGGAATACATAACCAAATTAAAAGGAAGAAACTACTAAATTTACTGAAAAAGGATAAAATAGATATAGCATTTGTCCAAGAAACACACTTAACTGAATTGGAGCACAAGAAATTAAAGAGAGATTGGGAAGGACATGTAACAGCAGCATCGTATAATTCAAAAGCAAGAGGAGTGGCTATATTAATTAGCAAAAATGTGCCATTTAAAATAGAAGAGGAAATAATAGATCCAGCAGGGAGATATGTTATGATAAAATGTCAGATATATTCAGAGCTTTGGAATCTACTAAATATATATTCACCTAACGAAGAAGATCAAAAGTTTATGCAAGATATCTTTTTGAAGGTAGCTAATACGCAAGGGAACATACTAATAGGAGGGGATTTCAATCTGAATTTGGATCCAAATATGGATAAAACGGGGAAAAAAATTAACAGGAAGAACAAAGTAACCAAATTTATAATTAAATCAATGCAAGAAATGAAACTTGTGGACATATGGAGGAAACAAAACCCAAAAGAAAAGGAATACTCACACTACTCGACTAGACATAAAACATACTCAAGGATAGACCTATTCCTGTTATCAGCCCACATTCAAGGGAGAGTTAGGAAAACGGAATATAAAGCTAGACTATTATCGGACCACTCACCCCTGTTATTGGCAATAGAGCTAGAGGACATCCCTCCAAGAATGTATAGATGGAGATTAAACCCCATGCTACTTAAAAGACAGGATTTTAGAGAATTTATTGAAAAACAATTAAAAATGCACTTTGAAGTAAATACGGAATCAGTGGAACATAAGTTTATACTATGGGACGCAATGAAAGCATTCATTAGAGGGCAAATAATAAGTTATGCAACCAAGATGAAGAAGGACTATAATCAGGAAACAGAGCAGTTGGAAAGGGAAATAATAAACATAGAAAAAAAATTAGCAATAAAGGAAGATACAACCAAAAGAAGAGAATTGGCGGATAAAAAAATAAAATATGAAACATTACAAACATATAAGGTGGAGAAGAATATAATGAAGACAAAACAGAAATATTATGAACTAGGTGAAAAAACGCACAAAATCCTCGCATGGCAGCTTAAGACAGAGCAAACTAAGAAAATGGTATTGGCAACAAGGAAAAAAGACAAACAAATTACATATAATCCAAAAGAAATTAAGGAAAACTTCAGAGAATTCTATGAACAATTATACCGAACCGAAAACGAAGGGAAAGAAGGGAAAATAGATGAATTTTTGACTAAAATTGAACTACCAAAACTACAAATAGAGGAACAAAATAAATTAACAGAACCATTTGGAACAGTAGAAATACAAGAGATAATAAAAAATTTACCAAATAATAAGACACCAGGAGAGGATGGACTCCCAATAGAATTCTACAAAACATTTAAAGACCTAATAATACCGCCCCTCCTGGATGTAATCAACCAGATTGATGAGACACAAAACTTACCAGATTCATGTAAAACAGCAATAATTACAGTGATACTAAAACAAGGGAAAGATCCACTCTCACCAGCGTCATATAGACCAATATCTCTGCTAAACACAGATTATAAGATAATAGCTAAACTATTAGCGAACAGATTAGCAGAACAGGTACCGAAAATGGTAAATTTAGACCAAACTTGATTTATCAAAAAAAGACGCACAACAGACAATATTTGTAAATTTATTAACTTAATTCATGCAGTAGAAGGAAATAAAGCACCGGCAGTAGCAGTTGCTTTAGATGCAGAGAAGGCCTTCGACAAAGTAGAATGGAATTACTTGTTCAAAGTATTGCAAAAATTCAGTTTACCGGAGAAGTATATTAATTGGATTAAAGCATTATATAAGGGACCGTTAGCGAAAGTGACAGTAAATGGACATGTATCAAAGCAATTTAACTTAAGCAGGTCAACGCGGCAGGGATGCCCACTATCACCATTATTGTTTGCGTTAGCTATAGAACCACTAGCAGAATCGATAAGAAGAGATAATAATATAAAAGGAATAAAAATAAAAGACAGGGAATATAAAATCAGTCTGTTTGCGGATGATGTGATAGTGTACTTAACAGAACCAGAACTATCAATAAAAGAACTATATAAGAAATTGAAGGAATATGGAGAAGTGTCGGGATACAAGATAAACGTAAATAAAAGTGAAGCAATGCCTATGAATAACGCGGATTTCTCAAAATTTAAGGAGGAATCCCCATTCAGATGGCAAACGCAGGCAATAAGATACCTAGGTGTGCAAATAAACAAAAATCTAGGCCAATTATATAAACTCAATTACAATCCACTAATGAAAAAATTACAGGACGATTTAGAGCATTGGAAAGAGCTACCACTAACACTGATAGGAAGGATAAACTGTATTAAAATGAACATTTTTCCAAGGATACTATACTTATTTCAGGCATTGCCAATACAACTGACAGAAAAATTCTTCAAAGAGTTAAAGAAAATAATAAGGAGATTTTTATGGAGAGGGGGGAAACCGAGGATAGCACTAGATAAATTAACAGAATGGTATAAACAAGGAGGCTTACAATTGCCAAACTTCAAAAATTATTATAGAGCCGCACAATTAAGGTACCTATCAGATTTTTATCAAACAAGGGAAAAACCAGACTGGACGAGACTAGAATTAGATAAAATAGGGGAAAAGATACCTGAACACATATTATATAAATGGGACGAAAAATTGGTACAACATAGAACTTCTCCAGTATTACACCATCTCCTCAATATATGGAAGAAGATTCATGTAGAAAGAAATAAAATAAATTACCAAATACCAAAACTAATATTGACGCAAAATAAGCTACTCCCTTTTACAATAGACAACCTTGCCTTTAGAAAATGGGAAAAAAAAGGGATTAAAAGAATAGAAAATTGTTTTTCAGGAAGTAGATTCTTATCCTTTGAACAAATGAGAGATAAGTACAATATAACTGGAGATACAGCGCTGGCATATTACCAACTGAGATCCTACCTGAAAGATAAATTAGGAAGCAACTTGAGTTTACCAGAGGGAAGTAACCTTGAATATGTGATTACAGATACAATGTTAATCAAAAGATTTATAACAAATATGTATATTAAACTGCAAGAAAAGGAGAATGAGGAAACAAATGGTAAAACTAAACAAAAATGGGAACAAGATTTAAATATAAAGATAAAAAAGGAAACATGGGAGAAGTTATGCTCTGGAACGATGAGAAATACAATAAATACGAGGCTGCGTATGATACAATATAATTGGTTACACAGACTATACATTACACCGCAAAAGTTAAATAAATGGGACCCAACAGTATCTGATAGATGTTTTCGATGTAAAAAAGAAAGGGGAACAACAATTCATGCAATCTGGACATGTGAGAGAGTAGAAAAATTTTGGGATGATCTCAATCAGATATTAAATAAAATAACAGAAAACAATATACCAAAGAATCCAGAGATCTTTCTCCTAAGTAACATAAAAAATAAAGAATTTGGAATTGACTTGGAAGATGCACAAAAAAGATTTGTCAAGATAGCCCTAGCCGTAGCAAAAAAATGTATTATGTCAACCTGGAAATTGGAAGATAATTTGAAAATACAACAATGGTATATAGAAATGAATAAATGTATTCCATTAGAAAAAATAACATATAGTTTAAGAAATAATATTGAAATATTCGAACAAGTATGGGAGCCTTACATTAAATACAATAGCGAAAACCTACCGGGAACAAACATTACCTAAGTTGATGGAAGGAGAAGAAAAGAAAAGAATGGACTCAGTAGAATTTCTGGTGTATTTTTGTTGAATGACAACATTGTCTAACTGAATTAATGCAACCTAGATTGTATACCTAAAATGGATGAGAGGGGTGGGTGGGGGGGTGGCTTGGGAGGAGGGAGGGGGGAGAGAGAAAAAGTCACTGTAAATGTGTGGAAAAGAAAAAGTGTATATCATGGCTATTGTGATTTATGGTGTGAAAAATAAAAAAGTTAAAAAAAAAAACATAGAAATTATTTCTGATGATGTTTATAGTTTGATAGTTTGAGAACTAAGTTGCTCTTCATTGTCTTCAGCCCATTTCCTGAGAGCAAAATTTGCACAACTCGGTGACGAAGTTGCTCCAAATAAATGAACTGTCATTCTCTATTCAGTTATATCTTTACTGTAATCGCCATTAGGCCACCATAACAATCGTAGAAAATCACGATCTTCTGATGGTACTTTCACTTGATGAAACATCACTTCAATAACTGCAGCAATTACAAAATCGTATCAAAACACCTATTAAAGTATTAGTTAAGTCTGGACCTTGTAGAAGTTGAGAATTCAATGAAACTCCTTGAAATGATGTCCCACAATGAAATACTATGCATAGTTTCTCCTTTTATGGATGTTTCCCTCCATGATGAGGTAAATACCATTTTCAACCATCTTTACGTTCCAAGATAGCTTCTGATACCGTTTCTACATAACCCTTGGTTATCATGTCCAACATGATATTGGTATATTCCAAATGAAAAGAATTTCTCTTGAACTTTTTTTTCAAGTTCAGTGTACGCTGTTCTACAATTATTTTGTTGTCTCGCAGACAAATTTTCTCTTCAAAGGTAATGCTATACAGTAATTACCATCAACATGATTAACAGAATTTGAAATGAAATCCAGAAACTGTTTATCCTCCTTCGACGGTTCTTGAACATCTTTGAGGCATTCAGGGAAATCAATTTTAAACTGTTGTTCCCACAGATGATTAAGTTTCACAATTGAAATTCTCTTGACATTTGCGTTTAACGTCTCCTGATCATTATTCATTTTTCCTCCTAATGGTCTGTTAATTGTCCATCCAAATAACATTTTCATGGCATAAGATCTGTCATTTTGACGCCTTATTTCTTCTAGAGCTTCGAGATCTTTTCGTACATCTAATCCAATTAGCATCTCTATTTTAGCATCAATCTTGGGTAAGCAAACTTTTAGATGATCCCACTGTATGATATCATCATGTGAAGGGAATATTCTCCTCATTCACGGGCATAGTCTTCTGAGTATACTTAGAAGATCGCCAAAAACATTCATTAATTCAACAATACAAAATGAGGCGGCACTTCCTGGATCAAGAAATGTGTAGGTCTTCAGCTGAAGCTCCCCTTTTTAGCACAGGAACGATTGAGAGAGCTTTGTCACCGGCCCCAGTAAGACTGTCTGAACCGAAGTTGAAGCATCCTCTCTGACTGTTCCTTTAGTCTTGGATTCAGATTGTTTTACTTCCTTTTCAACTTTACTTTATTGAGTATGCAGTAACTTGGGATGTTTTAAACTGTATGTAAATCAACTGAGTCGTTAATTACAAGTTTTGCTGGTGTGTCCTTTATGCAAGGAACCAAAACATATTCCATTCTTGTTTAAAAAAGGTTAATTTCTCTTCCCATGATAAATCCACAATGTACTAGCTCTTGGTTATTTCGCAGTACTAAAAAATTGACGGGACCAAAACCACCTTCACTTGCTTCAGCAAAGTTGTGTAACTGAGCAAATGTGCCAATTCCAAAATCTGTTGGTTTAAAACATCTGTTAACGTCCAATCCTGAACATTTTTCTAAAGCATGCTTATCTTTGCAATACAAGCAGCTTTCCTGAACAGTCTGATCTTCTTTTTCCTTTGTTTCCTTGTTCTTTTTTGTGCTTGTAACAGAGGTACTTCCCTTTGGTTTCTGTTGAGACAGTGATTTAGACTTCTTTACATCTTTAGGAACTATTGAAGTATCCTTAATATTTCCAAATACTGGTATGGTGGAAACCTATACATACCAATCAAAGAATTGTACAACATCCTCAAAAGTGACGTCTCTTCCAGGAATCATGTTAAACTTTGCAGCTTTGGATCTCCATAATTCCTCCAGCTTATGAGGTGATTTTTTTTACAATAATTGTCAAATTTAGCAAGCAAATTCAGCTCTTAAAAATGTACACTACTTCCCATTACGTTACTACATCCTCTCAGAACGAGTGCATATGCTTGTAAAGACTTTGTGTCCTCTTATTTTATTGCTGACCAAAAAGAATTGTCTTTGAGGGCCATTATGATTTTATGTTCATCACCAGAATGATGTTGCAATCATTTTTTTGGCCTTTTAAAATCTTGGTCTGGATCCATATATTGCCAACTTTTGACTACTGTAAATATTCATGTACAATGTGGGACCCCACCCCCCATTTTTGAGGAGAAAAAAGGAAAAATTTTTACCCCCGTATAATATGACCTCCCCACCCACCTGAGTTGCGCTGCTGTCTCTCCGGTCGCTCGCCCGCCTGCCTGAGTCAAGTTGGCATCTCTCACGATCCCCCTCCCCTTGCCCGCCCGAGTCGCGCTGCCGGTCACCCGCCCAAGTTGTGCTGCTGCTCTCCAGAAATTTTTTAAGATTTTACTCTCGAGTATAAATTGACACCCCCCTCCCCTATTTTTGAGGGGATAAAGGGGGAAAAATTTTCACATTATACACAAATATTTACAGTAGTTCCTTCACCTGTCCTCCAGTATACTGTTCCAGGTAATGCAGGTGATATTTAGTGTTTTTCGTATTAATTTCAATGTGACGTTCAAAGGATTTCATGGAGATATTGCAATGGATCTCCATTTAAAAACTGGAATTTCCTTCTTAGGTAAACCATATGAACCTTGTTGCTGCACTAACATAGCAGAAATTTCATTTTGTTTTGTTATGAGTGATGTCTTGTCCACCATGGCTTGTGACTGGTAAGTGATGGCATTGGTGGAGATCCTTGACTTGTCGCTGGTTCTTCAGCAACACGAAGGGACATCAATGGTCAACTCGCATGGTTGAACTTTTGTGAAATACTCTCTTTTCAGGAAGATTCATATATTGTGTGTTCTGAAGAGATTGACTATTGTTAGATCTTTCTAGAGGGTTGGTCATTGTCATTTGAGCCCTAGCAGTGACATCCGTGTCTCCTTGCTCGAGTATATTCATTTCTTGTGACTGCGGTACCCATTGATCTGTTGGAATGTTAGGTGATAGCCCTTTGAGTATTTCACTTTGAGTGATAAATTTTGCAGAAGCCTGAGCTAATGCTTTTACTTTGGCCATATTTGGCCACGAACCATGGGTGTAAGGGGTGGGGCCAGTACTGCGCACACTGTACTGCACCTAAAAGCTCCTTTGCGCAGGCCCAAGGACATGTCCACGTCCTCCTCCTCAAAAGATGCTCACAAACTCAAGCTAGCATGCTGGAACATCAGAACCATGCTAGACAAGGATAAAAGCCACCGACCTGAATGTCGGTCTGCCCTCATCGCACATGAACTCCTCAGACTTGACATCGACATAGCCGCTCTCAGTGAAGTCCGCCTTGCAGATGTAGGCAGCCTCCAAGAACGCGGCGCGGGCTACACACTCTACTGGTCTGGCAAGCCTATGGATGAACGACGCCTATCTGGTGTAGGATTCATGCTCAAGAACTCCATTGCCTCCAAACTCGAAAACCTCCCGACAGGCCACTCGGACCGGATCATGTCCACGCGACTCCCCCTTCAAAACAAGCGTCGCATCACCCTCATCAGTGTCTATGCTCCAACCCTCCAGGGGGAACCAACAGAAAAGGACAAGTTCTACACTGATCTGCGCAACCTCATTCAACGCACCCCTACAGCCGACAAGGTTGTCATCCTTGGCAACTTCAACGCTCGCGTCGGCAAAGACTCAGAAACCTGGCCAGGAATCCTGGGCAAGCATGGTGTCGGCAAGTGCAACGACAACAGGCGCCTCCTGTTGGAGCTCTGTGCAGAACAGCGGTTTGTCATTACAAACACCCTTTTTCAGCAGAGGGACAGCCTGAAGACTACCTGGATGCATCCCCGATCCAAACACTGGCACCTACCTCCTGGACTACGTCCTGGTGTGAGAAAGAGACAAACGAGATGTGCTCCACACCAGGGTCATGCCCAGCGCGGAATGCCACACTGACCACCGGCTGGTTCGCTGCAAACTCAACCTTCATTTCAAGCCAAAGTCCAGGAACAGTAAAGCCCCCAGAAAGAGGTTCAATGTTGGAAACTTGCAGTCAGTCGAAGTGAGAGGAAAGCTCGAGGATGCAATCCGCCTCACGGACTCGTCCCCTGAAACCTTCTGGGATCAGCTGAAGACTGCCATACTGCAATCCACTGAAGAGGTACTGGGCTTCTCCTCCAGGAAAAACAAGGACTGGTTTGACGAAAACTACCAGGAAGTCCAGGAGCTGCTGGCAAAGAAGCGATCTGCCCACCAGGCTCACCTTGCAAAGCCGTCCTGGCCAGAGAAGAAACGAGCCTTCTGTCGCGCATGCAGCCATCTTCAGCGCAAACTCTGGGAGATCCAAAATGACTGGAGGACTATCCTCGCCAAATGAACCCAGCTCAGCGCGGACATTGGTGACTTCAGGGGTTTTTACGAGGCTCTAACGGCCCCTCACCCCAAGACCAAAGCCCGCTGCGCAGCTCAGACGGCAAAGTCCTCCTCAGCGACAAGATCTCCATCCTCAACCGATGGTCAGACACTTCCAATCTCTTTTCAGTGCCAACCGCTCAGTCCAAGAATCTGCCCTGCTCCAGCTCCCTCAATAGCCCTTAAGGCTAGAGCTGGATGAGGTCCTCACCCGGGAAGAGATATAAGGCAATTGAACAACTGAAAAGTGACAAAGCAGCAGGTATGGATGGAATCCCCCCAGAGGTCTGGAAGGCTGGCGGCAAAACTCTGTATGCCAAACTCCATGAGTTTTTCAAGCTCTGTTGGGACCAAGGAAAGCTGCCTCAGGACCTTCGTGATGCATTATCATCACCCTGTACAAAAACAAAGGCGAGAAATCAGACTGCTCAAACTACAGGGGAATCACGCTGCTCTCCATTGCAGGCAAAATTTTCGCTAGGATTCTGCTAAATAGAATAATACCTAGTGTCGCCGAAAATGTTCTCCCAGAATCACAGTGCGGCTTTCGCGCAAACAGAGGAACCACTGACATGGTCTTTGCCCTCAGACAGCTCCAAGAAAAGTGCAGAGAACAAAACAAAGGACTCTACATCACCTTTGTTGACCTCACCAAAGCCTTCGACACCGTGAGCAGGAAAGGGCTTTGGCAAATACTAGAGCGCATCGGATGTCCCCCAAAGTTCCTCAACATGATTATCCAACTGCACGAAAACCAACAAGGTCGGGTCAGATACAGCAATGAGCTCTCTGAACCCTTCTCCATTAACAATGGCGTGAAGCAAGGCTGTGTTCTTGCACCAACCCTCTTTTCAATCTTCTTCAGCATGATGCTGAACCAAGCCATGAAAGACCCCAACAATGAAGACGCTGTTTACATCCGGTACCGCACGGATGGCAGTCTCTTCAATCTGAGGCGCCTGCAAGCTCACACCAAGACACAAGAGAAACTTGTCCGTGAACTACTCTTTGCAGATGATGCCGCTTTAGTTGCCCATTCAGAGCCAGCTCTTCAGCGCTTGACGTCCTGCTTTGCGGAAACTGCCAAAATGTTTGGCCTGGAAGTCAGCCTGAAGAAAACTGAGGTCCTCCATCAGCCAGCTCCCCACCATGACTACCAGCCCCCCCACATCTCCATCGGGCACACAAAACTCAAAACGGTCAACCAGTTTACCTATCTCGGCTGCACCATTTCATCTGATGCAAGGATTGACAACGAGATAGATAACAGACTCGCCAAGGCAAATAGCGCCTTTGGAAGACTACACAAAAGAGTCTGGAAATACAACCAACTGAAAATCCTCACAAAGATTTGCGTATACAGAGCCGTTGTCATACCCACACTCCTGTTCGGCTCCGAATCATGGGTCCTCTACCAGCATCACCTACGGCTCCTAGAATGCGTTGTCTCCGCTCCATCCTCAACATTCATTGGAGCAACTTCATCTCCAACATCCAAGTACTCGAGATGGCAGAGGCCGACAGCATCGAATCCACGCTGCTGAAGATCCAACTGCGCTGGGTAGATCACGTCTCCAGAATGGAGGACCATCCCCTTCCCAAGATCGTGTTATATGGCGAGCTCTCCACTGGCCACCGTGACAGAGGTGCACCAAAGAAGAGGTACAAGGACTGCCTAAAGAAATCTCTTAGTGCCTGCCACATTGACCACCACCAGTGGGCTGATATCGCCTCCAACTGTGCATCTTGGCGCCTCACAGTTCGGCGGGCAGCAACCTCCTTTGAAGAAGACCGCAGAGCCCACCTCACTGACAAAAGACAAAGGAGGAAAAACCCAACACCCAACCCCAACCAACCAATTTTCCTTTGCAACTGTGTCTGCCTGTCCCGCTTCGGACTTGTCAGCCACAAACGAGCCTGCAGATGACGTGGACATTACCCTTCCATAAATCTTCGTCCTCGAAGCCAAGCCAAAAAAGAGAAATTCATAGCACATTGTTCCTCCAGCTGTAGTGTTTTCTCTATTCAGTAATCTATTTTGATCTTCACTAGCCATTTGTAACTTCAGTTGCTGATTCCTGATTTCAGTTTCTTTATCCTCAAAAGAATATCTTTTGTCCATTCACTCATGTTGTGCACAGATAGTAGCCAAGTCTGCTTGCGCCTTAGCATGCTTGAAGCACGTGACGCTGTACTTGCACTAGATGCCTTTGAAGATCTTCCTGCACTCATATTCTTGGAAATACTATCAGGATTGAGTCTCTATCTTGTGTATTTTTGCTCAGTACAGCACCAATGGGACTTTGCAATGTACATTCATCTGTTCCAGTTCCACTAACCTTTAACCAGCTAAAGAGGTCTGCAGTGACTTATCGGAGTCATCTTGCTTGGTAGATGAAGCCACTTCTTGTATGGTGGCTGGCTCCAACCTCCTGCCATGCGTTGGCGGTCCGCCTTGCTGGCTCAACTCACAACCAGACAGTTCTTTGAGAGGAGCTGTTTCCTTGAGGTCCTTAGCCCGATAAGACTTCTTATTCATCTTGGATTCTTCGCACTGCAGCCTGTCTTCTTCTGACTTATCTTGGTTCCTAGGAACTGTAAACAAATTTGTATCTTTCTTGGTCCCTTTAAGAAGACTGCTGCTTGGTTGAATCTGTAGTACTTCACACAACCTTCCTTATCAGCTATATATAATAAATTCTGGGCTTCCTGCCAGATTCTGCAAACCAGAGCTGTATCTTTCCAAAGTCACAGGTGTCTTCCAAGACTTTGACTCAATTTTAAACTGTGCAATTCACAGACATTTTCTCATAGAGGCTTCTGGAATATTCTATTTTTACAGCAAGAATGTCTCTTTTTAACATAGAGTGTTTTTCAGACTAATTTTACAAACCTTTCTTCCAAACAAAGTTCACAATTATAATTTTCTTTGAATCAAAATATAGACAACACTTTCCAGGTTTCAAAACGTGTCATCTTCAAGGAAATGCAAGGACGATATTCCAAATGACTATCTTATTAATCCAATAAACCAAATTTTTGTAGATGTAACTTTAATTCGTTGATAAAACTGATAAACATTTTGTATAACTTCGCATTAAGATTTTCATAACAATGAATAAAGCATTTACTGTATTTAAAAACATAACTATATTCACTTTAAAGAGATATACAGATGAAAGTTCAAAGAAAATTATCTCGCGTCTCCTTCATAGTTCGTCGAAGAATGAGATGCAAGCTCTTAGTCTGCACGGATATTATGACATATTACATCATAGTCATTTTGGCAACACTAGAAATAATAGTCTTAGAGAGATAGGAACAAAATTAACTAAGAATTAACACAAGGTTTTAACTTTTACAAACCCCATAGTCATAGATGTAAAGTGAGTAGAATAGGGGGCTAAGATCGCAGCTCTGTTGTGCTCCGGTACTGATGGAGATTGTGGAGGAGGTGTTCTTACCAATTCTCACTGATTATTGTCTAAAGAATATGGCGCTGGCGACCCACAGCGACTTTCTGTGGGCTGCAGAACCCCTGTTAAATATTTCTTTAAAATACCAACCTTCCCAGCTGCTTTTGTTACATTCAACTGCATGAAGTTTTTTTTCACGACCGATCAGCTGCTGAACACAGTTAACAATCTACAAATCTCCCAGCTGAGTGAGCAACAGGTCGCCTGGAAGGCAGAGATTTTAAAGGGGCAGGCCATTTCCAAGGTTGAGGTTAGAAATGTAGAGTGAGGGCCGGGATCCAAACAAGACTCGTGCAGGGGTCTGAGATGAACCCTTCTGTCCATATTACTGGCGAAAGGTCCAGTCACTGGAGACTGAAATTGACGACCCAATGGCAAGGCTTCTGTATCAGAGCATGTAACCTGCTGTACCAGAAGTCCCAGCACACACAATCTCTGCTACACCAAGATAAGCAAGGCCTACCTTTCTTTCCCGAGACTGCATTTTGACATGTTGGATCACCTGGCTGTGCTCCATCTGCTTTCATATAGATAGAGACTAAAAAGAAGCTCTGGAGGTCAGGACAGCTAGAAGGAGGCTGAAGAACGATTACAGGACTTCCTCGAGTCAGCTAATTTGGCGGTGTACAAAGACTCGGCTGAGAACCCGTACAGACTTTATCAAAACAGATGAGGATGAGTGAGTCCCCACTAAATTGTTCAGGGATTTTCCCAACCCAATGGACAATGAAATCCAGAACCTGCTGAGAGCCAGATAACAGGCATTTAAGTCTGGAGATCCAGATCAGTACAGAGTATCAGTTATGACATGTAAAAAGTAATCTCCCAGGCAAAGTGGAGATTCCGGATGAAAATTGAAACAGCAAGGGACACCCCACAGCTGTGGCAGGGCCTAAATGCTATTAATTGCTACAAAACCAAGTCTAGTGAAGTAGCAGGTGGCAAAGCTTAGCTCCCAGTGGTACTCAATGTCTTCTACGTCCGATTTGACGACAGTAACTGCGAAGAACCACTCCTTTGCATGCCAAATCCCCATTGATCTCATCCTTTCCATGTCTGAGAATGATGTGTGCGCTGCCTTCTGGAGAGTGAATCAGAGGAAAGCATCTGGCCGAGTATTAAAAATCTGTGCTGACCAACTTATCAATGTATTCATGGACATCTTCAATATCTCACTCCAGCAGGGTGTGGTATCCACCTATTTCAAACAGGCGTCAATCGTACCAGTGCCCTAGAAGAGTGTAGTACTTACATCATTAGTGATGAAGTGTTTTGAAAGGATGGTGTTGAGGCTTATCAGATCCTTTCTGAACGGTGACATAGAGATGTTCCAGTTCATTTACCATAGCAATAGGTCTTCGGTGGATGCTATCTCACTGGCTTTACACAAAGTCCTGGAACACCTGGACAGTAAACATCAGGATGCTCTTTATTGACAACAGTTTGGCATTTAACACCATCATCCCCTCAAAACTTTCCAATTAACCCAGTGGGTTTAAGAGGAAGGAGAAATGTCCAAGGGCTCTGTCCCTGGATACACACCTCACTTGAACTCTGGACCCCTGGCTCACTGCAGTTGAGTGAGCTGGATTCGGAATCGTTAGTACTGGATAATCAGAATTTTATTATACAGTACTGTAATGGATTTGTGTTAACCTTTGTTAAACAAATTGTTTATATGTTTCTTTTATGAAAATGTCTTAGAAAGTAAATTACAGAGTTAGAATATTGTTATCTGAGAAGAGTGTTCATTCTTTTTTTATTTTTTTTTAACTTTATTTAAGATTTTAAGATTTTATAACATGAATATAGGATTACATTAAAAAAAATTAAGAATAAAATAATAAAATTACAATACAGTATCAGTAATCTAAATAAACAATATCCTCCCCAATAATTATTACACATTAATAACCCAACTCAAATTAGTCCAACCCCCCCTTCCCCCCCAAAATAGAGAGGAATTAATAAAGTTAATAATATATGTGAGAAAAAAACCCACTTACAAAAAAAAACAAAAACATAACCGATTAAAATACTAACAAAAAGAAAAGTAATTAATACTAAGATATCAGAATTTAAAAAACATATTTAAATCAAACTTAAATGCATATATTTAACAAACGGAGTTAAGATGAAACATATATTTAACTCAAACTTAATATAAAAAAATTAGTAAAGTTAGTAACATTATCAAAAATTCTTAAACAATAATCAATTCTTAAAAAAAAGTTGTGGCATGAAAAAAAAGATGAAAAAAAACTTTATAGAGATAAACCTTCACCAAATATCAACTAACTTCACATCTATCATCATATTAGCCACATAAACCACCATCTTAAAACAAAATTCAAACCTCATTAAGCATTGTACAATTCAATTTTAGTACTCTTCCACCATTTTTCCCTTTTACTCTTGAATAGTTATCCAATAAAAGCTCCAATACCACATATAAATATCCCAAATCATTACGTTAAAATTCAGATATCCAAATAATAAAAACACATCTACAACGAAATCTATATCTTCAACAAATGGAGCATAAACCCCAAACAAAATTCAAGCCTCATTAAGAATTATACAATTCAATTTATAACTTTCACCATTATTCCCTTCGTTCTATAACTAAAATAGCAAAATAATATACACCAGAATTACCACTCCTTTCACCTTAAAGTTAAAGAAAAAATATTAAAAAAAACTTATCCATCCCATTCACATTTAAATTTCAGATATTCCTTATCTACTGAATAAACTTTACAAAAAAAGCCACATCAATTTTTAGTTTTTTAAACAATCAAATACTTTCTTATGCTTTTTTTTATATTTAAACAAAAAAAAACCCCTTCACTCTTTAATCTAATAATACAAAAAAAAGGAAAAAAAAACGGGTAGGAGGTTAAAAATACCCCCTCCTGTCTAAACCGCGCAATGCGGTAACTCCCAAAAAAAATGGGTGTGAGATAACTCACACGTAGCAGATGACTTTCAGGAAATAGTGCCTATCCAGTTCTCTCCCCCAACTCTCACTTCATCTTAAACTAACATCATCATTATTTAATATCCCTTTTTAAAAAAAAACATTAGAAAAAAAAAGGACAACTCTTCTTTTAATCAGCTCCAACTGCCGAGTCACCATTACAACCATTCCTTCTTGGAGCACGGCTCTTTTCTTCCATCTCTTGTCTCCTTAGAGATCGCGGCGGACTATGTCTCTGTTGAAACTGAGTAATTGGCAGCTCTTGAGCAAATGCTATAGCTTCCTTTGGAGAATCAAAGAACTTTGGTTGGTAACCATCTTGAAAAACCTTCAAAACAGCTGGATATCTAAAGGTTGCCTTGTAACCTTTCTTCCACAACAACTCTTTAGTAGGATTGAATTCCCGTCGTTGGAACATAACTTCTTGACTCAAATCCGCATAGAAGAAAACTCGATTATTTTGAATCATCAAGGGTGATTTTCTCTGTTGTGCATTTCTAATAGCCACTCGTAAAATTATTTCTCTGTCATAATAATTCAAGCAACGAACCAAAACAGGTCTTGGACTTTGACCTGAAATAGGTCTTCTACGCAAGGCTCTGTGAGCACGTTCCAGTATTATACCTTCCGGCAAACCAATAATCTTTATATTGTTCCGTCTGGATTGGTTTTCCAAATAATCAATCTTTTCCACCAAATTTTTATTTTGAGTTTGTAAGTCTTCGACCATTTTGGTCACATCAAAAACTTGATCCCGTATTTCGTCTATATCTTCTTCACACGAATTAAATTTATCTCTCACTTCAAGCTTAAAAGCTCCAAACTCAGCCATCTGTTGAGAATCTATTTTCACCAGAGTATTAAACCTAGTACCAAGTTCAGTCATAATCTTGGATAATCCCTGCATTGTATAAGATAATTTAGATTCAGGATTCACAAAAATCATTTCAATTGGAAGAGATTTTGGCTCAACAGATTCCTGCTTCTTCTGCATAACCAAAGGATCTTCTGTTCCTTCCTTCATTCTGGTTGCCTTCCTTGTAGTATGACTGCGTGTGGAAACCCCAGCCACAGCCTCTCCAGCAATAACTGGAGGACGCTGGCCAGGGTTTTCCCCAGTCCATAATGTATTAAGTTCTCCCAGTACATCAAGTTGTATAGGTTCTTCTATCTCAAGAGGTGCAGTTTGCAGCACCACCTCTACAGTTGACAAATGCCTTTGAGTAGCTCTTTGTTCTAAAGGCTGTTTGGCGCCCTCTTTAGGGGGCTCTACCGATGTAACATAGAGCTCTACATCCGAACACTGTATTTCTCTCTTGGGATCCATTTCACGCTGAGTCCTGGTGTCTTTCCTGTAGGTAGGCTCCAAAATTTGAACTTTTGGAAAATGTAGTTTTTGATGATCTGTTGTCGTTTTTTTTTTGCTCTTTTCCACCAATTGTACCATCATAAGTTAAATTAACAGCACTGAAATTATCTAAACTTTTAAAGAATTTTAACGGGCATATCTAGACAAAACAATAAGATAGAGTCAGGAGAGGACTGGAAGGCACGTCTGATCCTTATGCCATCTTGCCACGCCCCCCAAGAGTGTTCATTCTTGAAGTGGATGTGTCTTGGACAGACCAAGCTAATGGATTTCAAGTGGTCTCGATTATTCAAGAACTGCTGAGGAAGCCATCTGTTTTTTTAATCAAAGCCACTTAAGCCTCTTGAACAGAGATAAGGTCCGAGGTTGTTATGGATATGGAATGGTTTTGAAAAAGGGAACAGAATTTTGGTAGAAATAAAACTGATTGTCATGTGGATTCCAAGAATTGGGACTCTCCTTGATGATGATGTAACAGTCCCATGATTGAAGAATTATATGTCCAAATTCAGACATTTTGTTTTCAGTTTTGGAACTGTTCAGCTTGGAGTTTACAAAAGTCAAACCTCTGACATACAGGGGTTGAGTTATAGTAACCAGAATTGGTGCTGTTGTGTGTTAATCCTAGAAGGGGAACACATTATCAGTGGCTTTTGAATTAATGAAGACCACTTTGCTATTTCTTTGCATATAGTGGGATTAAGTTTAGAGTTAAGTGAGTAATGTTTTGTTATTAATAGTTTAATAAAAGCTATTATTTTGAATTTGCCATTGTCTGGTGAAGTTTCCATTGCTGTTCATGTGTTAATGCCAAACAAAATTAAAAGGGTTGTTAGTGCCTAACAGTACCATGTTTTAATAAAATCTGCAATCTTTATGTGGCCTTTCTGTGATTCAACACCTATTTCCCTGTGGTTGATTCTCTCCTGTCCTCTGAAATAGTCCAGGAAGGTAATTGATGGGCCATAAGTGCTATCTTAGCAAGTGTACCCATGTACTGAGAATGAAGAAACCAGAGTCTTGGTGTTGAATTTCAGCTAAATTGGCACAAACTGCAGTGGTTGGGAGCACGGGTGATAATTTTGCATGAAAATCATTTAGGGCGGCACAGTTGGCGTAGCAGTTAGTGCACTGGCATTACAGCGCCAGCAATCAGGACCAGGGTTTGAATCCCATGCTGTCTGTAAGGAGACTGTATGTTCTCCCCGTGTCTGTGTGATTTTATTCCCCTGGATGCTCTGGTTTCCTCCCACTGTTCAAAATGCACCAGGGTACATACTAAAATGGCACATTACTTTGCTGTATGGCTCAATTTAAAAAAAAATGAAAGTTGCATGTTGGGTATTGGCCAGAGAACTTATATTTGACATGAAAAACAAAAGTCTGCAGGCGCTGTGATTGTAGTAAAAACGCTTGAGGATGGAATACTGGAGGAACTCAGCAGGTTTCGCAGAGTCAATTGGAGTTGAGATATATAACCAACATTTTGGGCTTGAGCCCTTCTTAAGGAGTCGGGTCTCTTCACTTACTGTATGTGGGTGACCTTGAAGAAGGGATTGAGCATTGAATTATGTATCTTTGACTCCAGTACATGCTGTATGACCTCCTGAATTCCACCAGCATATGTTTTCACCATCCTCAACATTCATTGGAGCGACTTCATCTCCAACATCGAAGTACTCGAGCTGGCAGAGGCCGACAGCATCGAATCCACGCTGCCGAAGATCAAACTGCGCTGGGTAGGTCACGTCTCCAGAATGGAGGACCATCGCTTTCCCAAGATCGTGTTCTATGGCGAGCTCTCCACTGGCCACTGAGACAGAGGTGCACCAAAGAAGAGGTACAAGGACTGCCTAAAGAAATCTCTTGGTGCCTGCCCCATTGACCACCACCAGTGGGCTGATCTCGCCTCCAACCGTGCATCTTGGCGCCTCACAGTGCGGCGGGCAACAACCTCCTTTGAAGAAGACCGCAGAACCCACCTCACTGACAAAAGACAAAGGAGGAAAAACCCAACACCCAACCCCAACCAACCAATTTTCCCTTGCAACCGCTGCAACCATGTCTGCCTGTCCCGCATCGGACTTATCAGCCACAAATGAGCCTGCAGCTGACGTGGACATTACCCCTCCATAAATCTTTGCCCGCGAAGCCAAGCCAAAGAAGAAAAGAATAAAGTACTAAAGCATGTGCAAAGTAAAATGCACTAGAAGGTCTATTTTTAAATGAAACTAATTGTGCATTGCAGAAATATATTCAGCAACATCTTCAGTCTCTGGGAGACTGACTTTATCAGGTCAAAGATATGGGAGTTAATGCACGTTTTTGAGTGAATGGGAATAAGCAAGTTTAGGGGTAAAAAAGAAACAAAGTCCGAATACCATCAGTGCCCCATTTATGGGATATCAGATAATTCTTCTCTCCTCCTGCACCCCAATTGACACGATCTATTGGGATCGTTTTCTGAAGAGGGCGTGCAAAATTATCCACCCTGCACACACACAGCATTTTTCAATTGCTCCTGTTGGGACAGAGGTAACAGGAAAAATAGAGCCAGCACCACCAGGCTGGGTAGTGAGAATGCTGAACAAAGGAACTGGTCACACTAACCATCCAAGACTTTACACGCATGAAACTTTTTATTTATTTCTTTGTGTGTATATGTGAATACTTGTCCAGTATGTGTATTACTGGGTATATCTGATTGTGTGTCTGCGTGTTTTGCACTGAGGACTTGAAAATGCTGTTTCGTCGGGTTGTACTTGTGCAATCTGTACTTGTGGCTCTGCCACAGGTGAAAAAACACAAATGCTGGAGAAACTCAGCAGGTCAAACAGTGCCTTTATGTAGGATACATCACCAACGTTTTGGGCTTGAGCTCTCATGCTCCCCCATGCGTTGATGAAGGGCTCAAGCCCAAAACGTTGGGCTTTGCTGCCTAAAAAGGCATCCAGCCTTTGTGTTTTTTCACTTAACCACAGAGTCGATAGAATCCTGTGTTTTACCTCTGCCACAGGTGAGGTGGGTGGGGGGGGGAACCCCAACAAACATTTTGTGACTCTAGTAAATATCAACCTGACCCACTCGACATTCTCCACCGATGCTACCTGACCTGCTGAACATTTTGTTCATAATTTGATTTTTTTTCATAGTCCCATCAAATAAAGCTGAAATAGAAAACAGGAGGAAGCATTTTCTCTGCATGCATTAGAACAGTGCTTGAGTTGTGTCTCCCAAGTGTTGGGAAATGAGCATTTTGTTGTTTGTGATCCCACATGCGTAGCTGCCCTTTTATCTGTTTGTGTTAGGCTGCCTTTCCTCCCTCCATCTTTCCTGCTCTCCCTGCCTGTTTTTAACTGGACTGGATGTCTGCCAGCACATAAATCCTCCCCTAACTGCCCCAGAACTGCAAAGACCGTTTAGAGCCTAGAATAGCTCAAACTGCTTAAAAAAATGACAGGAGCCAGAATTGAAGGCAGGCTGGTAGTTTCATGCTTACCAATAATGAGACTAGCAGGTTCTCTTACTTCCATGTTTCTTTAATTGGGTCTGTACGAACCAGAAAGGTAAAGCTCAGGACAGAAAAGGGAATGTGAATTGTAAACTTGAATTTTGGAAGGATTGCATTTAATTTTTAACTTCAAGAATAACATGCCAGTTGGTCCATAATGATGTTATGTTCTATGTTTGCTTCCTTCCACAGTTTCACCTCAGCCTGTCAGAACAGAATGTCACATAGGGCAGGAACAGTCCATGGTGACCCTCAATAAAATCATAAGGGTTAGGGAATGGCTCAGTCTTTTATCCCAGGGTAGATGATTCTAGAAATAGAGGGCATGGGTTTGAGATGGGAGAGATTTCAAAGGGAGCTGAGGGGTAACATTTTACACGGAGTGTGGTTTATATCTTGAACAAGATGCCAGAGGAAACTAGAAACCGGTCCAATTAAGACATTCAGAGGACTCATTATGGATCGGAAATGTTCAGAAGGATTTGTCCCAAATGTGACCGGCCCAGAATGCCAATTTAGTTTGCATGAACAAGTTGGGCTAAAAGCTTTGTTCCATGCTATAATGCCAGCCTATATGCTTGGGGCCATTTAACCTTCCAAACTGCTCATCTTTTTGTCATACAGGAGGGAACTGATGCACCCCACACAAGGATGGAGTAGGAGCCATGCTCTTTACTGGAGTTCTGCTCTGAATGCAGGTGAAGTTATTTCTTACCAGTAAAGGCAGATTTTGCTCCTATATCTTGTGAACCATTCTCAAAGTACAGTTCAGGTTTAAGTATAGTTTTGGGAACAAAGGGGGAAGGAGTAATGCCATGAATAGCCTCAGTTCGGCCACGAATGTCATCTTTGTTGTTGCTAAGGGTCACACTGGAGTAGCTGCAGGTTATTTCCAGCTCTGCAGGACACATGACAAGAAATTAGTTGCACTTTTTTAATGTTAATATTAGTGGAAATTAGATGTTGATGTTGAATTGTTTTTTTGGTTGCATGTACTGAAATACAGGCAAGTCCATCCCTGCATACTATGGCAGGTCATGCAACAAACAAGTGCAAGGTACAGTGTTAAAGAGAAGTACAGTTAAACAGTACAAGGCTTCATCTTGTACTCATGGGGGGGCCATTCAAAATTCTGATAACTGCAGGAAAATAACAGTCCTTGAACCTGGGACTGTTTTTAAACGCGTGCATCTTTCAACTGAATGAAGTGGGTTAGGGAATAGAAAAGGGCACACCTCGAAACGTTGGTGATGTATCCTCACCTTTCCCTTTAATGTGTTGGCTACTTTCCTAAGGCAGCAGCAGATGGTGATGGATTCTGGAGGGAAGATGGTTTGTGCAGTGTGTGAGACATTAGGCTGGATGGTGTGGCCGTAAATTAACCAAATGCAAGGTGGCTGTGGAGGTTGAAGTCAAAATTAATTTTTGAAACCTATTTGGTAGACTTTGTAAATATACATCTGGCATCGTCCATTCAATTAGTTCTTTAGTGCACACTTACTGTAAGTTTCCTTTTTTTCGAACGGATAATAAATATTACGGCCACACCATCCAGCCTAATGTCTCACACACTGCACAAACCACCTTCCCCCCAGAATCCATCGCCATCTGCTGCTGCCTTAGGAAAGTAGCCAACACATTAAAGGGAAAGGTGAGGATACATCACCAACGTTTCGAGGTGTGCCCTTTTCTATTCCCTAACCCACTTCATTCAGTTGAAAGATGCACGCGTTTAAAAACAGTCCCAGGTTCAAGGACTGTTTTTTTCCTGCAGTTATCAGAATTTTGAATGGCCCCCTCATAAGTACAGTAACCTGTTCAGTATGGGCAGTAATTACACCAAGCGTCCAACTTGTTCAGTACATTACCGAAGTAGAAGGCAGACTCATATCTGCTTTCCTTCTTTTGAGATGTCTAATGCAACTCTTGATGCTGCCATGCATGCATCTAAAAGATATGGTGGGGGGAGGAATGTGCCTGGGCTGCTAGTGTTTGGTCTGATATTTATTCCCTCTTGGTCAATGAATAAAATAGATAATCTGGCTGTTTCTTGCTTTGCTGTTTGTGAAACCTTAATGGCTGTGAAGCATTTTGGGATACCTTGTCAGGTGTGAAAGGTGTGTCATAACTTCACATTCTTTCGTGTTTTATTAATTGGTATCAAAAAGCCCAGTTTTCAGATTTATTGTCTAAGTACATCCATGACATGGCATACAACCCTGGGATCCTTTTCCTGGGGGCAAGGCAGAATTACCACTTTTTAAAAAAAAGATTGCTGCTGCTCCGACGGCAGCATTCCCTGTAGATATTCTCGATGGTAGGGAGGGTTTTTTCTCTGATGTCCTGAGCTGTGTCCAATACTTTTTGCATTGTTGACCCTATGCCAGGCCATGATGGAGCCGGTCAGCACATCTGATAGTTTGTGTACAGGCTGCACTTTGATCTTCACGTGGTTGTTTAGCAGGAAGTAAATGTCTAATATCTAAAGAAGATGGGGATAAATTCATTAACATTGACCATTGGTTTCTATTAAACCCCTCCCCTATGTGTTTCCCTTCCCCTATCCCTCTGCCTCCTTTCCTCTCTCCACCCTCTTCCCCTTCCCTCTCCTGTTAGAGAACCGTCTCCCCCATCACTTATCAGCAATTGTTTCTTCTACCCTCCCACCAGTCGGTATCCACCAGTGACCTTCTTGCGTGTTAGCCCGTGTTCCTCCCTCTGCCCTTCTTCCTCCCTCCCAATTTTTCATTCAGGCATCTGATTGATTTTTGCTTGTTCTTGAAGGGCCCAGGTCTGAAATGTTGATGGTCGTTTGCTTCCTGTGGATGCTGCGTGACCTGCTGAGTTTTTCCAGCACCTTTGTTAGGTTGTATGACATGGCATACAACCCTGGGATCCTTTTCCTGGGGGCAAGGCAGAATTACTACCACTTTAAAAAAAAAAGATTGCTGCTGCTCCAAAGGCAACATTCCCTGTAGATATTCTCGATGGTAGGGAGAGTTTTTTCTCTGATGTCCTGGGCTGTGCCCATTACTTTTTCCATTGTTGACCCTACACCAGGCCATGATGTAGCCGGTCAGCACATCTGATTCTGTTGGTGGCTGTGTAATGAGAGAGGAGGAGGAGGAAATGGGCCTGTGGGAGGGGTGGTCAGGATCATGCTTCCTTGCCTTTTTAGTGACATGCAAAAACTGTCTTGTGCTTTCTGCATGTTCAAATTTTGTAACATTTCAAACTGATTTACTGACTTGTTTGATATTACAGATCCTGAAAACTTGATAAGTTAGTGTGTGTAATTACTGACTAAAATCTGTAACTATTTCATTGAGTTGAATGATGCCAAATATGCTCGAGCTCTTTTCTGTTGCAATCTTTCAGTGAAGATTGTATCTTTTTATATCTTTAGCGTTGCCTGGAAATGATTAAAACTTTGCCTGACTTTTTTTTTAAACTAAGATTGCCATTGCCTTCCTTTTCCCGTGTATTCATTATTACTGATGTTTCTGTTTTACCCATGTCTTTGGCATTGTGCAGTTCTATCTCATGAAAACGTTGTTTCAATCGAGTTATTGACCCAGACGGATATTTTGTGTACAGCATTCAACACTTCCATAATGGCCTCCTCTACATTGATGAGACCAAGCGAACCTCCTCTACATTGATGAGACCAAGCGAACCTCCTCTACATTGATGAGACCAAGCGAACCTCCTCTACATTGATGAGGCCAAGCGAACCTCCTCTACATTGATGAGGCCAAGCGAACCTCCTCTACATTGATGAGGCCAAGCGAACCTCCTCTACATTGATGAGACCAAGCGAACCTCCTCTACATTGATGAGGCCAAGCGAACCTCCTCTACAGTGATGAGACCAAGCGAACCTCCTCTACAGTGATGAGACCAAGCGAACCTCCTCTACATTGATGAGACCAAGCGAACCTCCTCTACATTGATGAGACCAAGCGAACCTCCTCTACATTGATGAGACCAAGCGAACCTCCTCTACATTGATGAGACCAAGCGAACCTCCTCTACATTGATGAGACCAAGCGAACCTCCTCTACATTGATGAGACCAAGCGAACCTCCTCTACATTGATGAGACCAAGCGAACCTCCTCTACATTGATGAGACCAAGCGAACCTCCTCTACATTGATGAGACCAAGCGAACCTCCTCTACATTGATGAGACCAAGCGTAGACTAGGAGGTTTGCTCTGTGTGCAGTGGCAATCCCGAGCTCCTGGTTACCTGCCATTTCAATTCCCCTTCATACACTGATATATGCCTTTACTGCTGGGTTAAGATCCAATGCAGATTAAAAGAACAAGACCTTATTGTCTCACTGGATAGACTACAACTCAATAATATTAACACTGGATTCTCCAATTTTTGGGTCATCCTCACCTCCTGTGTTCCTCTCGATCACATACCAATTTACCTCTGGTCCTTCAATTTTGTATTCCCCTTCTCATACTCCCTCCACATCCCACCACCCATTTTCATCCCCCATCCCCTCCTGTTTCTATTCATCTGTTGCTCACATATTTCGGTGATGATATGCCATCCTCCATCTGGTTCTATTTGTCCGTTATGATAGCACGGTTAGTGTAGCGGTTATTGCAACACTGGAGATTGGGTATGGGGTTCGAATCCTGTGCATTCTGTAAGGAGTTGGTATGTTTTCCCGATGCCTGCGTGGGTTTTCCCCGGTGGCTCCAGTTACCTCCCCTCATTTGAAACATATCGCGGTTCATAGATTAATTAGATGTAAATTGGGCAGCATGGACTCGTGAGCTGAAACGAACTGTTACTGTGCTCTATTTCTAAAACTCAATATTTCCCATTATAATCTTTCTTTCTTACCTGATTCCAGCACTTGTAATCTTTGTATCCTCGCATCACTCTCTCGCTGCTGTCTCCCAACTACTATCCCCTGGGACTAAATGTCGGTTATCTCTTGTTGTTCCACCTGTCACCTAGCAGCCCATCTCACTGTATTTGCTGCTTTTGACTGTATTTGTGAAGAATCTTTCAGTCAATGTCAACACAGCTCAAGTTCCATGAGGCAGACACCATGCCATAACCAACTCCAGATATCCCATCAGAATCCTTTGTCTCTGGGCAACAAAACTCTGCTCGTTTCTGCTGCAAAAGTATCGGCTGCAGGGGCTCTGGCTTTTACTCCTTGCAAACTTAATCTGTCTTTTGGATGAGCAGCTAGTAAAGGTTAGACCAAAAGGATGGGGTGGGTAGTTTCCTGAAACGGTCTGCATTCTTTCTTTGGCTTGGCTTCGCGGACGAAGATTTATGGAGGGGGTAAAAAGTCCACGTCAGCTGCAGGCTCGTTTGTGGCTGACCAGTCCGATGCGGGACAGGCAGACACGATTGCAGCGGTTGCAAGGGAAAATTGGTTGGTTGGGGTTGGGTGTTGGGTTTTTCCTCCTTTGCCTTTTGTCAGTGAGGTGGGCTCTGCGGTCTTCTTCAAAGGAGGCTGCTGCCCGCCAAACTGTGAGGCGCCAAGATGCACGGTTTGAGGCGTTATCAGCCCACTGGCGGTGGTCAATGTGGCATTACAATTTATTGAAATATAGTTTAAAAACTAGATCTACTTCTTGAGCAACAGAATTCATTGAATAACTGAACCTGCCTTGTTGCATTTTGATAACTATTTGAAGCCAGCAACCTGGGTTGTCTTCTTTAGATGCACATTTGAGATCATTGAATTGCACAAACTGAGTGAAAAGTCCAAGCTCACTTTTTTTCAATAGAGGGAGGTTGAGGTAAGAGAAGTCTGCAATCTAATGAACATATTTGCATATAGTGGTCAAAACAGCAGTAATCTGTGGTTTAGAAAGTAAATATTAGTCGTGCTCCACTGGGGTTGCAACTAACAGTTTCAAAATATCTCACATAGTGAAATGCTTGTATTCTTTCATTTCCTGTTGCGCCTTTTCATGCGAGTTTTGAATGGGGTCTTCTGTAAGTACAGAAGTCAAAACTGTTATTTGCTTTTGATGTAAAGTATATACACAAAAAATAGTGCAGTAGATGCTAAATTGGATCCAAGATTCAGAATTCAAGATTCCTTTATTGTAATAAAACAGGTATAATATTACATGAAATTTGCTTTAGTCTGCCATTGGACCATCAGCAGAAATTGCTGAGCTTGACTCTCAGAGAAAGAGAGTCCCCCCCCCCCCCAGAGTCACCGAGTGTCTGTTGATTTGCCTCCAGCGCTCCTGCAGCGTCCATGACCACACAGATCCACTGGTTGTGTGACAAAGCAGGTCTGCTGTGTGGTCACCGTCCTGTGGGTTTTCTCCTCTGTTTCTCCTCAAATGGGAGGTAATCTCCCCGTTTTCTGGTGCCCTGTGCAAGTCCTCTGCTTCCCTGGAGTCTGCAATCCCTCGTAGCTGCTGGGATTTTTTTAGACATGCAGCACAGTTACAGGCCCTTTTGGCTCATAAGTCCATGCTGCCCAATTTACACCCAATTAACCTACACCCACAGTATGTTTGAAGGGTGGGAGGAAACCGGAGCCCCCAGGGAAAACCCATGCAGACACGGGAGAATGTCCAAACTCCTGACAGACAGCGTAGGATTCAAACCCCAGTTCCAGTCGCTGGCGCTGTAAAGGCGTTGCGCTAACTGCTATACCAACTGTGCCAGCCTATCAATAATGATGCTGTCAACCATTTTTGTCCACTAATCCTAAACCTCTTCTTCCCCCCACCCCTTCTACTGCAGTACCTCTCTTTCCACGACGCCTGTACAGTCTTAAAACCCTAATCAGATGACTTGATGTCTTGTCGCTGAATGTTAGGCTGTTGTTTGAATATTTTGAATGAATACAGTTGGCAATGGTGGGATCAGTGTGTCATATAATTGAAAGCTTCAGTTTGATCATTTTTTTCAATCCTGTTGTATCATTAAATGAAATCTCAAGATAATAATTATAGATGTTTGTTTCATCGTGTATGATAACATTTAAAACTGAGCATTTAAAGTTAATATGAGAACACATTAAAGGGTTGTATTAAAAGGATTGTATTATTGGGATCATCCACATGCATTGCTGACGCCATACTGGAAGTCTATTGGCTCGATCGAGCAAGACTCAGTTTCATGGAGGTGCTCACTCCTCGCTCTAAAATGGGATTGATAATGGCTGTTTATTTTAATGTATCAATCACCTCTTTCAGGAGCTGACACCGGCAGCCCAAACTCGAGAGTAGCTTTAATCAGTGGGAGCCTCAGGACAGCAGCGGGTGAAATAACTTGCCCCTTGTAGGAGAATGAAGGACAAAAATGTACCTTTGCAACAATAACATTGCTTTGGAAGCCTGTCAGCTGCAGGATAGCTGCCTTTATGCTCATGAAGGAGAACTCTATGGACAGTCAGGAATCTGCAGAAAGAATTTGATCAAAATACCTTAAAATATTTTGGTGGATTATACAGAAATGTCCCTCCTAAAGTGGAGCGTGGGGGGACCCAAAGATCATACAGAGATTAAGCTTCTAAAATTTGGAAGTCTTTGCATGTTCACCAGCTGCTGACTCCTGATTGGTACAAGTCTGATGTAGTTACCAACCGCAGCAGAACGGTGCATGTAAAACTTTTTTTCCGGCATGAAGCAGAGTGCAATGAAACACCGCCTAGAATACTTAAAGCATTGGCATTGCATTGTCATGCTTTGAAAACTTTCCTGAACTTGACATCTTTGATGCTTAAGGCTGTTTATTTCGATGCAGAGGTGTTGGTATTCGACTCCAGATTGACTACGGAACCAGAGTTTGAAATTTGCTAATTTTATCAGATACTTCAACTGAAATTGTGAGTTGATGCCTGGTTGAGAACTAAATGTTGACGAGTAACGGTTCTGATAATGTGTGGATAAGAGGGGTATGGGTGCAGGTCAGTGGGACGAGGCAGAAAAATAGTTCAGTACAGGCTAGAAGGGCCTGTTTCTATGCTCTAATATTGTATAGCTTTATAAAGCAATAATGAATTTGTATGTCTCAATTCAGGTCCTGACCGTCATAAGGTGGTACTAATGTTAACCCTCATTAAAATGATGGAGGGACGCAGCAAGTTGAACTGCATCACTGGGATAAAAAGAATTGTTGAAGTTTTGCACACTGAAATATGGACCATTTCTCCCTCTGAGTTTCTCCGGTAGCTTGTTTATTGCCCCGGATTTTAGGATCTCGTCTCTTGTCTCTCCATGTGTAAAATGAGCGTTCAGTTGTATAAGAGGTAGTGATTTACCTCTGCCTGAAATGATTTTACAATCTGTAATGGATAGTGCCAATTGCCTAATGTGGATAAGACTTTTTATAAATGTTTAGTGCCTGTGAAAGTGAGCTTTTGAATTTGATATAATTTGAGGTCTGCAATCAATTCAATAGTACAATATCCATTTTTAAAAGCTGTAAAGATGGCTGGAATCAGCACAGAATTAATATGAATAGATGCCATTGTAGGGTTGGGAAATTGAATTGCTTCTCCCTTCTACTGAGGTGTTGCTTTGTGTGCTATCCACAAGTCAAACAATACAGCAGGTAGAGCAATTGTAACAAAAAAAAATGGATAAGTGATCGTATAAGGGGAGCAGTTCAACAATGTCAAGTAGTGCAGGATATGAAAACAGCAGGAAAGAAATTGTCCTTGGTTAGTTTTTGAGCTCAAGTATCTTGTTCCTAAATGAAGGGGGCGAGAAGAGAATGTCACTGGGGTGGAATGGGTCCTTGAATACCCTGGCATCTGCATTCACACTTTGACCTCAAGTATCTTGTTCCTAACAGAAGGGGGCGAGAAGAGAATGTCACTGGGGTGGAATGGGTCCTTGAATACCCTGGCATCTGCATTCACACTTTGAGCTCAAGTATCTTGTTCCTAACAAAAGGGGGCGAGAAGAGAATGTCACTGGGGTGGAATGGGTCCTTGAATACCCTGGCATCTGCATTCATACTCTCTGCAGTTTAGAACAGTTCCTGTACCAAGCTCTGATGCATCTGGTGTTCTGGGTTACTCATTTGCCCATTTCCTTGAATCTTTCCTCTCCACATATCTGTCCAAATGTCTTTTAAATGTTAAAATTGTAACCACTTTTGGAGCTCGTTCCAGACATGGACTTCCCTGAGCATGGGAAAGAAGTCCCTTTAAATTTGTCTCCAATTCTTGAGAACTAGAATCAAACTTTGGTCATTTGAAACAGGTCCTGGATTAAAGTGGACACTAGTGAGTGAGGGAAGAGGCTGTGGGAAATTGGTGCAGCCTGCATTGTGGAAGGAATTGAAGCCGATAAGATGCACATTAGGATTGGCTAGTTCGAGAGGTCAGAGGAGCAGTGACATCGGGCAGCTGGGGAATGGAGAGCTGAGGTGTGTGAGGCTATGAAGCAATCTGAATAAGAATTGGAAAATGAAAGATCATGAGTCCGTGGAGGACAGGAGTGATGGATGATCAAACTGGTTCCAGAGCCCACTTAATGAGATTTTAGATGCACCAAAATGTACAAAATGAGAAGATTAGGTATCCAGCTGTTAGAACAAAGGAATTCTTTGGAAGTGACAGCGATAAATGCAAGTTGAGCCAAACAGTTCCATTTCACGACATTGAATTGGCTTCTCCACGTGTCCCCATTTGTGTAGTCACGTTGTGCTATATGTAAGAACCATAGACACAGTAGTAATGTTGGGAAATGCTGCTCTAATGAACATCTGTGTCAATGGATGCAAATACCAGGCAATATAATTTGATACTGAACGACAATGTATCAAACCTGAGGAAAGTGCAATTGTCCAGTTGCAAATGGAGAAATGTGTGCAGCAGTTTTAAAGATGAATTTGAGACTTGACCTCTGACATTGTACATTACACATTTATATTGGCCAAGATTGGGTGCTTTTTTGGAGTGGGGTTTAAAATCACAAGCTGCCGAGCCAAGTTTCTAATTTAATACTTTTGTGTAAAAGTCAATCCCATGCATCAGTCGACGATCCCCCCCCCCCCCCCCAACTTTCTTTTTGGACCAAAAATTGCACATTTTTATATGACCACTGGAAGGTCACTGGTTGCGAACAGTGAAGGTGCTGAGCAAAGCAATCTGTGACTGTTTTCTCCAGTGTACAGAAGGCCACAAAGGGTACATCGGATATAGTAAATAAGTCCTCTGGATGTACAGGTGATGTGCCGCTTCACATGAAAGCCTGTTTGGTGCCCCGAAGCATGGTGAGGGAGAGTTATGGCCACAAGTGTTGCACCTCTTGCGGGCACAGGGGAAGGTGCAACCTTTGTGGCATTCTTTACATCAGAGAGACCGGGAGATTGCTTTGCTCAGCACCTCCGCTCTGTTCGCAATCACAGTGGCCTCCCAGTGACCAACCATTTCAATTCCAGGTCACACTCCCGTACTCATATGTTTGTCCATGGCCTGTGTACTATCAAACCCTGACCACTCGCTGATTGGAGGAACAACCCCGCCCCCCATGACTGGGCAGACACTAAAAACAAATCAATCCTTGTAGGTGAATCATGACCCTTGAGTAGAACGAATAGTCTCTTTCTACAGAGTTGAGCTCTCTCCATATATCAAATTTAAATCCTTCGTAAGTGATAGTGTCGTTTTGCAGGTTTTACCCTTGTAACTGTTCCGGCTGATTTATCCAGTATTGGATCAAGACAGAAATTGAAATCTCTGACCAGAATATTTTGCCTTTTCTTTTCAAAAAAGATATCCTTCATAAAAATCTTCATTGTCATAATTTGGTGGATAGAGATTCATAAAAGTTATGATTCTACATAAATTTTGCAATGTGCCATTACAAATTTTCCGGCTTACTCAGTCAATGTTTCTTCTATTGGTATATTTTTATTTATAAAATCGCTTCTCTTGCATTTGAGCCAAATGAAGACTATTTTACTCTCACTCACCTCTTTTTAATTTAGCATGTTCCAAGTTAGTAAGCTGTGTTTCTTGTAAAAAGTCTACATCTGCCTTTAATTTTTTTAGGTGTGCCGAGACCACTTCCTTTTCACCGACCCGTTTAACGTTCGATCCCTATCTATTTTTAAACAAATATTATGTAACAATAAAACCTTTGCGGCGATTGTTTAAATAAGTGATCTTTCCCCTTTTTAAAAAAGACACATACAATGTCCCTGCTTTGACGGTGATGTAAACTGGAAACCCCGAAAGCCTGCAGACTCTCATGAGGAAGAAGAACCCTTCCCTTTAGTGCCGTCTTTTTTTAGTACTTCTCACAGGCGCCATTCTCCCCCTTAGACTGGAGTCTCCAACCTGATACTACTTTTCCCAAGTTTTCGCTCTTTACTAAGCTCTCTGTGAACATTTCAATGAAATTTCCTTTTCAACAATAAATACAAGACAGTTTAAAAGTATAACTTTTGCTTAGTCCCATTTTAAACATTCTTCACAATCTTCTTCTTTAGCAACCTTATTCTTTTCATAAACCTTACAAGATTTACTTTTAAAAATTCATCGATGACATTCTGCTACTTTGACCCTTGGAGTATATCAAGTATATCAAGTTTTTAGAACGCAATTGTCTTTTTACATTGTAAAATTCATTCCTTTGCTTTATCAAAGTAGGACTAAAATCTTGATTTTAAAAAGCACTTTTTCATGGAAATCTTGGGCGGGCCATTATTCTGCTTAAAGTATTCACATGCCTGCTCCTCGAATTGTCTCCCATTTTTGGTAACTCAAAAGTCTTACCAGGGCCGGTTGTGGTCGCTGATTTCCGGCTCTTCTAGGTCCAAGGGTCCTGTGACCCCTTTCAATATCTAATTTTTCTCCGAATTTGTCTTTTCCCAGCTCTCATGGGATCCATGTTTCAAAGAAGTTTACCAGATCTCTTCCTTCGATCCCTTCTTTCAGTCTGATAATTCGTGCATTCTCCATGTGGTCAATTCTGTCCTGCAGACTTTGTCTGTCCGATTCACATCATTTTCCATAGATTTTTTAGCTAATCTTATGTATTTACCGTCTATTTCTTCTTGGGTCATTCTTTGCATTAAATCTTCAACGATTTCTTTAATTTCAGTCATCCTTTTCGACATTTCTCTCATTACACTTTCAACACTTGTAAATCCATTACTCAAGTTTTCCATTTTCTCCAGGATAATATTTAGTTCTTGTCCCAAGTCCCCAGCTCTGCCGGCAGTGCACCAGTTCTGAAGCTAGCCATTCTTATGCCGTTCCCTTCCAGGCTTTCGCTCGATGTACCTGGCTGAGAAGAAACTTCCTCAGCTGTTGTTTTCTGCTGCCTTGGTCTCTTGGTACTTTATCCACTTTTGGTGAAAAAATTCTTAATTTTGATATTTTAACCATCTTTTTGATACCCTTCACGGAGAGCTCAGCCAAAATCCGTCTTAATCCTTTGCATGGCCACGGCCCCAGCTCTCTTCAGAATTATACTCATTATTAGCAATATGCTGCTGGAGCCAGTAGGCCACAGAGGGAGTGGTCTCTGCAGAAGGGGAAGGGAAGATGTGGCCTCTGCTGGGATGCTGTTGCAGTTCACCCAAACTTCCCTGGCCTCTAGCACTTTCTCCTGCTACTTCAACACTTGCTTTTCCACCTCCCTCACCACTTCCATGGATCTAAACATCCAGTCCACGTGAAGTGAAGATTCAGGATCACCTCCCACCTTGCTTAATATATTTGGTGCATCTGATGTGGCTTCCCCTACCTGGTGAGGTCAAGTACTGACTAGATGACAAGGTCCTGCAGAGAATGTTGGTCAAGAAGGATGTGTGCACTTTGATCACCTAGTTACAGGAAGGGTCTCAATAAGCTTGAAAGAGTGCAAGTTGTTGTTGGGACTTGAAGAACTGAAAGGTTAAACAGGATAGGACTTTATTCCCTGGAGTATAGAAGAATGAAGGGAGATTTGATGGAGGTATTTAAAATTATGAGTGGGATTGACAGAATAAAAATAGGTAAGGTTTTTCCATTGAGTAAATGAGTCAAGAACTAGAAGACATGGGTTAAGGGTAAAAGGAGAAAGGTTTGGGGGGGTGGGGACATTACACTAATCTTCACGCAGAGAGTGGTGGGAGCGTTGAGCGAACTGACAGCTAAAGTCGTAAATCAGGCTCAATTTTGACATTTAAGAACAATTTGGACAGGTATGTGGATGAGAGGGTGATGGAGGGATATGGTCTGGGTGCAAGTCAGCAGAATGAAGCAGAAAAATAATTCTGTACAGACCAGAAGGGCCAAAAGGCCTGTTTCTGTGCAAAAGTGTTTTATGACTCCACCACCAAGGTGAAGCTCACACAAACTTGGGGAATAGCTCTTCATTTGACATAGGTAGTCTGTAAATAAATGGTAAGAACAAATTAATTTTCCATTATCAAGTAAACTTCCCGTGTTCTCCAACTCACTCTTGCCTTCTAATCCACCTCAGTATTCCTGTTCATCTTTTGATCTCATTTTCCATTCCCTTCCCCCATCTACTATGCACACATTTCACTCATCAGATTCCCCATCTGGTTCAATCTGCCCTTCATCTCTTACCCCTAATTTTTCCTGTTATGTATCAGATTCCAGCAATGGAAGCCTTTCTTCCTAGACCATGTTCAAGAGCTGTCTCCATGTTCGCCCTCCCTTGCCCTTGCCTCCCATGTGTTTTATTTTTCCTGCTTCCACATCACCCTCTCTCTCCAAATTCACCCCATCCAGTTCTATATGCCATTATCCTTCACACCTCTGTCCACCTATCACTTTCTGACACTTGTCTCACCCCTTTCTCACCTCTTTATATTGGGCCATCTTTCCTATCCACTCAGTCCTGATGCAGAGTCTCAACCTGAAATCTCCCGTTTTCTCCCCCCCCCACCCCCGAACTAATTCTGCCCTGCTGTCCGCCATCTTTCTTTTTGCTGGTGTGGATTACTAGATTGGGTTGAATGAGTATTTTTCCATGCATATATATGGATTCTTAGCCCCTGCTCTACTCACTTTACACCTACAACTGTGTGGCTCAGTATGTCAATAATACCATCTACAAATTTGCCAATGTGGGTTGCATAAAGTTAGCATACAGGATGGAGATTGAAAAATTTGTCTGAATGGCACACCAACAACAACCTTGCACTCAATGTCACCAAAACAAAGGAACTGATTATTGACTTTAAGAAGGCACATACAATCCATTGATCATTGGGACATCGGAAGTGGAGAGGGTGAGCAAGTTCTTGGGAGTCACTATTTTAGATAATCTTTCCTGGACCAAACACACGAAAGGCATCGTGAAGAAAGCACATCAACACCTCTACTTCCTCAGGAGTTTGTGGAGGTTTGGTGTGACAGAACACGGCTGTTGGAGAGCAGCAACAATCATCAAGGATCTACACCACCCAACATGTGCTCTGTTCTTGCTGCTGCCATCAGGAAAAAGACATAGGTGCCACAGACTTATAGCACCAGGTTCAGGAACAACTGCTACTCCTCCATCATTGGACTCCTCAACAACAAACTCAATCAGACTCATTTAAGGACTCGTGCACTTTAATGATTTTAAAAACAATAATTCTTTCTGGATTGTACAGTCAGTTTGTTTACATTTGTTATCGGTTTACAGTTCTTTATTTGTTTACATATATACATTGTGTAGAGTTTTTTTTGCACTACTAATAAGTGGTAATTCTGCCTCGCCCACAGAAAAAGAATCTCAGGGTTGCATGTGATGTCATGTATGTACTGACGAGAAATCTGACATTTCAAAGCATTTGTATCAGCTGTGCTCAGATAAAGTTTGAAATTATTTGCAGGCAATTAAATTGAAATGGTAATGAGTGACATGTTCATGACAATAAATTTTGATTCTGATGTATCTGGTCTGAGTTCTTTGTCAAGGCAGGAACCTGAATAAAAAGGTAGGGAGGAACACAGGCTAACAGATAAGAGGTAATGGGTGGATACAAGTGGAAGAGTAAAAGGCAAAAGGCTGGTAATGGTGGAAAGGTAGCTGTCTGATTGGAGAAGGAAGGGATGGAGATCTGGAGGAAAGGAGACAGGAATAGAAAGACCAGAGAAGGGGTTTATGGAGATTGGAAAAGTCGATGTTAATTCTGTCTGGTTAGAGAGTTCTGAGACAGAATACAAGGTGGTGTGAGTTTGAGAGATTTTCTCACTTTGCCTCCTGTTACGAGCCCAGAAGACTCCAAAACCCAGCAGCAATAGAAATTCACCAAGACGATGGTTCCTTAAACAAAAGTTTTTAAATTTTCTTCAAACAGGATCAATCTTTAACTTATTACTATTAACCTAATTTAACCCCATTCTAATTCTAAGCACACTTGTATGTAATGTGTATATGTTCAGAAGTTCACCAGTATCAGACAATTCTCATACTGTGCACAGAATTCAACATTTATAATTTACACCAAGCTCTGGTGCTCAAAGTTAAATGGTTACCACTCAGGAAGGTTCTTTTTGGTTTCAGAGAGAAATTTGTTGCTCGTTGGACACACACACACACACACAGATTTTCTCCAATCAGTCACGACAGTGTCTTGCTTTTTTAAAATATTTTTTATTTTTCACACTGTGAACCATATCAACCAAAATATATATAAATGTTTCTCATTAAATATACACAGTGGCATTTTCTCCCAATTTTCCCCCCATCCCCTCTCCCCCCTTCCCACCCCCCTCCAAAACCAATAAATATTCAACATATACAATGCAATCAAACCATTAAACAATGTCATCACACAATGATAAATAAACAAGAAAAATGTGTCATCTACTTTTACACACTGGATCAAGTCATTTTGTCTTATCATTTTAGGGGGTGGGGGTCCGAGGCAAGCCCTCTCTGTTATGTTCCATGTACGGTTCCCAAATTTGTTCAAATAATGTGACTTTATTTTTTAAATTATATGTTATTTTTTCCAATGAAATACATTTATTCATTTCCATGTACCATTGCTGTATTCTCAGGCTCTCTTCTGATTTCCAAGTTGACATTATAAATTTTTTTGCAACTGCTAAGGCTATCATAATAAATCTTTATTGCGCTTCATCCAGTTTGAGGCCTAATTCCTTACTTCTTATATTACTTAGAAGAAAGATCTCTGGATTTTTTGGTATGTTATTTTTTGTGATTTTATTTAATATCTGATTTAGATCTTCCCAAAACATTTTCACTTTCTTACATGCCCAAATTGCATGTACTGTTGTTCCCATTTCCTTTCCTTCTTACAGCGAAAACATCTATCTAATAATGTTGGATCCCCATTTTTTTTTTTAACTTTTGGGGCGTGATATATAACCTGTGTAACCAATTATACTGTATCATAGGTAACCTTGTGTTTATTATATTCTTCATAGTTCCAGAACAACTTTTCCCATGTTTCATTTTTTATCTTTGTTTAAATCCTTTTCCCACTTTTGTTTGGGTTTATAGCTTATTTCATCATTTTCCTTCTCTTCCAGCTTAATGTACATGTTCGTTATAAATCTTTTAATTATCATTGTGTCTGTAATCACATATTCAAAGCTGCTTCCTTCAGGTAATCTCAATCTGTTTCCCAATTTATCCTTTAAATAAGCTTTCAGTTGATGATATGCAAACATTGTACCGTGAGTTATTCCACATTTGTCCTTCAACTATTCAAATGTTAATAAATTATTTCCTAAAAAACAGTTTTCTATTCTTTTGATTCCTTTTCTCTCCCATTCTCTAAAGGAAAGGTTATCTATTGTAAAATGATTAATGGGTTTTGTGTCAATAACAATTTTGGTATTTGGTAATTTGTTTTTTTTCCTTTCTAAGTGGATCTTCTTCCATTTATTAAGTAAATGATGCAATATTGGTGAGCTTTTATATTGCACCAGCTTTTCATCCCACTTATAAAGTATATGTTCCGGTACCTTCTCCCCTATTTTATCTAGTTCTATCTTAGTCCAGTCTGGTTTTTCCCTTGTCTGATAAAAATCTGATAAATACCTTAATTGTGCTGCTCTATAATAATTTTTAAAGTTTGGTAACTGCAAACCACCTTGGTTGTACCATTCTGTTAATTTATCTAACGCTATCCTCGGTTTCCCCCCTTTCCATAAGAATTTCCTTATTATTCTCTTTAGTTTATTAAAGAATTTCTCTGTTATGGGAATTGGTAACGATTGAAATAAGTATTGTATCCTTGGGAAGACATTCATTTTAATGCAATTTACCCTCCCTATCAACGTTAGCGGTAGTTCTTTCCAATGTTCTAAGCCTTCCTGCAATTTCTTTATTAGTGGCTGATAATTTAGTTTGTACAGGTGGCTTAAGTTATTATCTGACCTAATACCTAGGTATCGGATTGCTTGTGTTTGCCTTTTAAATGGTGATTCTTTTTAAAATTCTATATAATCCGCGTTACTCATTGGCATCACTTCACTTTTATTTGCGTGATCTTGTACCCTGATATTTCTCCATACTCTTTCAATTTCTTATGTAATTCCTTTATTGATATTTCTGGTTCTGTTAAGTATACTATGATGTCATCTGCAAATAAACTGATTTTATACTCCTCCTTTATTTTTATCCCTTTTATTTTCTGTTCTTACTAGTTCTGCCAATGGTTTTATTGCTAAAGCAAACAATGAGGGGGATAATGGACACCCCTGTCTCGTTGACCTACTTAATTTAAATTGGTTCGATACACATTTAATGTTACCTTCGCCAATGGTCCATTATATAATGCTTTAATTCAATTAAATATATTTTTCTGGTAGATTGAACTTCTGTAATACTTTAAATAAATAATTCCATTCTACTCTGTCAAAGGCTTTTTCTGCGTCTAAAGCAACAGCCACTGTTGGCTTCTTATTTCCTTGAACTGCATGAATTAGATTAATGTTTACAGACATTATCGGCTGTTCATGTTTTCTTAATAAATCCAGTACGATCTTGTTTTACTATTTTTGGTACACAATCAGCCAATCTGTATGCTAATAATTTTGCTATTATCTTATAATCTGAATTAAGTAGAGATACTGGTCTATATGATGCTGGTGTTAGTGGATCCTTCCCCTTCTTTGGTATTACTGTAATTATTGCTGTCTTACATGAATATGGCAAGTTCTATCTGGTTCATTACTTCCAGGAGAGGAGGAATTAATAACTCTTTAAATGTTTTATAGAATTCTATTGAGAATCCATCTTCTCCAGGCGTTTTATTGTTCGGCAGCTTTTTTTTAATATATTCTGTACTTCCTCTATTTCAAATGGTTTTATCAGTTTGTTTTGTTCCTCATCTTGCAATTTCAGCAGTTCAATTTTAGCTAAAAACTCTTCACTTTTATCATCTTTCCCCTCGTTCTCAGTTTGGTGTAATTGTTCATAAAATTCCTTTAAGTTCTCATTAATCTCTATTGGGTTATATGTAATTTATTTGTCCTTTTTCCTTAATGCCAATACAGTTCTTTTAGCTTGTTCTGTTTTAAGTTGCCAGGCTAATATTTTATGTTTTTTTCTCCCAGTTTGTAATACTTTTGCTTTATTTTCATTATGTTCTTCTCCACCTTGTACGTTTGTAATGTTTCGTATTTTTTTGTCTGCCAATTCTCTCCTTTTGTTATATCATCCCTTTTTACTAGTTCCTTTTCTGTACTTACTATCTCCCTTTCCAACTGCTCTATTTCCTGATTATAGTCCTTTTTCATCTTAGTTACATAACTTATTATCTGCCCTCTAATGAAGGTTTTCATTGCGTCCCATAATATAAATTTGTCTTTCACTGATTCCGTATTTATTTTAAAATATGTTTTAATTTGGCATTCAATAAACTCTCTAAATTCCTGCCTTTTAAGTAGCATGGAGTTTAACCTCCATCTATATGTTCTTGGTGGGATGTCCTCCAGTTCTATTACTAATAACAGGGGTGAATGATCAGATAGTAGTCCAGCTTTATACTCAGTTTTCCTAACTCTCCCTTGAATATGGACCAATGACAAAAACATATCAATTCTTGAGTATATTTTATGCCTACTGGAATAATATGAGTATTCCTTCTCTCTTGGGCGCTGCCTCCTCCATATAGCCATAAGTTTCATTTCCTGCATTGATTTAACCACAAATTTGGCCACTTTATTCTTTCTACTAATCTTTTGTCCAGTTTTATCCAACATTGGATCCAAATTAAGGTTAAAATCCCCTCCTATCAATATATTTCCTTGTGTATCTACAATCTTCAAAAAAATATATTGAACAAATTCCAAAATATATTGAACAAATTCCAAAATTCTGAATATATCTGACATTTTATCATTAATATCGCCTTGCTGGATCTATTATTTCCTCCTCTATTTTGATTGGTACATTTTTATTAATTAATATAGCTACATCTCTAGCTTTTGAATTATAGGATGCTGCCGCTACATGTTTTACCCAGTTTCTCTTTAATTTGTTAAGTTCCACTTCAGATGCATTTCCTGCACAAATGCTATTTCTTTTTTTTTCAGTAAATTTAATAGCTTCTTCCTTTTAATTTGGTTATGTATTCCATTAATGTTTATAGTCATATAGTTCAACGTGTCCATCTCATATCCTGTTTACACTGCATTTCCGCTTCCTTACCACCACCAACCCCCTTTTCCCCATTTTGATCTCTGTTTTCCCTTTTTAAATTCAATGTATGACAACACATAAAATACTCCAACAACTCCCACATCCAATATTCCCTTAACCCCAAATATTCCCCCCTCTCTTGAGTTGCCCCTAATCCCTTGCCGGGCAACCACAACTCCCCTTTCCATTTGGATTGCGATCCTCCTCGCAAGCGTCAACTGATTTCGGAGTGACAGTTATCCTCTCCGCCCCCCCAGAAAACACATTTTTATACATATAACAAAGTTCTCCCTTTTTTCCCATTCCTTCCTTCCCTTCTCTTTCCCTTAGTTCTTTAAATATACATTGTTTTTACATCTTTATATATATGTTTTATCGCCGTTCTTCATTCTTATTACATATCTTCATCTCTCCTTCTGTCCTGTAAGCATTCTGTAAATTCTTGTGCTTCTTCCAGATCTGAGAACAGTCTGTTTTGCTCCCCAGGAATAAATATTTTAAAAACTGCTGGTTGTCTTAATATGAATTTATAACCTTTTTTCCATAGGATCGATTTTGCTGTATTAAACTCCTTTTCTTTTCTTTAAGAGTTCAAAACTTATGCCTGGGTAAAAAAAATATTTTTTGACCCTTGTATTCCAATGGTTTATTGTCTTCTCTAATTTTATTCCTTGCCCACTCCAGTATATTTTCTCTTGCCATATATCTCAAATATTTTACTAAAATGGATCTTGTTTTTTGACGTGTCTGCGGTTTCAGAGCTAGTGTTCTGTGTGCCCTTTCTATTTCCATTCTTTCCTGCATTTCTGTCGTTCCCAGGTCCTTCGGGATCCATTCTTTTATAAATTCCTTCATATCTGTGCCTTCTTCATCTTCCTTTAGGCCCACTATTTTTATGTTGTTTCACCTACTATAATTTTCCAACATATCAATTTTCTGAGATAACAACTCCTGTGTCTCTTTAATTTTTTTATCACTTTCTTCCAATTTTTAAAATCACTTTCTTCCAATTTTCCTCAAGTCGTTTACTTCCATTTCTACAGCCGCTTCACATTCTTCCACATTTTCTACTCTTTTCCCTATTTCTGTCATGACTAGTTCTAATCTTTGCATTTTATCTTCTGTTCTTTTTGTTTAATTGCACTAAATTCTAATGACAACCATTCTTTTAATGCTCTCATTTGCTCTTCAAAAAAAGCTTTATCTATATTCTGTCCATCTGTTTTACCTTCTATCTCTCTGTGAAGATCTTAGTCGTCGTCGTTGTCTTCTTCTGTGTCTGTACCTGTGTTTGTGTCTTTTCTTTGTATTTGTGTCTCTTCTGATTTTTCTAATGAGTAGCTTGTCTCACTTTGTCGGGTCTCTTCTTGCTTGGCTCCACTTGCCATTCACCCCGTCGACTTTCTTTCTCACCTGGTACTTCATTCCCTCTCCTGCTGTTTTCCTTATCTTCCAGCTGAGAGTTCTGGTGTCGGGCATCCCTCAGCTGGTTGCGCCGTGGTTGTCCGCTCCTCGGCTGAGTCCCCTCCCATCGGTGTTTTCCTTTACCGTAGATGGCTCAGAGTGCCATTTTTGCAGTCCACTGGTCAGGGGGTCGCGACTCTGCAGGGCCGACACCGACCTCGGAGATCGGGCGCTCTTCACCACGGCTCCCTGTTCCTTCGTGCAGGTAAGGCCTTCTCCTTTCTTTACTGGCGTCTTCTTTTTTTCCCCCCATTTTTACATTTTTCTTCTGAGGTGTCACTTTCTTTCTCTTTACAACTTTATCTTTTATTTCATATATTTTGTATTTATTGAACTTTGTCTTTTCTTAACTTTTTTTCTTATTTTCTGGAGAGGGCTGGTTTTACCCTACCGGCCACTACTCCATCACGTGACTCCCCACGACAGTGTCTTGCTGAGGAAACTTGCCTCATCATGGGTTTGCCAAATGATAACCTCTTCTTCCAGATCACCTGAGAGTTTCTCTTGTTTCCCATTTTTCAGGAGAAAGTGTCTAGCCAGCATTTCTTCTTGTAAGGACTACAAGAGTTTTAAACAGACTGAACACAGAACTCACAACCAGTCTTCAAAATGGGGTTTTTCAATGAGCTTGCTTGCTTGCCATTTTGCACTTCAACTGCTGCTGTAGAACTGACTTTTCTCTCTCTCTCCAAAGAGAAGAATCACTTGACTTTATATTTCTCTCTGCTTGTAAAAACCATACGACTTCTTACAGGGCTCCAAACCCAATCTTTGAAAGATCTTATCAGTATCTCAGAGCCTGGACTTTATTGCCCATACACAATAGATAAGCATTCTTCATTCAACCAGAGCCTCAACGTCTAGCTTCAGCAAAGTTCTTGCATTTTAAATGAGATGTCTTTTTTGTGAAGTGTTACTCTGTGAAGTATAACCTAAACTAAACCCCCACAATCTATCTCCTTTAAAGACATATTTTACCCATAACGCCCCTCTGTCATCCCTGCTGTATTCAAGCTCTACAATTGACGCGTTTACTCCTCTTCTTCGAATACAAGTACCATGCTCTTCTTGTCACCGCAGAATGGGACTTGTGACAATACTCTAAGACAGGGGTGGGCAACTTTTTTTTTACCATGTGTGGTGTGTTAGTGGTTGAACAGCGGCTGCACTGATATCATAGTGAAACTTTTTAACATTGAATTGCATTACAAAATACTCATGACGTATAAATAAAATATCTAAATGAAAATAAAATTTAAATCTCATTCTAGTGTTGAGTATAAATGAGAGGATGTGACTAGAGTTTCACTCAAACGACATCTCTATAAAGTGTAATAAAATATAAAATAAATAAAATCAATTAGTCAAGTCAAAACTATTCAAAGATTAAGTAGATATCAAAGTAACTTGCTCACTCTTTCTTACCGTTCCAAGTGTTGAGAATCAACAGAGCAGCCCACTACTTCAGTATTAATCTATCTGAACTCAATTATGACGGTCACTGAAAGCTATTATCTCTGTGAGACAAACAAATGTGCTGCAAATTAAGGAAATTAAGCAATAATGATGAACTGATCATTTATAAAGGGCACAGATGGTGCTAGCACAATGCCTTTACAGTGCCAGTGATCAGGACTGGGATTTGAATCCCACACTGTCTGTAAGGAGTTGGATCCTTCTCCCTGTGTCTGCGGTTTTTACCTGGGGGCTCTGGTTTCCTCCCACCATTCAAAACGTCTACATTTAAATACAAAGCTTCATATGGTAAATACACTTAACAGTCAAGAGCTTTACAGCAAAAAAAATACCATACCCGCAGCTACCTATTGAACTCTTTTTAAACATGCCTGTAAAACAAAACTGAAAAAAAACTACATGAAAAACACAAATTTTGGTCAAATTTGAAATGTAGCACAATAAATTTATCTTGGTTTGGGGTTGCAGTGCCAACAAAAAAATGTTTTCAATCTTTTGACCAGAGTTGTTATATCCATACATGTTTCACTGACCCAGGGAAGCCCTGACTGTGCCTGCCAGTAAATGTTAGCTGTCATCCTATGGGATCTAGGCACCAGCTTCACTGTTCATCTGCTAGCACCAGGCTCATTCTGCCAGCTCGACGACGTCAGCACCTGCAAATCCAACCCACACCTTCCAAACTTGACGGTTGCCCGTTCGAAATTGGATCCCACTGCCCGCGTGGCACAAGCAGCGCTCAAATGCCCCACAATGCACTGCACTACGGTAGCTGAAACTACCACTTTCGTGTAAGCTGCCAATGAGGGCGAGATTTTAAAATAATTGCTGAGCATTGGGTTGCAGGCTAGATAAATTTGGACCGCGGGCGGGCTGTCGTCTACCGACCCCTGGTCTAAGGGCTGCATCAGTTGAAGGGTTGAATGGTGGCACTGGACAGGCTGCCCCTGTCCTTTTGATGTCTTTGAGAACAGAACGGAAAATATCTTGAGCTGAGAAAGAATCGCTGGAGGATTTCAGCCGGACAGACAGCATCCATTGATAGGAATGATCTGTTTCAGTTCTGGACCCTTTATCAAGATGAATCTCTCTGACCTGCTTCATTCTCCCAGCAATTCTTCTGCATGCATATGAATCCAGGATCTGCAGCTTATGTGTTTTCACAGAAAATATCTTGCTTTTCCTGTGGTTATTTTTCTAATGGTCTTTTCCCTCTCTGGTGAAACAAGTTGATTTGTGTGTTGAAGCAGCTGGATTAAAACTCCCCTTTTATCTTCTCCATTCCAAGTAGAGCATCTCCTCTGCCCTCATCATTCCCAGTGTTTCCAGTTTGTCCATGTGATCTCATTCATGCATTGCTGGAATGTGTCCTTCACAGATCTCCTGCTTTGCACATTCACCTTGCCTGGAAGCTTGAAACCAATTATTTATTTCTATCCTTTTGCTAATTTTGAAATCTAAATCATATAATTTCAACATTATATTTGATAAAATTTAAGAATGAGATTGCATTTCGGGAAAACATGATCATCATTCTGAGAGCGCTATTACTCAGGAATGTTCTAGTCACAAAAAGCAGGACAAATCCAATCCATGAATTCCTGCTCCATCGGTTTACTGATGGTTGTTAGCAAACTGATGAGTTGCTGTAACCTGTGCACAGATTCCGATTTATTGTCAGAGTACTCTATCACATACAACCCTGAGATTCCTTTTTTTCCTGTGGGCAAAGCAAAATTATCGGCAGTGCAAAAAAACCTGACTTAATGCACACGTGTCAACAGATAAAGAAATTTAATCAAAATGACTGAGCGATACAGAGAAAGGGGGGGGGGGGTTGGAATCAATAAAGTGCACAGGTAAATGAGTCCCCGATTAAACTTGTTGTTGAGGAGTCCGATGGTGAAGGGATAGCAGCTGTTCCTGAACCTGGTGGTGCGAGTCTTAATGGGACTTGTACCTTTGTCCTGATGGCAGCAATGAGAACAGAGCGTGTGCTGGGTGGTGTTGATCCTTGATGATTGCTGCTGTTCTCTGTCGACAGTGTTCCCTGCAGATGTTCTCGATGGTGGAAAGAATTTTACTGTGATGCCCTGGGCTGTGTCCACTACCTTTTGCAGGGCTTTACACTCAGGGTCAGCTTACTTCATGTGTCGGTAGAAATTGACCAAGGTTTCCGATGTCATGGCAAACCTCTGCAAACTCCTGAGGAAGCAAAGGTGCTGATGTGCTTTCTTCAAGATGCCAGTTGTGTGTTGGGTCCAGGAAAGATCCCCAAGATGTTGACTTCCAAGCACTTAAATTTGCTCACCCTCTCCATCTCTGATTTCCCCCATCCCCACCTCACCAATGATTGCTGGATCATTCCCTTCCTGAAGTCAATAATTCGCTCCTTGGTTTTGGTGACATTGAGTGTTATTGATGCTGTTTGGGTTTTGTTCTAAATCTCATTATAGCCTTGGTTCACAATGGACCATGGAGCTGAGTTCCAGAGGTGAAATTGGATTGACTGCCCTTAACATCAAGGCACCATTTGAACAACTGTGGCAGCAAGGAGATCTGGTAAAACTAACCTCAGTGGACATCAAAGAAAAAACACGCAACAAGAAAGATGGCCATGGTGAGATGAGGAGGAATGAGGGTAGTGAATTTGTTGTGGCGGATGCCTGTCATTGAGGCCAAAACATTGGGGATATTTAAGGTGGAGGTAGATACATTTTTGATCAGGAAGGGAATTCAGCGTTATGGGGAGAAAGCAGGAGAATGGGGTTGAAAAGGATAGTAAATTGGTCATGATGGAAAGGCAAGGCGGACTTGATAGTCTGAATGGTGTAATTCCTCTCCTATGGTCTTGTAGTTGTCTGAAGTCCTTTGATAGAACCCAATAGAACCCAAGGTGTGGGCATTCCTCCATATCATATTCTATACCCAGCCACTGTTTTGTCAAAAATCTTCCACTAGCATCAGGTCAGAAGCATGGATGTTCATTGATTCCATAATTTCAGTTCTGGTTGCAACTCTTCCATAAATGTAGCCAGATCCAGACAATAATTGGGCATCAGCTGATAAGTATTGTGTTGCACTTGTGCCAGAAATGACCACCTCCATAAATGAATATACCATCACTTACCAACAACCTCCTGGAGAACATAATTGTCAGAAATATGCTGGATCAGCCCCACTGCTTCAGGCTACAAAAAATGGGTTGGAGGAGGATGCCTGTGTGGCTGCATTGTACATTGTATTTGTATTTATGACAATAAACTTAAGTCAATGCAACTGAGTTTATTGTCATCTGATTGCACAAGAACACCCTGACGAAGCAGCATATTCTCTGGCTCTCAGTGCAAAACATGAAACGCATAACCAGGCCTTGCATGCAAAAAGATGATACGTAATGTGGATTAGTATTCATGTCTACAACTTGGTCAATAAATATTCTTCGGTGAATACGAGAGTCTCAGAGGGTTAGTGTGAGCACTTCCTTTGGTCGTTCAGCATTCTCACTGCCCATGGGAAGAAGCTGTTTCTCACCCTGCTGGTGCTGGCTCTCATCCTCCTGAATCCTTTTGCCAACAGGAGCAGCTGAATGATGGGGTGGAAGGAGTTTTCAAAGATTTTGCGTACCCTTGGTCACATTTATGGTGGGAGGGCAGGCTCCATGCACCCTCTCTGCCACTCTTATGGATTGACCCACGATCCATTCATCTGCAGCAACTTTGCCGGCATCATTTTTTTGCTCTGAGTAGTGGGTGCCTGCAATGCATGGCCAAGAGTGCTGGTTGAGATTGGTACAATAGGGACATTTAAAAGTCTCTTGGGCACATGGATGCAAGAAAAATAGAGGGTTATGGGTGTGAGGTAGGAAAGGTTCATATTGTTGAGTGTGTTTATAGAGGTTGGCACAACATCTTGGGCTGAAGGGTCTGTACTGTTCTTTGTTTTATTATGAAGTCTGAGCTTCTGAAGGCAGAAGCTGGAGACCTGCTTCAGGTTGGACCGTGTCTTTATGAACAGAGTAAATCATTCCAAAATATTTATATACCTGTATTTATTTTAAATGATATCTTTATGTATATATCTGATTATTATTTGCTGTGTGTTTATATGTCTGTACAGTGGTTCAGAGAAATGCCATTTTGTCTTGTTTATATTTAGTCAGATGATGACCAAAGTTCAAATTTATTGTCAGAATTACATGTGTACAGTAACTGTAAACAAGAAAAAATATATATAGAAAAGAGAGAAATATAAACAAACTGCAATACAGAAAATACAGGGGAGGCATAGTAATTAGTGCCATGCTGAGGCAACACCAAAATCTTGCACTGTCCGTAAGGAGTTTGCATGTTCTCCCTATGGATGTATGGGTTTCCTCCCACCCTTCAAAACATACTGGGGTTTGTAGGTCAATTGGGTTTATTGGGCAGGACGTTATCATGCTGCCTGTCTAAATTTAATTAAGAAAATCAATATTTTGTAATAAATGATGGGTAAAGTTAGAGTCCTTAAACCTTGATGATTGCAGCATTCCATGGAGATTTCTTCAGTGGTGGAGAGAGTTTTGCCTATGATGTACTGGGCTGTGTCCACTACCTTTTGCAGGACTTTCCACTCTGTCAGAGCATGATGCAGCCAGTCAGCACACTTTCAACCACACATCTGTGGAAGTTTGCCAAGGTTTCCAATGTCAATAAAAACCTCTGCAAAGCTGTGAGGAAGTCGAAGCGCTGATGTGCTCACAATAAACTTGAACTCGAGAGATAGTGTTGGCTTTTCAGGTCTGATTAGAAATAAGCATTGACCTGAACTGTTAACTCCATTTCTCTTTCCACAGATGATGCCTGCATTGTTCCAGTGATTTTTAAAAAATTACAGGCAAGTTATCTCTCAAAGATCATTTCAGTACGCAGACTAAACCAAGTGTTGGCTGCATAACAATGGATAAATATTACCACAGTAAGTCAGTAGGATTGTAGAAACGCCTGGCCATGTTGACATCTCCAGGTGGGCGAGAAAGAAAAACCCCAGCAAAGAGCTCCTGTTGTGCCTCCAGATCTGGTGATTTTGTGCTCAGAATATTAAGAATGATGATTTAGACATACAGTATAAATTTGGACATACATAGAGCACCGTAACAGGCCATTTCCCATTACTTTTTTTCTAAAAGATTATATATACTAAGGGTTGCTCCCTTTCTACTTGATTTCAGGTCGTGTAATAGCTAAATGTTAGGGAGATTGTATATTTTTGATTGATTTAAAAAATAACAAATGCTGACATTAACTGGATGAAACTTTTATTTGTCCTGTGGTATTGATTCATGGTTATTATTGGTTTGAAATCAAATTTCTTCGGAGTTGTGTGATTAAAAGTGGAATCTTTATAATATTTTTAAATTTGGAATTGATTGTATGTTTTGCTTGTGATACTAGCCAAGTACATGAAAATCCAAAGATGTAGGAACTCCATTGGCCCATAGAGTCTGCTCTCCCTTTCTAATTAAGAGCTGATCCATCTTCCCACTCAGTTCCATTCCCTGACTTTCTCCCATAACCCTTGATACCTGTCAATCTCTTCCTTAAATGCACCCAAAGACTGCCTGTGGCAATAAGTTCCACAGATTCATGACCCTCTGACAAAAGAAATTTTCCACATCTCTTTTTCTAAAATTGATGCCCTTTTATCCTGAAGTTGTGCCCTCTTGTCCCAGACTCCCCTACCATTGCAAAACAACCTTGCCACGTCTACTCTGTCCAGGTCTTTCAGTATTCAAAAGGCCTTTACGAGGTTCCCCCCTCATCCTTCTGTACTCTAGTGAGTACAGTCCAAGAACTGATAAATGTTTCTTATATGCTAATCCTTCCATTCCTTGTATCATGCCATTAAATCTTTTCTATACTCTCTCCAATGTCAGCACGTCTTTTCTCAAATATGGTGCCCAAAACTGTGCACCAGTACTCCAAGTATGGTCTCACTGGTACCGGTACTTTATAGAGTCTCAATAAAGCTTCTGTTTTTGTCCAAGCCAGTGTTGAGGTTAATTCTGCTACCACAGTATCAGGGCTGATATCATGGACAGAATATGGACCAAATGCAGGCAAGTAGGACTCACTCGGGTAGAAGACGAGATGGTGTGAACGAGTTGGGCCAAGTTTCTGAATACAACTCTAATGACACTAACATCCTGGTAAAATGTTAAGTCCCTGTCTTGTTTACTCTCTAAGGTGATCCTTCAAAATTGAAAACAAAATTTCAGACATACAGCAGGGTAACAGGCCCTTTCAGCCTACGAGCCCTTGCTGCCCATTTACACCCAATTGACTTACACCCTCGGTACATTTTTTTGAACAGTGGGAGGAAACCGGAGCACCCAGAGGAAACCCACGCAGACACAGGGAGAATGTAAAAATCCTTACTGACAGCGCCGGGTTCGAACCTGCTCCCGATTGCTGGCGCAGTAACAGCATTGCGCTAACCACCCTCCACGCTAACTGTCACCCTGCGTGAGTCTTCAAAGGACTGTGAGGGAATTATCTTTGCTGCCCTGGCCAGAAATGAATTATTTGCACACCACATTTAAAAGCAAGTTGGCTGGTCACCAAAGTTGTTTTTTGGAATTTGCTGTGTTCAAATTGGTTACAAAATTCGCCATTTTACTTTTACATAATATTTTCTTTGGAATATCTGATGTTTTTCTTTAAAACATTTTAAAGAAATATTAATAAACTTCTTGACATTGAACCCTTTTCTGCTGTATCCTGTGTTGGAATTATGCAGTCAGCTGTTTAATTTATAAATAGACTGTGTATGAATGAAGCACACACCTCTAAAAGTGAATGTAGTAGCAGATGATGTTATGGATAATGAGAAGTAGAGCAGGAACTGCTATCTGCAGATGCATCTTTGCAAGGGAAATGTAAATGAAAGTGTAATTCTTAACATGTTTCCACTTGACCTAATACAGAACTGCAAACAGTCAAGCAGTCATGCATGCACTTAGTTGGTCAGAGGTTGTATTGAACTGACCTGGTGTAGAGTTAATGTGTGTAGTGGAGTTAGCAATTATACCCAAAGTGTTGTGAAATTGTCATTTCAACTATTTCTAAAACATGGCAATTGCTCTGGGGCAGAGAAAGTTCTTGGGTGGACGCGGGAGGCGATTATTGGGATTTTCTCAGTAGTACGCTCTCCAAATCCTGAAGGCAGGCAGTGGAAGTTGTTGTGACTTGTGAACTTTTCCTTTGAGCAGCCGGGTTGTCGTGTGGGATCTTGGAAACATCCCAGACCTGCTTTTCCAGTGGAAATGAAGCAAGGCACCCAGTATTTTAGCCATGCGTTTGTGATCAATTTTAATTCGCTTTGAAAACAGGTCACACAACTTTTGTTTTCACTGTTAATGGTATTCTCTTCCTAAAGTTGGATTTGGCATTTGGAAACTTTGCAGGGTAACCTATACAAGCCAAAAAGGCTGTTTCCAATTTATATTCAGTAGCTTTCTAAAGAATCAGGAGATGTGATCATTCAAGTAGACAGTAGTCCAGTGTCAGGTAGTAGAGACCCTATTCAGTTGTTGGCTCATCTTTGAAATCTTGCAAGATCCTATCCCCAAGTGGGTGAAGCTACTGAGCAAACAGTTGGGCAACCACTTGGTGGCACAACCTTATGAAATGAGTCCAATAGGATGGTATCATATTGGGACACCGATGGCCAGAGAACTGAATGTCGAGAAAAGTCAGGACAGGTTGAGGGAGAGGGGAGCAAGAGGACAAAGACTGAATCAAAAATTTAACTCACTGTAATTCTTCACCATCAGCCAGTTTGGTCAAATTAATCTGCTCTGAATAAATCTGTGTTTTGGAAAGAAGTGGTCACGTTTTATGTTGCTTTAAGCTGCCTGAGCTTTTGCATTTAAAAGAAGCCTTTTCCCTAGTGTATGCAATCTTGTCTGTATGCAACATTGTGACCTGATTTTTGTTTTTCCTTTTTCTTTCAGCTGATAGTTGAAAAGACCACTGACTACCCTTCCACTGAGTATTCTCTGGTGGAGGATGTTGCCCTCCACTTTACTTGTTTGATGGACAGACTGAATGAGCAGCGCCTGTTTCAGCCAGACCTGTGCGATGTAGACGTTGTATTGGCGCGGCAGAAGATCACGTTCCCTGCTCATAAAGGGGTACTTGCGGCCTACAGCCAGTTCTTTCATTCCCTCTTCACACAGAATAAGCAGCTTCAACGTGTTGAACTTTCGTTGGAAGCGCTAACGTCGCAAGGTTTCCAGCAAATCCTGAACTTTATCTACACTTCAAAGCTGCTGGTAAATGCCTGCAATGTGCAGGATGTTCTGAATGCTGCTGCAGTTCTACAGATGAACGATATTGCCACTTCCTGTCAAGAGTTAATAGACAGTCGGTCCTTAAATTTGACTACCGCGGTGAGCGATATGTCAAAACAGGAAGGCCACAGCAACCCTCTTGGTTCTCAGTTTTACCGCGAAATCAAACAGGAGGTGGATTCTCATCCCAAAATCTACGCCAGAGAGGGCAACAATCCGTATTCTGTTCGGGTGGAGGACCACACGGGGAAGCAGCGCTCTCCACTGCAGCAGAGACAGCAATGTTATAAGGAGGAGAACACCAGCCAGGCAGTGTGCAAGATCGAGGGCGATACAGAGCTGAATGACGACTCTGACAGCAGGAGCTCATACAACAGGGAGCAGATCATTGTCGAGGTCAACCTTAACAACCAGACTTTGAATGTTTCAAAAGGTGCCGAGGGCATGAATTCACCGTCAGAGGCTACAGCTGTTTTGGGAAGGTGTCCTGAGGAGGAGGACGAGGAGGAGGAGGAGGACGAGGAGGAGGAGGAGGAGGACGAGGAGGAGGACGAGGAGGATGACGACGAGGATGCTGATGTTGGAGACGAGGAGGAGGAGGAGGAGGATGAAGAAGATGTCACTGAAGATGACGAGGAGGATATAGAAGAGAGTGAAGAAGATGTAAATGAAGGTGATAACCCTGAGACTCCAGAAGTCAAGACTGAAAGTGGCCAAGCTATTCGAAGAACAGCAAGAGCTTCAACTGCCTCCAAAGAGTCAACCCCAGCAGCCTCCAGCAGATCACGGAGACGAGCCAAGAAACAAGTGACCACTCGAGGTAGGAAGCGAAAGAAGGATTCCGATAGCTCAAATCAGAAGGTGAAAATCGAGGAGAAACAGAACTTCCCCTGCAAAAAGTGCCCCCGGGTCTTCAATAACCGTTGGTACCTAGAAAAGCACATGAATGTCACACACAGCCGCATGCAGATCTGTGACAAGTGTGGCAAAAGATTTGTACTGGAGAGTGAGCTATCACTGCATCACCAGACTGACTGTGAGAAAAGTATTCAGGTATGTCACTGATTCTCATTGTTTTAATCTATTGCAGTCACTAAATAAGTTGACATCACCCAGGTTGAAGGTTAACTCGTCCATTTATTGTACCTTTGAGACCAATATAGTGCTGCATTCCCATATCTTGACTCGGAATTGCTGTGGATGTTTAGCAACATAACGTGATGAAGCGTTGGCAGCTGGTGACTTTTCTTGCTGGCTGCCCTCCCAGTTGCAGGCTGATCTCTTCATGTTGCTTATGGTTTTCTACAAAAGAGGTAATTGCTTTGATAATTTTGTCAAGACTGTGTTTGCATGCTGTCTTAAAAAGTATAATAATTTCTTTATTGTAGTTGTATGTTATTCAGATATTACTTAGTATCACTGAATTTTGATCAGTAGATCAATGGGAATTGGTCATAAGATAGCTGGGTATTTTTAGGACATATTCTTGACCAGGGTGAGTCAAGGGGAGAAGGCAGAAGAATGGGGTTGAAAATGTTAAGGCACTTTCAGGTACTCGAGGGAAGATCGTGCGCCGACAGTCGCGGCTGGGGGAGTGCAGCTGGCACGTTCAGGTGACCGCGGAGAGGACACCTTTCTGTCATTTGAACGTGCCAGCTGATGGATAGCGGTCTACCAGCGATAGCTGGCACCTTGGAACTGTGGCCTAGTCCCGCCCACATTGTCTTGACGTCATTTACAGTGCATGACTGACAAACAATATCAAGACACAAAAAAAGTCTCAGAGCTCAGCCAAAAAAAAAACAAATTAATGGTATATTTTGAGTTTGCATCTAGCACATTTTTTATTTGCAGCTGTACAAATGAATTTCACCCTGCATCCCTCCGGTTCCCGATCAATTTTCATTTGAATTTGCTGACCGTGCAATAAAAAAACAACCCTGACAGTAAAACAAACATTTCCTAAAGTTTGTTGCACACTTATCAACCCATTGCACAAGATTCACATTATGGCATCGCTGCTGCAATAAGTTTGGACAGTGGATAACTCCTGACCCGCGCTGCCAGTGCCTCCCCTTTGCTCACCTAACTCGTGCTGCCGGTGCCTCCCCTTCGCCTGCCCGACTTGCGCTGCCGGTGTTGTGCGTCTTGAAATAAATAAATAAATAGGTAGATAGAACCACTGAAACCCAGAGTCGATGGCTGACGGGGGATACTCCAAGCAGGATATTACACCTACTGGAGAAGGGTTAGGTAAGTAGACATCCTTGCCAGTTACTCCAGTTTCAGATGGCCATCCAACATCTGCACAGGAGTACAATGTGCAGCTTTACAGTCGGGTATTGTGGCCATTGGAAAGTGGCTTTAGTAAATCAGCCTTGAAGGAATTGCAGGGTGGACTCATTGGGCCAAATGGCCTAATTCTGCTTTGCTATCTTGTGTTCTAATATCTCGACTGACCATTTACTGATCTGTTTTGGGGTTGAGAAAGAGGAGTGTGGAGGGAGACTCTTCTAGAGGTGCTGGGACAATAAGAATTTGTGATTGAAGATGATGGAGTTAGCAATGCCCGTGGTGGGACAGTGATTCTGCCTGGTAAATGGGCAGGGATTGGAGGAGCAGAGAGCCTTCCAGACCCATAGCATGTTATCTTGCTGAAGTAAATTTTGGATTGGTATGTGAAATCATTGCCACATAAATGCAGGCAAATGGGACAAAACACTTGGGTCGGCATGGACAAGTTGGGTTGAAGGGCCTGTTTTCCTTGCTGTAGAATATCTCTATATCCAGAGAGGTTAATGGAAGCACATGTTTTGTGAATCTAAATAGATACATTATTTATGACCTTCAAGGTGTAGGGTTCCAAATTTCTACTGAGTTTATCAGATGATACATTTGAGAGTGTTTTGGATGTTAATTGTGGAGAATGGAAGATTAGAGTGGAGGAAAATGGGAAGGGCTTTCTGCCCATGAGGGTCTCTGCTTCAAGAAGGCTACAAGAGAAATATCAGCTAGGTGGTCTTTGTGATGGATTTTGTGTGGGGTTAGAAACCAGCCTCCAGATCAGATAGAAAGCTGGAAACTTAAATAGACAATTTCTCTGGAGATTATGGCAACAAGGAAAGTAGAATTGGTCATGAGTGTAAGGAGTTTGCTCCAGTCGAAATAACACAGCTACGATTTGGGATAGGAAAGAGTGGTAAGTGTAGTCCCATTCAGCTGTAAGGGGGAAGAAAGGTAAACTCAATAAAGAGATGAAGGCCATGGAAAAATCAAAGGTGAAAAGCAGCTACATCCCAAATTGGTTGACCAGTTTGTTTCAAGGCTGTGGCAGGTTAGCAATCTGATTGAAATGTTAGAAAAAAAAAGAATCTCAATGCCCTTGACTTTGCAAACTACTACCCACAATTCACAGCTTCGTTTTATTGAATATGTCGGGGTCGCCATCATAAGTGGTGTGTGGAGGTTCAATTTTGATATTTAAGAGAAATTTGGAAAGGTGCATAGATGGGAGGGGCTATGGTCCGGTTGCAGGCCAATAGGACTAGGCATCAAAGCACCTGTTTCTGTGCTATATTCTTAGAAAAAGAAAGGAGTTAGTGAGTCAGATAATGGTTTTTAAGTTGGTTCATACAGGAAAATAAGTTGGTCCAGTGGGGTCAATAGACAAGGAGCTGCGTCTCACTGCCAAGGTGCAAGTGCATGAAATTTGGAAAGGTGCATAGATGGGAGGGGCTATGGTCCGGTTGTAGGACAATGGGACAAGACATCGAAGCACCTGTTTCTGTGCTATATTATTCTTAGAAAAAGAAAGGAGTTAGTGAGTCAGATAATGGTTTCTAAGTTGGTTCATAGTAGATACAGGAAAATAAGTTGGTCCAGTGGGGTCAGTAGACAAGGAGCTGTGTCTCACCACCAAGGTGCAAGTGCATGAGGGTGGGTGAGAAAGATGCCCCACGTGGTAGACTGTTGATGGAAGTGTGGATTTGGTCAGTAAAAGAGTAAGCGAGATAGAATGGATAGTTGTTAATTCACTGATGTAACCAGAGCTTCCTTGTTTAATTATAAAAAGGAGTTTTGTAGAGATGAAACTAAGTCTCTAAGCTTCAGTGATAAATTTGGCGCAAATTTTGTTTCATTATCCCAGATTGTTACAGACTTGGTTTTAGATATAGCCCATTTTAACCTCTCAAAGCATTTAATTACAGTAGATGGGAGGGCCACTGGGTAATAGTGTTTAACCAGTGCTTAGTTTGCTCTGATGTTGAGGAATCAGGAATATTTGATATGCTGGATATTAATGTTTATATTCTACAGAATGGAAACAGGCCCCTTTCATCCCAACTTGTCAACACTGACAAGTGAGTCTCATTTCACTATATTTTCAGCCCATATCCCCCTCAACCTTTCCTGTACGTATGCATGTCTAAATGGTATGTACAATCGTTTCCACCTCTACCACGTCCTTTAGCAGCTTGTTCCACATACCCACCACCATCTGTGTAAATAAGGTGACCCTCAGGTCCTTTTGAAATCTTTCCACTCCTCCTTAAATCTCTGCCCTCCAATTTTAGATTCACCTACCTTGGCAAAAGGTACAATGACACTTTATCTTTCCGCCCCTCATGATTTTATTTGCCCCCATCAGGTTCCTTCCAACTTGGCCTCCTGCATGGAGAAAAGTTCCTGACTCCTCTTATAATTCAAACCCTTCATTTCCCGTAACATTCTCATGAATCTGGTCGGCTTCCTTTCCTGTAGCTGGATGATCAGAACTGTGCACAATACTCCCAGAGTGGTCTCACCAGTGTCTTGTACAGTAGTAATATGCTGCTTTACTCTGTACCTTGATTGACAAATATTGCTTTCACTCCTGTCTTTATGCATCGCCAGTGATTCTGAAACAAAATCGTATTATGTTAGAGCTTATTACAATCAAACTGATTATTTGGCACCCTTGCTTCTTTGCGCTGTGCTGGCAAATTTTTCACCTATTGGATGTTCAAGGCCACTCTCTTTACACTGGCTTTAAATTTGTTACACAATAGTGTAAGAACTTTTCCAGTGAAGTAATTTTTCGGGTGACTCTTTCCTGAACTTAGCACAGTCCACGTGTGACGACTCTGATTTTGACATCTTCATCTCCAACTTGGGTTACCGTATTTACTGTTGCATAGGACGACTCTCTAGAGCACACATGTCAAACTCAGGCCCGCGGGCCAAATTTGGCCCGTGATATAATTCTATTTGGCCCGCAAGATCATATCAAATATGTACTAGAGCTGGCCTGCTGGCCGCCGCGCCAGTCTAGCGCATGCACAGCTAATACTACAAATCCCAGAATGCTTTGCAAATGCATTGGCGTCAGCCCGCTAATCGCCCCCACCTCCTCTCTTTACTTTCATTAGTATCTGCGACCTGTCGCCTAACTCACACGTAATAAACCCCTTACGAAAAATGGCCGAACCAAAGACAGAAAACAGGACCTTTCAAGACAGGTGGGAGGCAAACTCTGACCCCAGAGTTTGATGAACTTGCATCTAAGAAGAGATGCCAAATATCTGGTTTAGACCCAGGTGCATCAGAGTAAATCACAGTGTAGCAAGCTAAGCTTGGATTCATATTTTCTTTGGTTAACTTTGGACTGTTCATCGTTGAAAGATTGGATTTTCATTGAAGCAAGTTTTTTTTTTGACTTGTTGGCTTGTGAAAAAAAAACATTTAAAAGGAGCTTAAAGGCTAGAGAGAAATATTATTTATTGAATATTTTATTTCTCAATTGTTAATGCTTCTTCTGGAAAGAGTTTAACCAAAACTATTATTAAACATTTATTTTAATAAGAAAAAGTTTAACATTACATATGTTGAAAGAAGAGAAAACATGCAGATGTTGTTGAAAATTTTCAATAAATATTTAGTTTGGACCACGACTTAGTCCAAGTTTTTAATTTTGACCCTCTGTGAATTGGAGTTTGACACCCCTGCTCTATAGGATGACCCTGGAATTTGCACCTAAAGTGTTGGTTTTGAACAATACCCTTTGTATAAGACGACCCCAGATTTGACACTTATTGTTGACCAGTGGATGCTGTTAAAAGCAAATCACGTTATTTTAAAAACAAATTATCATTTAAATGTTTAAATTTTATTTGGGTATTTCAAAATAAGCCGCTGTCAGTTCCAGTAACAGGCCGTTTAAAGCCTGTACAGAGTCGACAGTAGTTTGACTGGGCGGATAGATCCCGTGGAGGAGCACTGAGACTTTGCTGATAACTAATGGGCCATGCGCGAGATTGCGTCGGAGCCAGCAGGAAGATGGCGGTGGTATTGTCAAGGTAAGAATTTTAGACCAATTTTAAGGTGAAATTTTTAAGTTTTGAGGCATAAACGGTGTGGTTAATGACTGATATTAGTTGTAAGCCCACTAGTGTCCTCAACTGTACCTCCCACCCATCTTCCTGATAGGACTCCATTTACCTTTGCCAATTTCTCCATCGCTTGTACTCTGACATTAAAACTTGCTACACCTGTGACTTTTTAGGTGTATGAAACCGTGGGCTGATTTTGTACAACCATTCTCACCCTCTGGAATATTGTGCAAATTGGATGCCCTGTCACCAGAATTTCTAAAGGTTTGGATTTTAGATGATTGGAGTTTATAACTGTATTTTCACTCATGAAATTCTGTTTGATGTAAAGACTTGTTGGTGGTGGAGATCACCTTGCTCAACTGGAATAATTATAATGCCAAAACACCGTCATTCACAATCTTGAGAGAAGATGAGAATGGGGACTGGATCGATTATTTCACCACAAGCAATGGCTGTGTTTGCAATGGTTGTACTTAACATAACAAATTGCTCCTATTCATTGAGTGAAACTGAGCCTTCAGTCCTTTTGAGGGTTTGTGACCTTCAAGATTTTAACTTGGTTGTCTGATTTTTGAGTACCTTTGCATTCATTGATTCATTTTCACTTGATACCTGTTCCTGAACACTTTTTAACAGTTGCACAGAGACTATTCTTTTATTTTAATGGCTATCAATGTCCTTTTGAAATCAATGTACTACCTTTGGGAGTTGCCAGCGTGTGTCGTGTTTGCAGCAGTGTCCATTCCATTAACCATATTCCATTTCCAAATAGTTAGAATCTCAAAAAAAAGTCATGAGCATGTCACGAAATGCATTCTTTTGCAAGTAGCAGTGCAAGTGCAACTATTGCTGTGAATTGCATTTAAAAAATAAATTATTGCAAAATAAGAGAAAGAGAGGCATTGAGCATTACGTGGAATGCTTTGACTAAAACCTGCAATATGATGGTGTTCTTGCAGTCGTAGCAAAAAAAAAAATTTAAGAATGATTTGCAAGTGGTTTATCAAGTAATGCTCTCACTTAAAGCGCCAACACCCGGCATTCAAACCTGAAGCCACAGGAGGCTGCAGGTGCTGGAATCAACAGCCAAAAGCAAACTGGTGGAGGAACTCAGCAGGCCAAGCAGCATCCGTGAAGGTAAAGGGCTAGCCAATGTTTTGGGTCGTGATCCTGCGTCAATCCTGAAATGCTGCTTAACCCACTGAGTTCCTCCAGCGGGTTATTTTTTTTCAATGCCGACCTCCACGATGAGGATTTTGCATGTACTCCCTGTGACTGTATACAATATCCATCCCCACCTCCTCCAGGTGCCCTGGTTTCTTATTGTCTCCAAAAGTGATGGTTGTTGGTAAGTTCGTTGATTATTGTAAATTATCCCTAGTGTTAGGGATTGAATGGCTCGTGAGCGAGAATAGATTACGGGAAAATAAGTGGAACAATGAGACAAAAACTGGAAGGGCTGAATGGACACCTCCTAAGACACATGAATCAAACTGATTAATGTAAATATAAATAACCTTTGCCCTAATTTGTCCATGCTGACCAAGTTGTCAAATTGAATGAGTCCTATTTTCCTGCATTTGGCCAATATCTCTCTGAATCTTGCTAGTCCATGGGCCTGTCCAAATGTATTTTAAATGTTGTAATTGTACCTGCCTCTCATTTCCTCTGGCAGCTTGTTCCACATTCCAACCATTTTGTTTGTTTTTTTTTTAAATTTATTTATAGTATCTCCATACATTCATTTCAAATTGACTTAGTATAATATTACATAATAGATACTAAATAATTTTCACCCCCCACCTCCCCTAACCCCTTAGGAAACCACCTTGTGGTGGTTAATTCCCAAAAACCCAAATGGGTGTGGTATAAACCACAAGTGGCATATGACTTTCGGGAGAGAAGTACCACCCCCTCCCCTCCCCCCCAGGCAGACAAAATACACGTATAAACCGAAAAATCATCATTTCTTATATCCATAAAATCTCGGTCCATCAATTTAACCAATCTTATTCATAAACTCTTTTTTTTTAAAATCCAAACTTGATATTAAATTTTGCACCCTTTCCACCCTCCCAACACTGAGTTAAACATTGTTTACAATCAATAAAAGCTTTTTTTTTAAATTTTTTTTTCATCTTCCTGAATTTCATCCACTGAATTAAAACACCTCTGAACATCCCAGTTCAACACCGAATCTTCCATTCTTCTCAGTCTCAAGTTAAATTTGTAGCTTACTTTCAAAAAAAGTTTTTTCAAATCTTTTAAAATTTTCTTGAACATAATTCCTTTGGTCTTGATCTTCTAAAGCATCAGTGTTATTCATATGTTCTTTCTTCTATGTTTCCCAATTTAATATCAAATTTTCCACTTTGTCAGTCTTCTCAATGTTAAGTTGAAATTATTGTTTATTTTCAAGAAAAACTTATTCAAAATTTTTAACTCTTCTTGGACATTGCTCCTTCAACTTTAATTTTATAAATCATCAATCTTGTTCATAGTTTCTTTCTACTGAGTTTCCAAATTTAATAAAGTTTCCGTTTTTTCCAATTTTCTCAATATTAAACTGATCTTGTTGTTTAGTTTAAAAAAATCCTTTTCAAAACTATTAAAATCTGTTTGCAATGTATGCATACTCACAGATAATAAATTCACTCTTCCAATATTCCATCCAAAAAAAAATCACTGATAAACCTTATTGCAGGTCAAGGAGTTCCATATATATGTTTATCTTCAGAAAATATTTCAAATATTTCAAATCAACATTCGTCGCCATCTTTCAAAAAGGAGTCCGAAATCAACTTTAATAAGTTCTGTTCTTGAGAAAATTCCAGCACCAACTCCGGCTCTGTCTGGGCAAATAGGTCAAATTTCTTCCAAAGTCAAAGAATGTAATTTTGTTCTGTATTTATAGATAATAAGTTCATCCTTCCGATATTCCATCCAAAAAAAATCACTAATAAACTTTAATGTTATCTAGATTTTTAAAACTCACGGGCAACCAATGGCAATTACTGCAATTTATCTTCATAAAACATTTCAAATCAATATTCATCACCATCTTTCAGAGGGGTGTCCAAGGCCAGCTTATCCGACAGTCCAATTAATGAGCTCCGTTCTTAAGAAGATTCCAGCCTTGACTCCGTGGTTCTGTCTGGGCAAGTAGGCCGAGTTTCTTCCAAAGTCGGAGAGTGTAGTTTTGTTCTGTATTTGAACTCTATTTTCCTTAATCTTTGTTGCCATTTTAAAAGATAATAAATTCACTCTTCCAATATTCCATCCAAAAAAAAAATCACTGATAAACCTTATTGCAGGTCAAGAAGTTCCATATATATGTTTATCTTCAGAAAATATTTCAAATATTTCAAATCAACATTCGTCGTCATCTTTCAAAAAGGAGTCCGAAATCAACTTTAATAAGTTCTGTTCTTGAGAAAATTCCAGCACCAACTCCGGCTCTGTCTGGGCAAATAGGTCAAATTTCTTCCAAAGTCAAAGAATGTAATTTTGTTCTGTATTTATAGATAATAAATTAATCCTTCCGATATTCCATCCAAAAAAAATCACTAATAAACTTTAATGTTATCTGGATTTTTAAAACTCACAGGCAACCAATGGCAATTACTGCAATTTATCTTCATAAAACATTTCAAATCAATATTCATCACCATCTTTCAGAGGGGTGTCCAAGGCCAGCTTATCCGACAGTCCAATTAATGAGCTCCGTTCTTAAGAAAATTCCAGCCTTGACTCCGTGGTTCGGTCTGGGCAAGTAGGCCGAGTTTCTTCCAAAGTCGGAGAGTGTAGTTTTGTTCTGTATTTGAACTCTATTTTACTTAATCTTTGTTGCCATTTTAAACATCTTTCAGAGGGGTGTCCAAGGCCAGCTTATCCGACAGTCCAATTAATGAGCTCCATTCTTAAGAAAATTCCAGCCTTGACTCCGTGGTTCTGTCTGAGCAAGTAGGCCGAGTTTCTTCCAAAGTCGGAGAGTATAGTTTTGTTCTGTATTTGAACTCTATTTTCCTTAATCTTTGTTGCCATTTTAAACTAAAAACAATTGATAAACAAAACAAAGACTTTTAACAAAAAAGAAATATTCTTAAAACGGGTATTTATATAACTGCCTGGGGGAGACCGGGAATGCACGTCCGCTCCCTACGCCATCTTGCCACGCCCCTCCAACCAACCATTTTGTTTGTAATAAAAATTACCCCTCTCAGGGTTCCCTTTTAAGTCTTCCACTCCTCACAAATCAATACTCTCTAGTTTTGCACTTCCCCCACTGTGACCCTTCACCTTGTGTATACCCCTCATTTTGTATACCTCTAAAGCAGTGGTTTTCAAACTTTTTCTTTCCACTCTCATACCATTTTAAGTATTCCCTATGCCGTCGGTGCTCTGTGACTAATGTAAGGGGTTACTTAAAGTAGTCTGTGAGTGGAAAGAAAATGTTTGAAAAGCACTGTTTTAATTATACCTTATTGACTTGTTATGTGCATGGTTTCAGAACTCCAAAAGAAATGGGCCAATGACAATTTTTCTCAAGTGCCATATTTCCGTTACAATTGGGTCGAGAGGAGTGGTTCTTTAACCTTTTTTCCCCACTCACATACCACCTGAAATAATCCCTCACAGAGCAGCTATGGCATAGGGATTACTTCAGGTGGTATGTGAGTGGAAAGAAAGTTTGAAAACCTCTGCTGTAAGGATTCCCTCAGCCTCTTGAACCAGGGGAAAATGCCCAGCCTGTCCATTTCTCCCAATGATTCAATCCATGTAGTGTCCAAATGTCTTTTTAATGTTATAATTCCACATGTCTCTGCTGCTTCCTTTGGCAGCTCTTTTCATATACCTATCAACTTGGGAAAAAGTTGCCACTCATGTCTCTTTTAAATTTTTTACCTCTCACCTTAAATCTTTCTCCTGTAGTTTTGGATTCTTCTATCCTTGGAAAATGTTAAAATGTAGAATTAATTCCTTTTAATATTTTTCTGATGTTGTCTACCTTGCCCACATGTTGTTGGACAAATGTCTACTTTTGGTTTTAACCTGGGGTTCTTTCCATTCCCACCCACTCAGTTCTTCTCTCCTATGCCCCCCCTACTCCCAATTTTCAGCTCCAGTTTTATTTTAATCAATTGGGAAACCACTGATTATAAGCCAAACAAAATGCTCGAACAAATAATGGAAATGGTTTAATATTACAGGTAATGACAGCATGTATTTCTATGTATTTACGAGAAAATTATTCAAGATGATTCACAGAGCCCTTGTCACACAAAAACACAAGATTAAAATCTTGGTCAATAAAAGCATATCAAAAAAAGCTTCTTAAAAGTAATCAGAACTTGCATATTGCCAGGTGAAGGCATGGGTGCAAGTGATGGAAACATTGGGATAATCTGGTGCATATGAATAAAGTCTTGAAAGGTATATGAGACCGGAGGTGCATGGAAAGATCAGGAGAAATTAGGCCACAGTGGGATTTGAAAGGAAGGATGAAAATTTTAAAAGGGAGGCTTTAATTTGCTGTGGAGCCAATGTTGGGTAGGAAGAATCAGGATGACTCAATGCCATTTATGACATGGGGAGTATTGCTTTAGGTCAGGTTGGCCTGGAACAAAAGATATTGTTAAGGGGTTTAGCACCAGATGTGCAGAGGCAGGAGGAATGTTTGAATAGTTGAGTAGGGACAAGAAGCCAAATAGCCTACTCCTACTGATTATCCCCATGTTTATCTTTTTTTAAATAATTTTTTTATTTTTCACACCGTGAACCATATCAACCAAAATTTGTACAAACATTTCTCATTAAATATACACAGTGGCATTTTCCCCCCTTCCCTCCTACCCCCTCCAAAACCAACATATACAATACAATAAAACCATAAAACAATGTCTTTACACAAAGGAAAAACAAACAAGAAAAATGTGTCAAATCAAATTGTTTTGTCTTCTTGTCATTTTAGGGGATGGAGGTCCAAGGCAAGCTCTCTCTCTCATGTTCCATGAATGGTTCCCAAATTTGTTCAAACAATGTGACTTTATTTTTTATATTATGTTATTTTTTCCAATGGAATACATTTATTCTTTTCCATGTACCATTGCTATATTCTCAGGCTCTCTTCCATTTAGCAAGTTGACAGTATACATTTTTTTGCTTCTGCAAAGGCTATCATAATGAATCTTTTTTGCTCTTTATCCTATTTGAGGCCTAATTCTTCTGTGTTACTTAAAAGAAAGATCTCTGGATTTTTTGGTATGTTATTTTTTGTGATTTTATTTAATATCTGATTTAGTTCTTCCCAAAATGTATTCACTTTTGTACATGCCCAAATTGCATGTACTGCTGTTCCCATTTCCTTCTTACAGCGAAAACACCTATCTGATAATGTTGGATCGCATTCTTTTAACTTTCGAGGCGTGATATATAACCTGTGTAACCAATTATACTGTATCATGCGTAACCTTGTGTTTATTGTATTCTTCATAACTCCAGAACATAACTTTTCCCATGTTTCATTCTTTATGTTTAAATCCTTTTCCCACTTTTGTTTAGGTTTGTAGCTTATTTCATCATTTTGCTTACCTTAAAGCTTAATGTACATATTTGTTATAAATCTTTTAATTATCATTGTGTCTGTAATCACATATTCAAAGCTGCTTCCTTCTGGTAATCTCAATCTGTTTCCCAATTTATCCTTTAAATAAGCTTTCAGTTGATGATTTGCAAACATTGTACCGTGAGTTATTCCACATTTGTCCTTCAACTGTTCAAATGTTAATAAATTATTTCCCAAAAAAAACAATTTTCTATTCTTTTAATTCCTTTTCTCTCCCATTCTCCAAAGGAAAGGTTATCTATTGTAAAAGGGATTAGTTGATTTTGCGTCGATAGTAATTTTGGTATTTGGTAATTCGTTTTTTTTCCTTTCTACGTGGATCTTCTTCCATATATTAAGTAAATGATGCAATACTGGTGGGCTTTTATATTGCACCAGCTTTTCATCCCACTTATAAAGTATATGTTCCGGTACCTTCTCCCCTATTTTATCTAGTTCTATCTTAGTCCAGTCTGGTTTTTCTCTCTGGTAAAAATCTGATAAATACCTTAATTGTGCGGTTCTACAATAATTTCTGAAGTTCAGTAACTGCAAACCACCTTCATTATACCTTGCTGTTAATTTATTTAACGGTACCCTTGGTTTCCCCCCTTTCCACAAGAATTTCCTTATTTTTCTCTTTAGTTCATCAAAGAATTTCTCTGTTAAGGGAATTGGTAACATTTGAAATAAGTATTGTATCCTTGGGAAGACATTCATTTTAATGCAGTTCACCCTTCCTATCAACGTTAGCGGTAGTTCTTTCCAATGTTCTAAGTCTTCCTGCAATTTCTTTATTATTGGCTGATAATTTAGTTTGTACAAGTGGCTTAAGTTATTGTCTAACCTGATCCCTAGGTATCGGATTGCTTGTGTTTGCCATTTAAATGGTGATTCTTTTTTAAGTTCTGTATAATCCGCATTAGTTATTGGCATCACTTCACTTTTATTTGCGTTGACCATGTACCCCGATATTTCTCTATATTCCTTCAATTTCTTATGTAATTCTTTTATCGATATTTCTGGTTCTGTTAGGTATACTATGATGTCATCTGCAAATAAACTGATTTTATACTCCTCCTCCTTTATTTTTATCCCTTTTATTTTGTTTTCTATTCTTATCAGCTCTGCCAGTGGTTCTATTGCTAAGGCGAACAATGATGGGGGATAATGGACATCCCTGCCTAGTTGATCTACTTAATTTAAATTGGTTTGATACATATCCATTTACTATTACCTTTGCCTATGGTCCATTGTATAATGCTTTAATTAAATTAATATATTTTTCTGGCAAATTGAACTTATGTAATACTTTAAATAAGTAGTTCCACTCTACCCTGTCAAAGGCTTTTTCTGTGTCTAAGGCAACAGGTGCCGTTGGTCTCTTATTTCCTTGAACTGCATGAATTAGATTAATAAGTTTACAGACATTATCCGCTGTTCGTCTTTTCTTAATAAATCCAGTTTGATCTTGTTTTCCTATTTTTGGTACACAATCATCCAATCTGTTTGATAATAATTTTGCTGTTATCTTATAATCTGTGCTAAGTAGGGATATTGGTCTATATGATGCTATTGTTAATGGATCCTTTCCCTTCTTTGGTATTAATGTAATCATTGCTGTCTTACATGAGACTGGCAAGTTTTGTGTTTCTTCTATCTGGTTCATCACTTCCAGGAGAGGAGGAATTAATAACTCTTTATATGTTTTATAGAATCCTCTCCTGGTGTTTTATTGTTCAGCAGCTTTTTTAATTTATCCTCTATCTCCTCTATTTCAAATGGATTTATCAGTTAATTTTGTTCCTCTTCTTGCAATTTGGGCAGTTCGATTTTAGCTAAAAACTCTTCTATTGTATCATCTTTTCCCTCATTCTCATTTTGGTATAATTTTTCATAAAATTCCTTAAAGTTTTCATTAATCTCTGTTGGGTTATATGTGATTTATTTGTCCTTTTTCCTTGATGCCAATACAGTTCTTTTAGCATGTTCTGTTTTAAGTTGCCAAAGTGTTTATGTCTTTTTTCTCCCAATTCGTAATACTTTTGCTTTATTTTCGTTATGTCCTTCTCCACCTTGTATGTTTGTAATGTTTCATATTTTATATTTTTGTTCGTCAATTCTCTCTTTTTCTTTATATTGTCCCTTTTCACAAGTTTCTTTTCTATACATGCTATCTCCCTTTGCAACTGCTCTATTTCCCGATTGTAGTCCTTTTTCATCTTAGTTACATAACTTATTATCTGCCCTCTAATGAAGGCTTTTATTGCGTCCCATAGTGTAAATTTATCTTTCACCGATTCTGTGTTTATTTTAAAATATGTTTTAATTTGGCATTCAATAACTCTCTAAATTACAGCCTTTTCAGTAGCATGGAGTTTAACCTTCATCTATATGTTCTTGGTGGGATGTCCTCCAGTTCTATTGCTAATAACAGGGGTGTATGATCTGAAAGTAGTCTAGCTTATACTCAGTTTTCCTAACTCTCCCTTAAATATGGGCCCACAACAAAAACATATCAATCCTTGAGTATGTTGTGTGCCTACTCGAATAAAATGAATATTACTTCTCTTTTGGGTACTGCCTCCTCCAAATATCCATAAGCTGTCAGGTGGCCACCTGAAAATGGAGAATCCAGCCAGGAGGAGCACTTACCTAACCCTCCTCCTGTAGGTATAATCTCCGGCTCCGAGAATCCACCGTTGCACCCGAAAGCTCCAGTGGTGGGGGGGGGGGGGCTAGGGCCACAGGCCACAGTTCACAGGAGCCGGCATTCACTCGGATGCGGCTCTCCTTTATCTGGCACGTTCAGGTGACAGAAAGGCGACTTCTCTGCGGCCACCTGAAATTCCCAGCTGCACTCCCCAGCCACGTTTGCTGGTGCATTATCTGCGTCCGAGCACCTGAAAGCGGCTGGAGATTACTTTGTTGGTGCTACCTCCTATACCCTTGCAGAATGTGACATTTTTATTAAACTTACTCCCAACTTCCACCAGGGCCTTAAATTTACCTAGACAATTTCTGACCCCTCTCACCCCTTCCTTGACCTCTCTGTCTCTATCTCAGGGGACATACTGTCCACAGACGTCTATTATAAGCCAACAGTTACCTGGATAATACCTCTTCCCACCCTATTGATTAGGACACCCTCGCTTTCTTCTAGCTTTTCTGCCTATCTGTTCCCCTGATGAGGCTTTTCACTCCAAGACATATGAAGTGTCCTCTTTCTTTAATAAATGTGGATTCCCCATTACTGTCTTTGATAAAGCCATGCATGCATCTCCTTCATTTCTTGTACTTCTGTCCTTACCCCATCTCTCACCAGGAACAACAAGGACAATGTATCTCTCTTCCTCATTTTCTGCCACTTCTGGTCAGTGGGACTAGGAGGGTGGGGATTTGCTATGGCATGGACTAGTAGGGCCGAACTGGCCTGTTCTGTGCTGTAAGTGGTTATATGGTTATGGTTTGAAATCTGACACGTTATCCTTTGGCACTTCCTTTCAACATCAGCGCCATTCCACAACCAGTCGCATTCTTCCCCTCTCTACCTCTATCTCCTTTTCACAGGGATAATTCTCTCTGACGCTGCACTTTCCTGCCCACCCATCCCTTTGGCAATTTTGGCTGTTCCTGCAGAAAGTGCAAAACTTGTCCCTACATCTACTCAAAAACCTCCCTACAGGTCCACTAGCAGTCCTTCCAGGTGAGGCAGAGCCTGACAGGCATGCACATCATCCTACCCAAAGTAAAACTTGAAAGTCTGCAGACCCTGTGGTTTAAGTAAAAACAAAATGCTAGAGAAACTCAGCAGGTCAGTGTACTTTACATAATAAAGATAAAGTGGTAGATCCCTATCTTACCTCTTGCCTGCGGTACTGTGCTCCTCGCCCTGCCCCCTCCCTCCACCATTTTGTTTGGACACCTGCCCATATTTTGTCCATACCTAGATGAAGAGCTCAAGCCTGAAACATTGGTTATATATCTTTATAAATTACACCGTTTGACCTGCTGAGTTTCTCTGGTATTGTTTTTATTGCATTCGTTGTACCCAGAGTTGCCTCCTCAGCATTGATGAGACCAAGTACAGATTGGGTGACCAAAAGCATGGTCTAAACAAGCTTCCTGTATGTAGTCAATCTTTTTAACTCCTCCAAAAAATTTCCTACAGTAACATGTCTGTCCTCTGCTTCTTCCATTGTCAGGGTGAGGCTGAACGTAAATTTGAAGAATAATTTGTCTCGAAACATTGACGAACCAATTCTTCCCCTGAATCCTGTTGCGTTCCTCCAGTAGTTCTTTGTTATTTAGCCATTAGGTGAATGAGAGCTGTTAGAAAGTAAGATTGTTGAAATGTAGGCTAAGTGTGAAGTGTCAGGCTGGTAAAGTTCCTCACTCCTGGAGAACTAAAAAAAAAGGAAGGGAAAAACTAAGTTGAGTTAATAATACAAATGGATGATTGATACAGATGGAGAAATCAAACCATAACCATATAACCACTTACAGCACAGAACAGGCCAGTTTGGCCCTATTAGTCCATGCCGTAGCAAATCCCCACCCTCCTAGTCCCACTGACCAGCACCCGGTCCATACCCCTCTAGTCCCCTCCTATCCATGTAACGATCCAGTCTTTCCTTAAATGTAACCAATGATCCCGCCTCGACCACGTCTGCCGGAAGCTCATTCCACATCCCCACCACCCTCTGCGTAAAGAAATTTCCCCTCATGTTCCCCTTATAATTTTCCCCCTTCAATCTTAAACCATGTCCTCTAGTTTGAATCTCCCCCTTTCTTAATTGAAAAAGCCTATCCACATTGACTCTGTCTGTCCCTTTTAAAATCATGGAATTCAATATCGAGTCCAGAAAACTCCCACACAAGATGAGGTACTGTTCCTCAAACTTGATATCATCCATTCCTACTTTGATATCATCCATTCCTACTTTGTCTCGATAGATTTTGACATATAATGTTGACTGACCATCAGGATTCAGCATCTGCAGTTTTTGTGTTTCTCTTCGAAAGCCTGTTAGACCAGGTCAGAGAGGGAAAGAATTGTAGTGGCTATTAAAGAAGCTTTGCGAGCTGCTTTTTTTCTCTCCATTCCTATGAAGGGTCTCCGACCCAAAGCAATAACTCTGATTCTCATCCCACAGATGTGGCCTGATCAGAGTATTTACTGTTTGTGTCTCACCTCCCTTCTTGCTGCATATGTGCTCTGCTTCTTTCTACTTTGAGTTCTTCTTGCCATTTTCACCATTTCAAGTGTCACCGTTTGACCGAATTCAGCCACACATGAGAAGCCTCCAGTAGCCATTTTGCTACCATCAAGGAAAAAGGGACAGGAGCCTGAAGACGAGCACTCAGCGGCACAAAGAGAGCTTCTTTCCCTCTGCCATCAGATTCCTGAATGGATATTGAACCACAGACCCTGCCTTCCTTTGACTTTTTCTTGCACTATTTTTTATTTATTTCGAAATATAATGTTTATTTAATGTTTACACTGTGATGCTGTCACAAAACAACGAATTTTGTGGCGTGCACATGACAATAAATTCTGATCTGAATATTTTGGCTTCCCTTTGATTTCAAACGGACTGCACAGATGGTGACTGCTATTTTCTCATCTGTGTGGTGGATAATGCTCTCTTTAAACAGGCAGTTGAGTGACTCGCACAAGGTTTTTGCATTTTTACAGCTTTGAATTCCTTTCTGTGATTAATTTTGAAATTGCTGTGTGTAACTTACTGGCACAAAGTCCATGTTGTCTCCGATGAGTTCTGCCTAAATTGTGAGTATGGCCTAATGGCTCAGTCGCTTCAAAACAGTTGAGTTTGCAACCCAGCTTCCTGTAACTTACTGGCACAAAGTCCATGTTGTCTCCGATGAGTTCTGCCTAAATTGTGAGTATGGCCTAATGGCTCAGTCGCTTCAAAACAGTTGAGTTTGCAACCCAGCTTCCTTAATGACTTCCTCTCCGAAGACCCAGAGTTCCTTTTCAAAGTGAGCCTGTGAGGCATCATGTGTCTGCTGACATCTGAAACAAGAATGGGGACTTTTTGTCAAAACACTTGGGAGTGTTCTGAAAATGATCATCACCATTTGATACCGTTTAAGGGGCAGTGGATGCTGCAAAGCTCATTAATCACAGCTCAGAAACGGTGCTTTTGGAGGACAGACTAATCAGTTGCAATCTCTCCAATGCGTCAAATGGAACAAGTGGAGTAAATTAGGTGAGGAAACTTGTACTTCTGCAAAACCTCTTATTTTGTTCTGAAGGTGGGAATTATCAGTTGTCTCACTTTGCTCTTTGCTGTTACAACTGGCATATTCTGTCTCATGGCATTTTTTAAAAAATAAATAGTTGGGGGGGTGGTTCTGTATTTTAAAAATTGTCATTAGAATGGGCTTTTGCAGTCATGCACTGATAAAGGTGAGGTTGTTCTCGGAAGAGAGAAAACTGAGGCAATTTTGGCGACGCGTTTCAAGGGTTTTGTTTCCAATGATATGATATGCGCATGTTTAAGATAACTGCCAAAAGAAATTGGGAGATTATAAACTTCTGTAATTAGCTAGCTGCTGGAGCTCTCTCCAGAGTGCCCTGGCTGACTGGTGGCACGGATCAGAGGACAATCCACAGGGCCGAGAGTGGCAGAGACGATCACTGGGGGGTCTCCCTCAGCTTCTCCATTGGCACGATCTTCTGCAATCATTATTTGTAGAGAACCCCTATCCCCTCGCGCAGAATCCTTTAGCTGCTCCTGTTGGGATAGAGATACAGGAGTATCAGCCAAAACCACCAGGCTGAGAAGCAGTTTCTTCCCATGGGCAATGAGACTACTGACTGATGAACCCTCCGAGACTCAACTATTTATTTACCAATATTTATTTATTTTTCTGTATGTCTTTTCGTACTGCACATGTATAATTTGTGTATGTGTTTGTATGTTTTGTCGGGTTGTACCAGTCCAAGGGAATGATGAAAAAATTGAACTGTGATCTAGGATTCACCAGAGCAGTGAGTGTAGATTCAGTAAATTTCAAGGGGTATTTGATTATGTGGTTGAAAATAAAATTTAGCAAAAGCAGGAAAGAATAGAATGCCTGGATCAAATGGGCTGACTTGGGTGCAATGGGCCTGATGGTCTCCTATATTGTAAACTTCTTCCAAAAGCAGGGGTAGGGGGCAAATGATTAAACACTATCAGCTACTCCCATTTTACCAAGCACTTTGCTCCTTTGTTCTTGTCTCCAAATTCCAAGAGTAAAAAAATTAAAATGTTTTGCCCTTGAGCTTTTGATTTTATTTTTGTTTCTATTATACAATGTATTATTCCCTTTTTTTGAATACTTTGTTTTTTATAAATAATACGCTCTTCAATATCCAAATATATATAAAAGACTTTTTTCCAATTAAAACAAAACAGACAAAACAACCTCTCTTCCGCCCCCACCCCCATATAAATCTGCAGACCATTAGGGATCACACTTACATTGACCATAAAATTCTATATGAGGAAATCACTTGTATTTATACTATAGCAGCATATATTGTTGTCCTTTTTATTATTAATTGGGTCCCCATGAGATCGAAATATGGCTGCCATATCTTAACAAACGTTATATTTGTTCTTTAAATTATATGTAATTTTTCCATAGGTATGCAACTATTCCTCTCTGCAGTCCCTGGTTGTACCGGGTGAACTTGTAACGACACCTGAGAAATTAGGGACAGTGACCACACTGTCTCGGCTTCGCAAATGCCTAAGCACCTTGGCCCCCTCCAAGCCCAGACCCCACGGTCAACCCCACATGTACATCCCCAAGGAGTTGGCCTATTGTAAATAAGTATTTGCTTGGTGTGGGGCACACCAGCCACCTTTCCAGAGTCCTTACGAGGGTCCATACCGTGTCACAAGAAACAATAGCTCCACCTGTGTTCTGGACATTAGTGGCAAAGAGGAGACTTTTACCATCGACCGGTTGAAACGGGCCTACTTAAAGCCTGGCCAGCCATCTCCCATTCAATCCCATGGCGCAGGGTCAGCCTTCTAAAAACTGTGCCCCGATTGCCAGAAATAGCTGTCGAACACAGCGACATGCAAACCTTGCATGAGCTGAGACACCTGTTTCTATAGGCCATTGGTGGAACAGTGAAACTAGCCAATCACAATCAGATCCTGGGTCCAGCTCGAATTCCCAACAGGATCCAGGGAAGCTCATCAGCCCATTTAGATCCAGTCAGCCTTGCCATTGAAGCTGCCTTGAGGTGTCTGTGGAACTTCTCCACCAACTTGTTGCCTGAAGGTTATACGCCATGGTGTGGTGGAGTTGGGTCCCCAGGCGTGGGCTAAGGCAGTCCACAGATTAGAAGTGAATTGGGTCTGTCTCTCCCCCCCCCGTCTGAAGTGAGGTGCTTGGGAACCACGAAATGCACTACCTAAGTGTTGAGTAGGCCCCGGGCGCATGCCTCTATGGAAGCCTCCGATAGTGGCACCGCCTCGGGTCATGTGGTCACCCAGTCAACCAGTGTGAGGAGATAGCGTGCGCCTCTGGACACAGGTAGGGGCCCCCAATGTCAACCTGTACATAGCTGAATTGGCGACGTGCAGGCTCAAATGTCTGTGGGGCGACCTTGGTGCGAGCGTCTGAATTTTGGATGACTGGCAATGAGCAGAAGTCCTGGCCCATAGCGTAACCCCTTTGCGGAAGCTGTCAGACATACCTGATCACCACCATCTTAACAGTAGTCCTGATGGCAGGTGAGCCAAGTTATGGACTGAGTCGAACACTCGCTTCCTCCATGGGGCTGGAACAACAGGGCAAAATTTACCCATTGAGGGGTCGCAGAGCAGCATGCGATTGCCATGGGGGGATGCCATCTGGACGTCCTCCAGGTGTAAGCCGGTGTAAGTCCAGTAAGCTGGAATGTCAGGGTCTGCATGCTGCACCTCTGCCAGGGCTGTCTAGTCAATGCCAGAGTTACAGTCGTGCTCCACCGAGATAGCCGGCTGGGATAGGGCGTTTGCCACTATGTTGGATTTACTGGATATATGCTTAATGCCGTAGTAAATTCAGAGATGTATGACAGATGCTTCTGTTGCTTAGATTACCACAGGTCAGACACCTTATGGAAGGCAATTTTTTTTTTAAACTTTATTTAAAATTTTATGACATGAATAAAATAAAAATTACATTTAAAGAAATAATAAAAAATAAGATAATAAAAATACTACATCATTAAACTACACAAATTAACCCCCCCAATAATTATAACACATTAATCATCTAATTTAAAATTAGTCCAACCCTCCCCCCCAAAATAAAGAGTGAAGAATTAATTAACAATATTGTAAATAAAATAGAAAAAACTGCACTTACAAAAAAAGGATAAAACTTAACAACAAAAAAATTACTAACAACAAAAAAAATATCAATACTAAAATAATACCCTTAAACATATATTTAAATCAAACATAATACATGTATTTAACAGATGAAATCCACTTTAAAACTAAGTTCAAATATTAAAATCATATATCAACCACATATCTGTTATTCAAAAAAATCATAATTAATAATACATAAATACAGAATTTCCATTAATACCAAGTTTCCTTTATAATTCATCGAGAGAACAAAAACATCCCTTAGAAAAACAATCAGATAAACTTTTTATTCCCTTCCCCTCCCCTTATATAAAAAAAGAAAAAAAAGAAAAAAGTTCAAACTCTTATAAAATTCTCCATATTCTTCATTTATAACATCTTCAAAATTCTCTATCGAAATTAACTTAATTTTATTAAACTCTTCTCCCTCAATGTATTTGTACTTAATTTTCTTCTTATCACCTTTCCCCTCATCTTCCTCTTCATCTAATTCAACATCCTCAATTTTTGACTTATTATCTTCTGTGACATCATCCTCTTAAAAAGAAAGAAAAAAGAGAAACCCCCCCCAAAAAAAGGAGAGAAAAAAAACCTCCTAATTCCCTCTCAATTACAATCAGAAAACAAAAAAGTTTAAAAAAAAATTATTTATTTTAAAAAAATAATAATAAAAAACCTTCACTTCTTAACCCAAAAATTAAAAAGAAAAAAAACAGGTCGGAGGTCACAACTACCTCCTCCTGTTTAAACCGCCCAAAGCGGTAACTCCCCCAAAATATTGGGTGTGAGATAACTCACAGGTAGCTGATGACTTCTGGAAACTAGTGCCCACCCAGTTCCCTCTCCCAACTCCCATTTCATTAAACTATCATCATTATTTAAACTATTTAAACTCTTCTCAAAAAAAAGATAAAAGATTTATTTTTTTAAATCAACGTTACCACTTCGGTCACCATTGCTTCCATTTCTTTTAAAAAAACTGGATCCCACCTTACATCTATACTCTCTTTGGAGACCTTGAAGGACTACATCGTTCCTGAAACTGCATGATTGGTAGAGACTGAGCAAAGTCCATAACCTCTTTAGGATTGTCAAAGAACTTTGGCTAATTTCCATCCTAAAAAATCTTCAGTACTGCAGAATACCTGAATGTTCCCTTATGTCTTTTTTTCCACAACCGTTCTTTCACAGAATTAAATTCGCGTCGTTGAAACATAATTTCTTGACTCCAATCTTGATAGAAGAAAACAGGATTATTCTGAACCATCAAAGGAGATCTGTTTTGCTGGGCATTTCTAATAGCCGTATGTAAAATTGTCTCTCTGTCACAATAGTTTAAACAACGGATCAAAACAGATCTTGGATTCTGTCCTGAAAAAGATTTTCTTCTTAAAACTTTATAAGCACGTTCCAGTATTAAACCTTCAGGGAATTTATCCTGTCCTAACACTCGTGGAATCCATTCAGTAAAAAATTTTCTTGGATCTGGTCCTTCTATGCCTTCTGGCAAACCAACAATTTTCACGTTGTTCCGTCTAGATTGATTCTCCAAATAATCAACCTTTTTTGCTAAATTTTTATTTTGGATCTGCAATGTTTCAATTATTCTATTTTCATCTTGCAGTTGAACCTGTGCATCGACTAAACCTTGATCACACATTTCAAATCTTTCAATGGTTTCAAGCTTAAAAGCATGGAAGGCAAATATAAGGGGTTTGTGGTCTGCACTTTCTTCCCTCCAGGAGGTATCGAAAGTGCCGAATTGCCAGGAATAAGGCTAACAGTTTTCTGTCAAAGGCACTGTACTTGAGCTCTGGTGGCCTCAGGTGTTTACTGAAAAAGGCCAATGTCCTCATCGACCAGCTGCTCAAGTACACCCCCAACCACTGTGCCAGAGGTGTCTGTGGTGAGGGCAGTTGGGGGCGTCTGTCTGCACGAGAAGGGCGCCGTTGGCTCGGGCATTCTTGGTGGCCTGGAAAGCCTCGGTGGCTTCTTGGGTCCATTGTAAGTTTTTATTGCGCCCTGCGATGAGGGGAAAGAGTGGGCTCATGATGTGTGTTTCTGCAGGTATGAACTGGTGATAGACATTGGCCATACCTGCAAACACCTGTAGCTCTTTCACTGTTGAAGGCATGGGGAAAGAGCGGTTATGCTCCAGCTTCTCTGGCAACGGTCTGGCCCTGTGACGATCGATTCAATGGCCCAGGAAGTCGATAGTCTCTTGGCCAAATTGGCATTTGGCCGGGTTAATGGTGAGGCCAAAATCGCTCAGCCTGAAGAACAGTTGCCGTAAGTCATAATCTGGTGCGTCACTCCATGTTTGGGTTCTCCTGAATGGAAGTGAGGCATGGTGATGGTGGGGAAATCCATCAGGATCTTGACAAACTCGTTGGTGGCAGTACTCACCAAGTGCAGGTGGGGGTTGGTGAACTTGATGCCGTTGAGGGACAGCGATTGGAATGTCTGGGCGTGTACCAGTTGACGCCTCTTGATATGCACCAGATGGGAGTGGACCCTCAGGAAGTAGGCACCTAAAATTGGTTGCTGCGTGGCTGCTACAGTGAACTTCCAGATGAACCGGTGGTTCCCGAAGCAGAGGGACATGGAACGGGTGCCGAAAGCTTGGATACTGGACTTGTTTGCCACTCAGTGTTCTCAGCCCATTTTGCCACAGCAAGCATCAAGGCTGGTGGGGGGCGGGATGATGCTGTATTGTGCCCAAGTGTCCACTATGAAGCGTTGGCCCGGCAGCGAGTCCTGGATATGTAGGAGGCTACGCAGTTGGACAGACAGCCTGAACATTTCCCTGGAACGTGCAGGGGGAGCAGCATTGCTGGGCATTGGAGCCCCACCGTTCATGATAATAACAGTACAGCTCATGGCCGGTTGTTGTTCCTCGTGGTCAGGTGCTGTTGATGTGGTCTCATTATCTAGTCGATCGAAACACAGGCATCCCTCTACACTGCCCATAGCACATCTGCTCAGGCAGCCACCTTTTTGGGTCCTCGAAATCCTCCTCTGAATGAGCAGCCGGGTGTCCTCAGGTAGCCTCTCCAGGAATATTTCCTGGAATAGCAGGCAGGAGGTGTGACCATTGTTGAGAGTGAGCATGTCACTCATGAGGGCGGATGAGGCCCTGTCCCCAAAATCATCGATATACAGTAGCCGGGGAGTGTGCTTGCACTTTGAGAGCCCGAAGATGTGGGTTAGTGGCTCTTAGATGACCACATACCTTCCTTATTCCAGGGGCTGCTGGAGGAAATCTATAATCCGGGCTGCTGTGTCCTGGTCGAGGGTACTGACCACATAATAGCATGCGACGCCCTCGGAGATCCTTCAAATGGTGAACTGCGCCTTGGTTTGCTGGAACGACACCCTTGTCTGGGTGGTCCAGAAGCAGGGCAGTTTCAATGCTATAGCGCTTATCTTAGGTTGTTGCTCCATCGTTGGGTCCAAAATGCCATTTGGCTCGGTTGGTGTCACCAGTGTAGCAGGGTCTCTACTGCTACAGCCAGGTCATAGCTCACGGTTGTAGCTCCTGGGCTGTAGCTCGAAACTTAGGTAAAAACATCATGAGCTGGGAATGTAGAGGGAGTCACCCAGTGCTGGGCCGTAACAAGATGCAGTTGTGACCTTGTACTCTCAAGATAAGAGTGGGGATGACAAATTGATGTGCAGGAGCAGCAACAGTTGGACAGCAACAGAGGGACAGCAACAGTTTATTCATTGGACAATGTCATGGTATGATAATTTACTAAGTACGTATCCTAAGGTGTATAAAAAACACCACTTGCTGATAACGGCAGAATGCGCCTTCTCCAACTAACACTGTTAGTTGCAAGTGTTACAATCCGGCAATAAAGAACAAAGAACCTTGATTTCGACTCAGTCTGGTGTTTGACTCACTCATTCATGAACAAAGCAGACCTAACAAAACTTGGGAAAGAAGACACATGTGCCAGTTGAGTCTATTCAACTCTGAGTTTATTCAGAAGCAGCTCTACCTTTTAGAGTGAACTCGGCCACATCACCGGGGTGTGGCTTCAGCAGGCCGGCCACCGATTGGTCGGTTTCAGCATCCGGGCCCTGATTGGGCCCCCTGGATTCGCTGGTGGTAATTGATCAGTTTCACCGTTCCACCGGCAACCGATTAAAACTGGCGTCTCAGCCCGTGCGAGGTCGTGCAGGCCGCTTCAATTTATTTCTTTTTGATTATGTTAAAATATCAGCATCTGCTTTGATTTAACTTTATCATCCTTGATGATTCCTCTGCCTTTACTTGGCAAGATAAGAATTTGTGCACCAGTTCTCCTTATTCATAATATTTTTGTTTAGTTCTTAATATAGTTTTTTTGTTCTATACGTTTGTAATGTTTTATATCTTTTTTTATTCTCCAATAGTTATACTTTTATTGAAACCCCATTTTTGAAATTCTTTACCCAGGTTTGCTATTTCTTTCTCCAGAGCATTCAATTCTGTAGTATATTCTCTTTTGAGATTTTTTGTATAAGAAATAATTTATCCTCTTAAGTAAGCTTTAAGCATGTCCCATATTAAAAAGTTATTACCGGAGGAAGGTGCTTCAGAAAACAGTTCTATCTGTCTCTTAATAAACTCACAAATGTCTTTCCCTCTCAACTGTGTGGCATTGAGACATCATCTGTATGTATTTTATTGTTTTTCCATTATCGTAATTGTTAAAGTTATTGGCGAGTGATCTGATAGAAGTCTTGCCAGATATTTCATTTTTATCACTCTACTTTTTAACTCGGCAAACAGTAAAAAGAAATCAATCCTTGTATGTGAATCATGCACCCTTGAGTAGAACAAATAGTCTCTTTCTACAGGGTTAAGTTGCCTCCATATATCAATCAAATTTAAATCTTTCATAAATGATTGTGTAATTTTTGCAGCTTTTGCCCTTGTTACCGTTCTTGCTAATTTATCCAATACTGGATCCAAACAGAAATTTAAATTTCCCCTGACCAATATATTTTGTCTTCCCTCTGCTGCTTTTGAAAAGATATCCTTCATAGAGGCTTCATCGTCATAATTTAGTGCACAGATATTCATAAACATCCATGATTCTGCATAAATTTTACAATGTGCCATTAAAAATCTTTCGGTTTGGTCGGATGAAATGTTTATTATTATTGGTATTTTCTTATTAATTAAAATCGCTACTCCTTTTGCCTTTGAGCCAGATGAAGATGATATTACTCGTCCCACCCATCCTCTTTTTAATTTAGCATGTTCCGAAGTAGTAAGATGTGTTTCTTGTAAAAAGACTACATTTGTCTTTAATTATTTTAAGTGTGCCAAGACCAGCTTCCTTTTCACCTGTTCGTTTAGCCCATTAACATTAAGACTAATAAACTTTAACATTCTATCCATATCAATTTTTAAACAAATATTGTTTAACACTGAAACCTTTTCAATTGTTGAAATAATGCAGTGATTTTTTCCCCTTTAAGAAACACATACAATATCCCTGCCCTGACAATGACATAAACAGAAACAATTTATTCTTTCCTACCCACAGAATTCTAAAGCAGTGCATTTGTCAACCTTGAAACCTATAAGTTATTGCAGGACAGCATGGTCAATGTAGTGATTAGTGCAACACTATTTAAAACCATGTGATCTTTTATTACAACTAGATTTATTAACTCAGCAAGCAGCAGTAAGAACAGAACACACACAGACCAGAGTTTATGTGAAGGCATCCATCTTGAATCCTGTACTGTCTGTAGGGAATTTGTAAATTCTCCATATATCTCTGTGGCTTTCCTCTGGGTGCTCCGATTTCCTCTCACCTTTCAAAGTGTGCAGAGGTTGTAGGTTAATTGGGGTATTTGGGTGGCATGGGCTCGTGGGCCAGTTACTGTGCTGTAAGTCTACTTTAAAAAAAAATTTAATTACATGTGGTTTAAATTCTATTTGGTTTTGGGTAGAATTTGTCTTGAGAGATACATTTGTTGCTTTCTGCATGTTGAATAAGATGTGCACACAAGTTGAAAAGGAAAAAAACCCACTGATCTTCAACTTTACCAATGTGTAGTGCAGATGTAATATAACCATATAACCATTTATGGAGCGGAAACAGGCCATGTTGGCCTTTCGAGTCCACACCGGTTCACTGATTTTGTGTGCTGTTTATGTATTCCAGAAAAACGTTTTGTTCACTGATGTTATAGGGTTAACCAGAGGTTTGTCATCTTCTGCAATTTGGGATTTGTTAAATAAATTTGACAACTTCTGTTGACCCATTACAATGCCTCCGGTCACTTTCCTTTGAGAGATGGCTGTTTGGGATGAATGTTGATAAAATATCAGAAACATTCAACAAATCTAAGTGGCCCTTCAAGGAATAATGGGGGCAGTGCTGTAGAATCTGATCAAGACAGGGGATGGAATGTTAGTTCTTAAAAGAAAAACTTGCATTCCCATCGTATTCTTTTTATCCATGCAGGGTTTTTTGCCTTTTTCATAACCTACCCATAGCCACCTCCAACATCAATTTTTGTCTCCTCTTGGTTCAAGTCACCTACCACCTACTGATTCCCCTTCCCCATCTGATCCAGTCCTTCATCCCTCTCTTTGTGGTTCCCAAAACTTTCTTCCTTATCAGATTCTAGTGCTAGCCTTTGTGTCCCAGCCTATTGCCCTCCGGCAGCACATTCATATGGCTCCATCTGCCTTTTTCTTCCCCTTCAACTTATCATCCACCTGATTCTGCCTACAAATTTCCACCTCCCCCCAATTTCCCCCCTACCCCCTTGTTTGCTCCTTCTGCCTGTAATCCTTCACCCCTCCTCGGCCCACCCATCATCCATCTCCTGACCCCTGTGCCATCCTTTTACCAACTATATTTTCTCTCCACTCTGCCTTGACATTGACAAAAACCAAAGAGAAGGTAATAATTTTTGGCTTGTGACAAAAATAAACTAGTTTAATGTACAATTGGAATAGGATGTAAGAAACCATTTAATGAAACAATTGGCAATGAATTCATAAAAGCATAAAGACATGGAGGCTAGGAAATGGAAGTAAGTAGTGATGTTTTAAAAAGATTCCACATTACCTGAAGGTGATGTTGGGGGAAAAGGCAGGTAGGTGGAAATGAGCCTATCATCAGATCACATTGAGCATCCTCGACGGGCCAGATGGCCTAAACCTGGCTCGATTTGTTATGATCTTAAAACACATAAAAGCAGATGAATCTTTGGGGCCTGATCTACTTAATTTCAGGAGTGGGGACGTTAACATGATCTGCCTGCACTTGGAAAGACGAGGACTGACTGTGGAATAGTGAGCATGGTTTTTATGCATGGAGAATCAGATCTCAGGAGGGTTTTTTTCTAGAGAGGTGACCAAGAAGATTGGAGGCAGGGCAGTAGACTTTGTCTACGAGGACTTAAGCAAGGTCTTTGAAATTGATTGGCTGGATCCGAAGGTCGGATTGTATGGGATCCAGCAGGTGCTGGCCAATTGGATGCAGAATTAGTTTGATGGTTGGACAGAGTGTTATTGGAGGATTATTTACTCACATTGGAGATCAGAGTAACATTAGTGTCCCACGGGTATTGTGCTGGTTCCACTGTTATTTGTTGTCCAAGTTGTGAAATATCATTGGAACGGTTAGTTTGCTTGTAGATTACATCAAAACTGGGGTATAGTCAGAGGTTAGCTAAGATGTTTATTTGAGATCACAACAGGATTTGGATAAAATGGGAAGGTGGGTCATGGAATGAATGATGGAATTTATCTCTGACAAGTACAAGTTATTGCATTTGGTAGGTTAAACCAGGGCAAAGTTTGCACGGTGAATGGTAGAACCCACCCTGTAGATTTTTAAAAAAATGTTATTTTTCTGTTTTTCCAAAACAAACATAGTATCACATCTTAAAAAAAAAACAATTCTTTTTAACTTATTTACACTTTGTTTCACTTCTCAGGAATTTCCTTCCCTCGCCCCCCAAAACTTTGAGAATTAAACAACTAAAGCAATTAAAGTGACAAACATAAAAATGGTAAAAAGAAAAAGAAAAGATAAATTCAGCATACCAAAATGCTCGAGATAAGGTTGCAATATTTTGGCAAAAGTATTGTACTTATTTCTTAAATTATATGTTATTTTTTCCATGGGCACGTAGCTGTGCATCTCCGTGGTCCATCGAGTGATATGTGGGGGGGGGGGGGGGTTGGACTTTCATGTGATCACAGTGCATTTGTTTTTGCTACCGACGAGGCAAAATCTACAAATCTAATTTGGAATTTAGTTAATTTCCTGCCCACTTCCCCTAAGTTTCCCAATAAATACAGCTCTGAATCCAGCAGGAAGTCTGTTCCTATATTAGTTACTATATTAGATAATTCCAACCAAAAGGGTCTTGCCTTCGTGCAGGTCCATGTGGAGTGTATAAAGGTACCAATTTCTAACCCACACCCGAATCACATTTCCGATATCTTTGATATATCTTTGTCATTTTTGTGGTATGAGATATAATTGGTGAAAGAAATTATATTGCACCAATATTAGTCTGGTGTTGATCACCGATGTTACACTTTCCCTACACCCTGTGGACTGTTGTAGCAAGACTTTGGGGTCCATGAAAATGGAGACACAAGTACTAAGGGTAGCAAAAATGCCATTTACACACTTTTATTTAATGCTCTGACTGACGAATGCAGGAGCAAGGGCAGCACACAAACATGCTGGAGAAGCTCGGCAAGGTCACGCATCGTACAGAGAAAGGAAAAGTCGTTGTTTCAGGCCTGAACCCTACTTCACTCCAAAAGAAGGGCTCTGGCCTGAAATGCTAACTGCTTATTGCTTTCCATGGATGCTGCATTACCTGTTGAGTTCCCTCCTGCACTCTGTGCACTGCAGATTTTCTTGTTTACTTACAGGAGTAGGGATGTCATTGTTACAGCCGTACAAGACTTTAATGAGAGTATTGTGTGAATTCTGGTCACCCTGATATAGGAATGATATCATTAAACTGGAAAATGTGCTGAAAAGATTCACAAGAATGTTTCTGAGTTTGAGTTACACACTGGGATTTTTCTCCCTGAAGCATTGGATGTCGAGCGGAGACCTTTTGTAGAGGTTTATTAAATCATGATGGACATAGATAATAATTGTAGTCTTTTCTCCTAGAGTAGGGCAATCTGAAACTTAGAGTGTTTATGTTCAAGATGAAAAATTTTAGAGGGGCCTGAGGGGCTCTTTTTTCCACATAGAAGGTGATAGGAATATGGAACAAGCTGTCAGAGACAATGATGGAGGTGGGTACAATGATAACATTTAAGACACTAAGGCAGGTGCATGGAGGACAAATTTAGAGAGCTATGGGCCACAGATGGGATCAGATTGAGCGAATAACTTAGTCAACATGGACAAAGTGGGCTGAAGGGCCTGTTTCCATGCTCTCAAGTCTCTGTTTCTGCCCATAAAAGTACACTGGCAAATGCTGCATTAATTACTGAGCACAAAGCCGCCACTGTAGTTTGTTTTGAGAGGACTTTTTTTCTTGGGAATTGAGAGATCTTGGCATCAAATTGATGTACTTAAACTAAGGGCTTGCCACGTGGATGTAATAGTTCCATAGTTGTAGAAAATTGTGCATTTGGTGCAGTAATAATTTCTAATGAGAATGTGTGTTGCAGACTTCGAAGATGTTCAAAATAACTAAAAGTACAGAAATTCTGCTATTATCGGTGGAGATTTTTTCTGTTTTATTTTTGTTAAGGGATCCCCGTGGTGGGGATGAAAATGACTGATTTTAGACTTCGTGCGGTACTCGCGACCGAGTGAGAGGTAACAACATTCTTTGCCTCGTTAAAATGTCATTCTCTATAAAATGTGGCATGTATAAAGTTGTCATATCAAAACTTCCAAAAGACATTTGGACAGCTATAGATAGAGGGTTTATAAAAATATAAAACAAATGCAGGCAAATGGCACAAGCCCAGAAGCTAACTTAGATCGTATGGACAAGTTGGGAAAGTTGCGTGCCATCTGGCTATGCCAGAACTTCAGAGATAGAAATTCCATTGTTAAAATGTGACCTTAATTTTTAGTGTCCAGGTACTGGGTACCTATTGGTTAGTGTTGCAAATTGGGCAGTTTTGGAGCTAATTGACTTGTGGTAATCAAATTTTTTACACCTGGCATACTGGAGAATTCAGAAGAGCATAATGGTGAGAAGTACAATTAGGCAATTTGGCCCATTGAGTCTGCTTTGCCATCGGAATCATGGCTGATGTATTTTTCCTCTCAAATCCATTCTCTTGGCTTCTCCTCACAACCTTCGATACCCTAACTAATCACAATACTCTCAATGAGGTCTGACCCACGCCTTTTTAAAACTTCAGCATTACATCCTTGCTTTTATATTTTTTTAAAAAAAATTTTTATTTTTCACACCATAAATCACATTAACCATGGTACACACTTTTTACTTTTCACACATATACAGTGCCATTTTCTCTCCCTCCTCCCATCCCACCCTCCCTACCTCCCCCCTCCCGTCCATTTAAGGTATACATTCTAGGATACATTAAACCAGTCAGACAATGTTGTCATTCAATAAAAATACACCAGAAATTCTACTGAGTCCATTCTTTTCATTTCCTTTTCCTTCCATTAACTTAGGTAATGACTGTCCCCGGTAGGTTTTCGCTATTGTATTTAATGTAAGGCTCCCAAATTTGTTTGAATATTTCAATATTATTTCTTAAACTATATGTTATTTTTCCAATGGAATACATTTATTCATTTCTATATACCATTGTTGTATTTTCAAATTATCTTCCAATTTCCAGGTTGACAATACATTTTTTTGCTACGGCTAGAGCTATCTTAACAAATCTTTTTTGTGCATCCTCCAAATCCATTCCAAATTCTTTGTTTTTTATGTTACTTAGGAGGAAGATCTCTGGATTCTTTGGTATATTGTTTTCAGTTATTTTATTTAATATCTGATTTAGATCTTCCCAAAATTTTTTTACTTTCTCACATGTCCAGATTGCATGAATTATTGTTCCCATTTCTTTTTTACATCGAAAACATCTATCAGATACTGTTGGGTCCCATTTATTTAACTTTTGAGGAATAATGTATAGCCTGTGTATCCAGTTATATTGTATCATACGTAACCTCGTATTTATTGTATTTCTCATCGTTCCGGAGCATAACTTCTCCCATGTTTCCTTTTTTATCTTTATATTTAAATCTTGTTCCCATTTTTGTTTAGTTTTACCATTTGTTTCCTCATTCTCCTTTTCTTGCAGTTTAATATACATATTTGTTATAAATCTTTTGATTAACATTGTATCTGTAATCACATATTCAAGGTTACTTCCCTCTGACAAACTCAAGCTGCTTCCTAATTTATCCTTCAAGTAGGATATCAATTGGTAATATGCCAGCGCTGTATCTTGAGTTATATTGTACTTATCTTTCATTTGTTCAATTTTCTATTCTTTTAATCCCTTTTTTTTCCCATTCTCTAAAGGAAAGGTTATCTATTGTAAAAGGGAGTAACTTGTTTTGCGTCAATATTAGTTTTGGTAATTGATAATTTGTTTTATTTCTTTCTACATGAATCTTCTTCCAAATATTGAGGAGATGATGTAATACTGGAGAACTTCTATGTTGTACCAATTTTTCATCCCATTTATATAATATGTGTTCCGGTATCTTTTCCCCTATTTTATCTAATTCTAATCTCGTCCAATCTGGCTTTTCCCTTGTTTGATAAAAATCTGATAGGTATCTTAATTGTGCGGCTCTATAATAATTTTTAAAATTTGGCAGTTGTAAGCCTCCTTGTTTATACCATTCTGTTAATTTATCTAGTGCTATCCTCGGTTTCCCCCCCTCCATAAAAATTTCCTTATTATTTTCTTTAACACCTTGAAGAATTTCTCTGTCAGTTGTATTGGCAATGCCTGAAATAAGTATAATGTCCTTGGAAAAATGTTCATTTTAATACAGTTTATCCTTCCTATTAGTGTTAGTGGTAAATCTTTCCAATGCTCTAAATCGTCCTGTAATTTTTTCATTAGTGGATAATAATTGAGTTTATATAGTTGGCCGAGATTTTTGTTTATTTGTACACCTAGGTATCTTATTGCTTGCATTTGCCATCTAAATGGTGATTCCTTCTTAAATTTTGAGAAATCCGCATTATTCATAGGCATTGCTTCACTTTTATTTACGTTTATATTGTAACCCGACACTTCTCCATATTCCTTCAATTTTTTATATAATTCTTTTATTGATAGTTCTGGTTCTGTTAAGTACACTATCACATCATCCGCAAATAAACTGATTTTATATTCCTTGTCTTTTATTTTTATTCCTTTTATATTATTATCTGTTCTTATCAATTCTTCTAGTGGTTCTATAGCTAACGCAAACAATAAAGGTGATAGTGGGCATCCCTGCCGTGTTGACCTGCTTAAGTTAAATTGCTTTGATACATGTCCATTTACTGTCACTTTCGCTAACGTTCCCTTATATAATGCTTTAATCCAATTAATATACTTCTCCGGTAAACTGATTTTTTGCAATACTTTGAACAAATAATTCCATTCTACTCTGTCAAATGCCTTCTCTGCGTCTAAAGCAACTACTACTGTAGGTGCTTTATTCCCTTCTACTGCATGAATTAAGTTAATAAATTTACAAATATTGTCTGTTGTGCGTCTTTTTTTGATAAATCCAGTTTGGTCTAAATTTACCATTTTCGGTACATACTCTGCTAATCTGTTTGCTAATAGTTTAGCTATTATCTTATAATCTGTGTTAAGTAAAGATATTGGTCTATATGACGCTGGTGAGAGTGGATTTTTCTCTTGCTTTAGTATTACTGTAATTATTGCTGTTTTACATGAATCTGGTAAGCTTTGTGTTTTATCAAGCTGGTTGATTACTTCCAGGAGGGGCGGAATTAATAAGTCTTTAAATGTTTTGTAGAATTCTATTGGGAATCCATCCTCTCCTGGTGTCTTATTATTTGGTAATTTTTTTATTATCTCTTGTATTTCTACTATTCCAAATGGCTCTGTTAATTTATTTTGTTCCTCTATTTGTAGTTTTGGTAGTTCAATTTTAGTCAGAAATTCATCTATTTTCCCTTCTTTCCCTTCGTTTTCAGTTCGGTATAATTGTTCATAGAATTCTCTAAAGTTTTCCTTAATTTCTTTTGGATTATATGTAATTTGTTTGTTCTTTTTCCTTGATGCCAATACCATTTTCTTAACTTGTTCTGTCTTAAGCTGCCATGCTAGGATTTTGTACGTTTTTTCACCTAGTTCATAATATTTCTGTTTTGTCTTCATTATATTCTTCTCCACCTTGTATGTTTGTAGTGTTTCATATTTTATTTTATTATCCGCCAATTCTCTTAGTTGTATCTTCCTTCATTGCTAATTCTTTTTCTATATTTACTATTTCCCTTTCCAACTGCTCTGTTTCCTGGTTATAGTCCTTCTTCATCTTGGTTACATAACTTATTATTTGCCCTCTAATGAATGCTTTCATTGCATCCCATAGTATAAACTTATCTTCCACTGATACCGTATTTATTTCAAAATACATTTTTATTTGTTTTTCAATAAATTCTCTAAAATCCTGCCTTTTAAGTAACATGGTGTTTAATCTCCATCTATACATTCTTGGAGGGATGTCTTCTAACTTTACTGTTAATATTAAGGGTGAATGGTCCGATAGTATTCTAGCTTTATATTCTGTTTTTCTTACTCTATCTTGCATACGAGCTGATAACAAAAATAGGTCTATTCTTGAGTATGTTTTATGTCTAGCCGAGTAATATGAATATTCCTTTTCCTTTGGGTGTTGTTTTCTCCATATATCCAAAAGTTGCATTTCTTCCATCGATTTAATTATAAATTTGGTTACTTTGTTCTTTCTGTTAATTTTTTTCCCAGTTTTGCCCATATTTGAATCCAAATTCAGGTTGAAGTCCCCCTCCTATTAATATGTTCCCTTGCGTATCTGCTACCTTCAAAAAGATATCTTGCATAAACTTTTGATCTTCTTCGTTAGGTGAATATACATTGAGTAGATTCCAAAACTCCGAATATATCTGACATTTTATCATTACATATCTCCCTGCTGGATCTATTATTTCCTCTTCTATTTTAAATGGCACATTTTTACTAATTAATATAGCCACTCCTCTTGCTTTTGAATTATACGATGCTGCTGTTACATGTCCTACCCAATCTCTCTTTAATTTCTTGTGCTCCAATTCAGTTAAGTGTGTTTCTTGCACAAATGCTATATCAATTTTTTCTTTTTTCAGTAAATTTAGCAGTTTCTTCCTTTTAATTTGGTTATGTATTCCATTAATATTTAAAGTCATATAGTTCAACGTAGCCATTTTATACTTTGTTTATCTTCCCTTTCCGTTTCTCCATCATTACCTTTCCTTCTTATCCATTTCTGTTTTCTTGTTTTGAACCCTTTATAAGACAACATTCCTAAAACATCAAACATTTTCCTTATTCTCATCTTTAAAACTTCTTTAGCCCCAATCTCCCCTTCCCCTCCTGAGTTGTCCTTTATCCCTTGTCGGACAACCACATCTCCCCTCTCCATTTGGATTTGCGAATTCACTCGCAAGCGTCAGCTGATTTTGCAGTGACCGCAACTCCTCCCCACCCAGCCCCCCCCCAGAAAAGATTTCACTTTTCATATGTAACAAAGGTCACTCTTTTAGTTCCCTCCTTATTCCCTCTATTCCATTTCCTTCCCTTATTAATTCTTGTCTATACTATCTATATTTTCCTCTAAATACGGATACATTCATGTATTATACATATACCTCTTTACCCACATACATATAAATCGTGGTCATTTTTACTCTTATTACATATCTTCATCTCTCTGGTTGTTTTGTAGTTGTTCTGCAAATTTCCTTGCTTCCTCTGGATCCGAGAATAGTTTTTTTCTTCCCATAAGGTCGTTTTCGATGTATTGAACTCCTTTCTCTTCTTCAGGAGATCAAAACTTATGTGTCTTTTTAGTTCTCAGTCTTTTGTACTCTCGTTACACGTCTTCATCCCTCAGTCTATTTTGTAATTGTTCTGCAAATTTTCGTGCTTCCTCTGGATCCGAGAATAGTCTGTTTTGTTGTCCTGGAATAAATATTTTCAATACCGCTGGATGCTTTAGTATAAATTTATACCCTTTCTTCCATAAAATCGCCTTTGCTGTATTGAACTCCTTTCTCTTCTTCAGGAGTTCAAAACTTATATCTGGATAAATTAAGATTTTTTGTCCTTTGTACTCCAGTGGCTTGTTGCCCTCTCTTACTTTTTCCATTGTCTTCTCCAGTACCTTTTCTCTTGTAGTATATCTTAGGAATTTTACTAAAATAGATCTTGGCCTTTGTTGTGGTTGTGGTTTAAAGGCCAATGCTCTATGTGCCCTTTCTATTTCCATATCTTGCTGTAGTTCTGGACATCCTAGGATCCTGGGGATCCAATCTTTTATAAACTCTCTCATATTCTTGCCTTCTTCATCTTCCTTAAGGCCCACTATCTTTATGTTATTTCTTCTGTTATAATGTTCCATTATATCTATTTTCTGAGCTAACAGTTCTTGTGTCTCAATAACTTTTTTATTAGATTCCTCTAATTTCTTTTTTAAGTCCTCTACCTCCATTTCTACTGCTGCTTCCCACTCTTCCATCTTGTCCATTTTCTTTCCCATTTCTGTTAAGGTCATATCTATTTTATTCATTTTCTCTTCTGTATTGTTTATTCTTCTTAAATCATTAAATTCTTGCGCTTGCCATTCTTTAAATGATTCCATGTATTCTTTAATTAGAGAAAGTATATCCTTTATCTTGCCTTTCCCTTCTTCTTCTATTTCACTGTACTCTTCCTCTTCTTCTTCCTCTGGGTTGGCCATCTGTTGTTTCTTTGTTGCCCTTTTCTTCTCTTCTTTCTTGTTTTCGTTGTCTTCTATGTTCTCCTCTTGCTGCAGGTGTTCTGCAGCTGTCGTTGCCGGCTGTGGAGATCGACTCCCCAGCTGGTCACCCCTCCCGTTGGTGTGTTTTTTTGCATGCGCATCGCGCATGTGCAACTCCTCGCGCTGCGCGGTTGTGCACTTTTACTCGGCTCAGCGAGCCATTTTTGTAGTCCACTTTTTACCGACCTGAGAGAGCGGGTTTCTCTCTCCACCGCGGGCCTCTTCGAGCAGGTAAGGCCTTCTCCTTCTTCTTCCGTTGTCTTCTCTTCCTCTCTTCTTATCGTTGATTTCGATTTTTCTTTTTTCGTCGCCATCTTCTTTCCACCTTTATACTCACTTTTCTTTAATTTTTATTTTTGTGCCTTTGTATTTTCCTTTGTTTTTCCCGACTTTTCTGGAGAGGGCTGGAGTTCACCGTCCGGCCACTACTCCATCACGTGACTCCCCTAATTGGCATTTAGTAGATGAGAGTTACAACTTGTACTATCACACAAGGAGTCCATGTTCTAATTAATCTGGACAACAAAGATCTTGCTTTTTGAACATTTTTGGGTGTATTTTATGGATTTTGGGCTGCTGATCACAGTGGTTGGGGGAGATGCCGGGCGACTGGAAAGTGGTGGGGGTGGATACAGCAGCACAATTCGTGTGGGCTTTCCGAAATCCGGAAAAATCTGAAATTCGGAACCCCAAGGGTTCTGGATAAAGGATCTTGTACCTGTATAACCTATTTCTGTGATTTCCTGTTCTATTTTTAAACATGCTTCAAGCATACAAAACCATAAAGTGCAACGTATAAGTGCAAAATTCATTTTCTGCATTTTCACTTGCACTTCTTTCCAGCTGATCTTGGTGCCATCGGTGACAAACAAGATGAAGGAGAGCATTAATGCTGTCCATCTATTGTTGAACATTGGCATGAGAGGCATCAAAACCAGCAGCAAACCATTTTTAAGACATTTGAACTAATGCAACGTGTCAGAATCATTATGCGATTAAACAAACTAAATTTAAATAAAGTTAATTTGTTCTCCAGTGTTATTTGTCTGGGTCCAACTCTGACTCTCCAACCAACTTTGACACCAGCTATGAAATCTGAGCAATTAAATTGGCCCTGAATATCTTGAACTTTTAATGAATAGAATTCTAATTTGTGTAAACACTCCACATAGATGAAGTTTTGGATCAGGTGCAACTAAATTTGCTCTGTGTTGCATCTATCTTGTACTGCAAGATAAACTGAGCAAGTACATTCTCATCTTTCCACAGGTATGAAATACCTTGCCTCCCTATATTCTGGTCCCAAGACCAGTATCCACAAAACTTACTGATTTTGTTTTAAACTCTTCAATATTTTAATCCATCTATAAAAAGGGACATTTATGCTCCCTTGAATTTTTATTTACAATCAACAACTCTGATTTTCAAGCAAGCCAATTTGGTTGCATGCTATCCTTTTGTTCTTAATATATCTGCATCCCATGGCATTTTTATTTACCTTTTCTGCCAGTTCTACCTTGCGCCTTCTTTTAGCTTTCCTGTTTCCCTTGAGTGCTATTCTTGCATTTTTTGGACTGCTCAAGTACCTCAACACCTGCTACGCACCTCCTTCATCTTCTTAACCAATATATCTTGAAAACCAAGATTCCTTAGACATATTAGACTTGCCTTGAATTGTGACAGGAACATACAAACTCTGTACTCTCAAAATTTCCCCAAACACACCTTTGCCAGGAAACACTAGGTACTTTCAAGCTTCCTTGTAAAACAGGGTTAACCGGGCAATTTGCCAGGTTAGTGCCCCGCTCACAAGACAGCTTAAAAGGGTCCGATCCGGTCAGCATCGTCCAAAGTTAACCGGGTCCCTGCCCTTCCTCGGAGGTTAGTCAGGGAACCCAGTTAAACTCACCTAGGACGTGTCCACCTGTAGCTTGAACAGCAAAATGGTTGACCCAGTCATTCCTGTCACAGGGAAACCCTGGCTGAAGTGTCTGCGGTGATTGGGGGGAGGGGGGGGGGAGAGGTCGATGTTGTTGGAGGGGGTGGGGTTGCCATGATCAGCGGGAGAGAGGTCACTGCCATGGGGGAGAGAGGAGAGCGGTTGGCTGCAATTTGTTACTGCATACTGTGTATAGTTAAGATCTAACATCTTTCTGGGTACATAGAACATGGAACATAGCAGTACAGAATAAGCCCTTTGACTCACTGGTCTGTGCCAAACATGATGTCCAAATCAAACTAAAACTCTGCATCTTGCAGTGGATAGATATCTCTCCATCCCCTTCATATTCAAGCTTCTATCTAGAAGCCTTTTAAATTCTACTGTTATAGGTACATAGGAAGTAGGAACAGGAGTAGGCAAAAAATGGCCCATCGAGCCTGCTCCACCATTCAATAAGATCATGGCTGATCTAATTTATGACCTAACTCCACCTACCTGCCTTCTCCCCATATCCCCTAATTCTCTATCATGTAAAAATTTATCTAACCGAATTTTAAGTATGTTTAATGAAGCAGCCTCAACCACTTCCCTGGATAGAGAATTCCAAACATTCATTACTCTCTGGGAAAGACTATTTTTCCTCATCTCTGTCCTAAATCTACTCCCCTGAATCTTGAGACTGTGTCATCTCGTTTTAGTTTCCCCGGCCAGCTCAAAAAACCTTCCTACATCTATCCTATCCATACCCTTCATAATCCTATATGTTTCTATAAGATCTCCTCTCATTCTTCTGAACTCGAGCGAATACAATCCTAGACGATTTAATCTTTCATCATAAGTTAACCCCTTCATCCCAGGGATCAACCAAGTAAACCTCCTCTGGACCGTCTCCAACGCCAGTATATCCTTCCTCAAATATGGAGACCAGAACTGGACACAGTACTCCAGGTGCGGTCTCACCAGTACCTTATACAGTTGCAACATTACCTCCCTACACCTGAATTCAATTCCTCTAGCGATGAAGGCCAACATTCCATTTGCCTTCTTAATAACCTGCTGCACCTGCAACCTAACTTTTTGCGATTCATGCACAAACCCTCCCAAGTTCCTCTGCACAACAGCATGCTGTAGTTTTTCAACCTTTAAATAATATTCAGCTCTTTTATTTTAATTCCCAAAGTGGATAACCTCACACTTACTAACATTGCCATCTGCCAGACCTTTGCCCACTCATCCAGCTTAACTCAATCCCTCTGCAGACTCTCCACATCCTCATTACAATTTGCTTTTCCACTCAATTTGGTGTCATCCGCAAACTTGGCTACACCACATTTTGTCCCCTCCTCCAAGTCATCAATGTAAATGATGAACAGTTGTGGGCCTAACACTGACCCCTGCAGCACCCCACTTACCACTCTCTGCCAACCTGAAAAACTCCCATTTATCCCGACTCTCTGCCTCCTGTCAGACAACCAAGTTTCAATCCAGGCCAATATACTACCCCGGTCTCCACTTTCCTGTAACTTACTGAGAAGTCTCTTCTGCGGCACCTTATCAAACGCTTTCTGGAAATCCAAATATACAACATCAACCTGTTCCCCTCTATCCACCGCACCCATTATATCCTCAAAGAATCCTAACAAGTTTGTCAAACAAGATCTTCCCTTTCTAAAACCATGCTGCGTCTGCCTGATTGAACCCTTATGTTCCAAAAGTTTCACTATTTCATGTTTAATGACGGCTTCAAGCATTTTTCCAACTACAGACGACAAGCTAATTGGCCGATAATTTCCAGTCTTCTGCCTACATCCCTTCTTAAAATGTAGCGTGACATTTGCTGTCTTCCAGTCTGCTGGGACCTGCCCAGAATCCAAGGAATTTTGGTCTATGACCACCAATGCATCAACTATAACTTCTGCCATTTCTTTCAGAACCCTTGGATGCATATCATCAGGACCAGGTGATTTGTCTGGCTTTAGTCCCATTAGTTTCTCCATCACTACTTCCTTTGTAACAACTATTTTATCAAGGCCCTCCCCAACATTCACATCCTTAACTCCGCACTTGGGCATGGTGGACGTTTCTTCCACCGTGAAGACTGACACAAAATATTTGTTCAATGTCTTGCCCATTTCCTCATTTTTTGCTACCAGTTTTCCTTTCTCATCCTCCAAGGGTCCTATGTTAATTCTGGCCACCCTCTTCCGTTTTATATATTTATAAATTTTTTCCTTATCTCTCTATTTATTTCCTGTGCCAATAAACTATTGTTATCTGGTGGGCGATAGATAACACCCACCAATATTTTTTTCCATTTGTTATTCTTTAATTCTACCCAAATGGACTCAACATTATACTCTTTAGATCTTGTATCATCCCTCACTATTGCCTGGACCTCATCTTTGATTAAGAGTTCAACTCCACCTCCCTTACCATCCTGTCTATCTCTTTGCACCACCTGATACCCTTGAAAGTTTAATTCCCATTTAGGGTCACCTTGTAGCCATGTTTCCGTGATGGCTACCCAATCATAGGCATGGGTACCGATTTGCGCCTCAAGTTCACTAACCTTATTTCTAATACTGTGGGCATTCAGATAATGTGCCCTTATGCTCTTTGTCCTTTTAATATCTAGTGACTTCTGTAACCTTTTCGATTTTTCTGCCCACTACTTTTCTGTGTAATTTTCTTAACACTATCATTGACCCTACCTAGTGTCGCCGAGAATATTCTCCCAGAATCACAGTGCGGCTTTCGCGCAAACAGAGGAACCACTGATATGGTCTTTGCCCTCAGACAGCTCCAAGAAAAGTGCAGAGAACAAAACAAAGGACTCTACATCACCTTTGTTGACCTCACCAAAGCCTTCGACACCGTGAGCAGGAAAGGGCTTTGGCAAATACTAGAGCGCATCGGATGTCCCCCAAAGTTCCTCAACATGATTATCCAACTGCACGAAAACCAACAAGGTCGGGTCAGATACAGCAATGAGCTCTCTGAACCCTTCTCCATTAACAATGGCGTGAAGCAAGGCTGTGTTCTGGCACCAACCCTCTTTTCAATCTTCTTCAGCATGATGCTGAACCAAGCCTTGAAAGACCCCAACAATGAAGACGCTGTTTACATCCGGTACCGCACGGATGGCAGTCTCTTCAATCTGAGGCGCCTGCAAGCTCACACCAAGACACAAGAGAAACTTGTCCGTGAACTACTCTTTGCAGATGATGCCGCTTTAGTTGCCCATTCAGAGCCAGCTCTTCAGCGCTTGACGTCCTGCTTTGCGGAAACTGCCAAAATGTTTGGCCTGGAAGTCAGCCTGAAGAAAACTGAGGTCCTCCATCAGCCAGCTCCCCACCATGACTACCAGCCCCCCCACATATCCATCGGGCACACAAAACTCAAAACGGTCAACCAGTTTACCTATCTCGGCTGCACCATTTCATCAGATGCAAGGATCGACAATGAGATAGACAACAGACTTGCCAAGGCAAATAGCGCCTTTGGAAGACTACACAAAAGAGTCTGGAAAAACAACCAACTGAAAAACCTCACAAAGATAAGCGTATACAGAGCCGTTGTCATACCCACACTCCTGTTCGGCTCCGAATCATGGGTCCTCTACCGGCACCACCTACGGCTCCTAGAACGCTTCCACCAGCGTTGTCTCCGCTCCATCCTCAACATCCATTGGAGCGCTTACACCCCTAACGTCGAAGTACTTGAGATGGCAGAGGTCGACAGCATCGAGTCCACGCTGCTGAAGATCCAGCTGCGCTGGATGGGTCACGTCTCCAGAATGGAGGACCATCGCCTTCCCAAGATCGTATTATATGGCGAGCTCTCCACTGGCCACCGTGACAGAGGTGCACCAAAGAAAAGGTACAAGGACTGCCTAAAGAAATCTCTTGGTGCCTGCCACATTGACCACCGCCAGTGGGCTGATAACGCCTCAAACCGTGCATCTTGGCGCCTCACAGTTTGGCGGGCAGCAACCTCCTTTGAAGAAGACCGCAGAGCCCACCTCACTGACAAAAGGCAAAGGAGGAAAAACCCAACACCCAACCCCAACCAACCAATTTTCCCTTGCAACCGCTGCAATCGTGTCTGCCTGTCCCGCATCGGACTTGTCAGCCACAAACGAGCCTGCAGCTGACGTGGACTTTTTACCCCCTCCATAAATCTTCGTCTGCGAAGCCAAGCCAAAGAAGATCATTGACCCGAAAACTCACTGCACCATCTGATTTTTTACTTTTTCCTCCCAAAATTACTTTTCCTGGCCATTTCTTTATCTTTCCTACCCTTTTCCCTATCACTCTGGTTCCCATACCCCTGCCAAATTAGTTTAAACCTTGCCCCACTGCTGTACCAAACATACTTGCCAAAATGTTGACACCTTTTGGATTTGGGTGCAACCTGTCCTTCTTGTAAAGATCATGCCTTCCCCAAAAGAGATCCTAATGATCCAAGAAGCCAAATCCTTGCCCTGTACACCAGGCCCTCAGCCACACGTTCATTTTCCTTATCCTTACATTCTTTTCATCACTTGAATTTGGAACAGGTAGTAATCCCGAGATCACCACCACTACTCCTGGTAACCTATTCAAGGCACCCACCACAATGTGTAAAAAATAACTTGCCCTTAAATTTCACACCCCTCTCTTTAAAAGGCAATAAGGTTAGCATTAGTGGTTAGTGCAAAGCTGCTACAGCACCAGTGGCCTGGGCTCAAATCCACCGCTGTCTAAAGAAGTGTGTACATTCTCCCTGTAACCTGAATGGCTGTTCTCTGGGTGGCTCCAATTTCCTCCCACCCTCCAAATATATATGGGATTTGTAGGTTACTTGGTATATTTGGGTGGCACAGGTTCATGGGTTGGAAGGGCCAGATCCTGCACTGACCCCATAAAAATTAAATGTGTGTCGTGTATGCCACTATTACCCTGGTAAAAAGATTCTGACTATTCACCCTATCAGTGCTGTTCATGCTTTTCTAAACTTTTGTCAGGTTGCCCCTCGGCTGCCGATGCTCCAGCGAAAACAACCCACATTTGTCTAACCTCTCACCATAAGTTGCAAACTGGGCAACGTTTGGGTAAACATCCTCTACACTCTTTCCGAAGGCCCCCCTTCCTTCCTGCAATGGGTTAAATAATTCAATTTAATTGCAGATGACAAAGAAGGTCTGTTGTGCATTGCTGACTATCATGGAAGTGTTTTAACGCTTTGTAGTGGAATAGTGATGGTGGATTGAAGGAATCAGTCCAAGCAAGAAGATCCATTACTCTCATGAGTGAAGGAACCAGTCCTCATTGTGTGTCAGCTCCCCATTCTACACTTGATGTGGCAATGGCTAACAATTGGATCAGATGTCCCAATGGAAACTTTCTCCACATAAATACTGTGAATGTGCTGTTGGCAGAAAGCAAACCACTGTCTGATTTTTTTTTTGGTGGGGAAGAGGAAGTTGGTGTATAATACAGGCAGTAAAATACTCAGGTTTTGATTTTGTGTTCTTTTCCATATTTGGCTGAATGTTTTATGGTGTTTCATAATGTTCCGTTCTGTTTTAATAAAACAGCTCAACTCAGAAGGTTAAAAGTTAATTGATTCCAATCCAGCCTCCTCATTCAGACATGAGCAACCTCTGTTTCCCTTCCAACCATCCCCTTGCAAAATCAAGTTAGCATCTGGAATTGGCATGTGAAAAATGGAAATCCCTTGGCCATTATAGAGAAAATAAACTCCCAACTGACCTTCCAAAACAAAGCTCACATGGTTTGTGATGGAAGTTCTTGAGAAATGAGTGGGAGCTACTTTGTACATTTCTCTGTGGAGGCAGGTATCCTATTTGAAACAATCGTCAATCTGTATAATTTTTCTCCACAGGCTTTTTAGCAAAAGCTTCAAAACTAAGTGTTAAGATGTATTATGTCTGAGAGAAACCATTTCCAACTCCCTGTATTCGCCCTTCAGGATCTCATCATTTTTCCTATCTCTGTCATTGATACCAAGGTGCACCACGACATTTGGATGCCCACCGTCTCTCTTTCTCCCCCCCCCCGCCCACCCGGACAGTTGCCATGATTAAGAACTGATGCAGATGATCCTGAATCTTGTTATTTTGTCCACAAGCTTTTTTTTACTGCGGTGTTTGCAATACCGAACACTTCTGCTTTAATAAAACTAAAATTTAACTGAAGAAAGTACCTAAAACTCCATCCTTGACAAGTATTTAAAATACTTGGATTTTAATAACACGAAGCAAGGCCATTTGATCCAATTGGTCAAGACTTGTGTTTATACTCAATGTAGCATTGTTATCTTGTCCTATCAATTTATCCTGCTGTTTCTTCCTTCCTCTTAAATTTATGAATGTGTCGTGACTAACCTCATATTCTACGTGGTAGTAGGTTCCATGTTCAAATCACAATCTGAGTACAGATTTTTTTCTGGAATTACTGGATTTATTAAAGATCGATTTTTCCACTCTCTCATGCAATTACTTAAGAATTTCCACTGGGACATAACTCATCCCTGGGGAACTGGAAACGGGTGACTTTCTGCTGTCCCTTTTCCACTGACACTGGGTATGTGAGATGGGGTTGAGGTGGTTAATCCCCGGCGTGAAATGACCCCTCGAGATCCAACCTTATCAGGGCCATCCTGTCTCTCCCTCCCAGGCAAGTCCTGTTCCCTTGGTAAGCTTCAGGGCTCCATTGTTACTGCCACCACCACCGACATCCCGCAAGGCCCTGGGTCAGCCTCGCCACCTCCACCACGCGGTGAGGCTCTTCCTCCAACCTGTCTCTATTTTTTTTCCCATCTTTTTTCCTTTCCCTTCTCACTCTTTTCTTCTATTTGTATTCTTAGTTGTCTTACTTTTTGGGGTCTTTTTATTTTAGGGGATCCTCTTGTATCTATCCTCTGTCCTCTTTTTCTCTGGGAGCTCTTGGATCACCCTACAAGTCCCTTGCCACCATCTTGGATTCCCCATATTAATAATTCTTTTATGTTTTTCTTGTAACCATGGGGAAACCAAGCTTTAGTTTACCCACTGTATATCCATTTAAAAAATTTGGTTAATTGTAGAAAGGTCATCAGTAAAGCAAATTATTAATCACACTAGTGATAAGCTGATTTTGTTTTTACTGTAACACCAATGTTTGGCCATTTCCATTTTTAAAGTTGTAAACTTCTATTAATAATAAGCTTTTAACATAGTTTTCATAGGCCAATTCAGCTTTTGTGTTTTATCCACTGTATATCTATTCTTTGATTCCATTAATTGTAGTGAGAATTTAAGGATTGTTCACAAAATTGTCTTTGCGGTTAAATGCTGTAAACTCACCATCCAGTCCAGTTATTTCCACCACTAAATGAATATGTATTTAAACTTGGCACTCAACCTATGGAGTATGTACAGTAGTACAGTTGGAATTCTCATATTGAAGGGAAGACCTGGTGTTAATTGTCCGATCAAGAGCAAAGCAGATGTTATATGAATTTTATATTTTCAATGTTCTGCAAAAAAAGTATGGCTTTCATAATTTTCTGATTTTTGAGTAGCTTGTGGTGGAGGAATTTGATGTCTGGGTTGTTCCAATGTGATAACCACTGTAACGGATTTGTGTTAATATTAATCTTTAAAGTTTCATTGTAAAATTTATTTTATATATACATACACCGTTTATTTTGGTGTTTAAGACGACCGGTGTACAAGTCGAGCCCTCATTTTAAGGGTTTTATGATATATCTGGTGTATAAATTGACCTCAATTTTCTGGATGCCCGAGTTGACCCCCAAAGATCGCACAGATTGATCTATTTGGCATTGGCTGGAGGTAATTGCTACCATGGAGGTGGGTCCATCGACATAACGCAACTCCCGATGAAAATATAAAGCAAATTTTAAATGATTGAAATGGCCAAGAAAACCAACTACTGGACTGCTGCAAGAAAATTTAATGTAGATGAGAAGTTGATAATAGATTGGCAGAAGAAAGAAGAGACTTTAAGAAAAAAACCAAAAAGGCAATGATCTTTGAGAAAATGAATCACTCATTGGCCAGAGTTGGAAAATAAGAACAATTACAATGCAGAGGGCAAAGTCACACCCAGACCTCAGTAAAGATTTTGAGACTACTGTAGGCTAGTGCAATTGTTTCATGAACAAGAAAAATCTGATATTTCAACAAAAATTGCACAGAAACTACCAAAAGATCTTGATCCTAAGTTGGAAGTTTTCACCACTTTATTATACAGAACTGACAGAAACACCAGTTTGCATTGGCAAATATCGGAAATATGGGTGAAGCCCCCATGAATTTTGACATGATGGGCACTAGAACAGTGGAATGAAAAGGTGTTAAAACTGTGCAAACCAGAAGTACAGGCCACGAAAGGACCAGGTTTACTGTGGTGTTATCTTGCATGGCCGACGGGACAAAGTTAAGATCCATCTTCAAATGCAAAATTAAACTGAAAATGAAATTCCTTGCAGGTATTTTTGTATATTTGGATGAAAAAGGATGGATGGATGAAAGTGGTGTAAAACTATAGATAGACAATGTGTGGAACAGGTGGCCAGGGCGTTTACTCAAAGAACAGAGTTTGCTGGTCTGGGATATGTTTAGTAGCCACTTAACTGAAAAGACTAAAAGTAGGTTAGCACTACATAATACTTAAATGGCAGTTATCCAAGGTGGTTTGATGTCTATATTGCAACCTCTCGATGTCTGCTTGAACAAGTCATTCAAAGACCATGTGTGCGAGGATGGAATACATGGATGTCAAGTGCAAAAAAGTTGTTTACAAAAGGCGGGGCAATGTGTGCTGCATCATTTGATGCGCTGTGCAACTGTGCTAAAGGCATGGGACAAAGTTAAAGTAGAGACTGTGATTAAAAAATCATTTTTAAAAAGTGTGGCATTTCTTGTGCAATTGTGCCATACAAAAAATAGACCTAGTAGAAATCTGTCCACTTTTCCAAAGAGACAGTGGAGTGACCTTCCTAATTTGAAAAGCCACTGATTCTGTGTACCCCTTTCCCCAGGAGCAACACACAACAGCACCAATTCTGGTTACTGTAAACTCAACCCTGTCTTTCACAAGATTTCAACCCCTGTATTCCACAGGGTTTTTAACTTCTGTGAATTCCAAACTGAACTCTTCCAAAACTGAACTCAAAATGTCTGAATTCGGTGATATATTTCTCTAAATCACGTGACCATTATATCATCCCAATTCTTGGAAACCTCATGACTATCAGTTTTATTTCTACCCACATTCTGTTCCTTTTTCAAAACCATTCCATATCCATAACAACCTCTGACCTCATCTCTGTTTAAGAGGTTTAAGTGGCTTTTGATTAAAAACCAATGGCTTCCTTCAGCAGTTCTTGAATAATTAAGACCCACTTCAAATCCATTTGCTCTGTCCTTCCCAGACACATCGATTCTGAGAATGAACTCTCCTCTGAAAACAGTAGTTCTCTATAAATGGGTTGTGACCTCTGTGTGACTCTGTACCAACCCACAGCTAACTTACTAAGAATATAGCTACAATATTTTAACTCTATACAGTGGAACCCTGATTTAACGCGCCGCGATTTAACATGAATTCGGATATAATGCGGTGAAGTATTGGATCCTTTAATGTCCAAGTTCCGTTCTTTGAGATAGGATGTTTAAGCGAGACCATTTTAATACATGCAGTACCAGGGACGGCCACCCTGTGGCGCAGTTGGCATTTAGAAGTGGCCCATCTAAATGATTAAGGTAAGTACAGTAATGTTAATCTTGGTGGGAATTCGTCGCATTGATGAAGGGGTAGGAAGTGGGGGTGAGTGGTGCCGTCAATGAGGGGGAGCGGTGAGTGCTGCCGTCAATGGGGGGGGGGGGGTTTGTGCTGCCGTCAATGGGGGGGGGGGGGTGAGTGCTGCCGTGAACAGAAACTCCTTACAGGCAGGCCCAGATTTGAACCAGAGTCACTTAGCACTGAAATATCGTTGTGCAAAGTACTACGCTGACCGTGCCATGTACTCTGGGGAACATTGGGACAGTGATGATTGCATTCTGTGGTTGTCATGAAGAAGTTCCTTTTCTGCTTTTATGACTTGTTAGGCCTTTTCACTGAATGTTTAAAGTTCTGTCTGATCGCTGAGAGTTAGAATTAGAATTTGGCAGATTAGATAAAGGGAATAACTTTATTTTTTTTTACAGCAATCATGATTGCCATTACAAATAAGTTTTATCAGATTTAATTCATTAAATCCAGTGCACAAACTCTTGTGGTGAGATTGGCAATATACTCTCCAGGTTATCTATTATCGAGGTTTCCAGTCCTACTGAATGGGTAGCAGTTTATTCTTTGTGCCGCTATGATTCCCCAGGGTTGAAGACATGAATCTGATTGATAATGCTGCAAAATAAAGACCTTAACCCCCACCCAGTTCCAGTGCTATGCTGCTTGTTTCATGAAAATTGTTGATTGATTCGAAAACCAACCCTGATAGATGGTGTAAAGTCAGTGCTATGAGGTGTAATAAAATGAGGCAGAATAGATAACCCATGGACAAAGGAGCCTCATTCGATTTCTGTCATCCCTTTTGGCGATACAAGTAGATGTACTGCTGATGTTCTCGTGGAAAGAGCCGTAATTCCACAGCGACTAGATTGTGTGCACAATGTAAAACACGGAAGTCTGCAGATACTGTGGTTATAAAAACTCAATGCTGGAGCAACTCAGCAGGTCAGAGTACTTTATATAGCAAAGCCAAAGATGCAGAACTAATGTTTCAGGCTTCAGCTATTTAAAGGACACTCTTTGACCTGGTGCACAATGTGGTGTGTGACTGGTGTAAAGCCATTGCTCAACTGCTGATCCAGGGGTCAGAAACACGATTCACTGTTTGATTTGTTGCCTTGGTGATCTCTGCAGTTTACACCAGAACAAGCGGTTGACTACTCACCTTTTTTTCAGCGTCGAAGGTCAGATTAGCCATGGTTCTCTCAGGCAATTGAATTTCTTTCAATATTACTCGTTTCTGTGTCAGTAAAATGTTTCCATGACCCAATGCTCTCGTTTTCCTTCCTCTCAGGTACCATGGTACATTCTATAAACATCCGCAGTAGAAATGATAATGGAATAAACATTTGTGTCCTCTTCCACTGGTGTACCTTTGCTGCTATGTGAGCACCTCACAGGATGCATTCTGCAGTTAGCTAGGGCTCTATTGTCAGCAGCTCCAAACATAAAAACCTAGCCTCAACTAACTGCAAGGACAAAGCCAGCACTGTACTTCCAAGATCCCCCACGCTCTGACTTGGACAGCCTCTTCCTTGTCTCTGTACTTGCAATATTGGAATAAGGGAGCTTCTGCAGAGAAACAGGCCCTTTGGCCTATCTTGTCCATGCTGACCATTTCCATGTTTTTGACCTATATCCTTCTAAGCCTTGCATATCCTTGGACCTGTCAAAATGTCATTTGAATGTTACAGTTGTTCCTGCTTCTATCACTATCTTGTTCCACATACCCACCACCCTCTGTGTTATGAAGGTGCCTCCTAAATCCTTCTTAAATATTACCCCTCCTTAGATTATTTTTCGGTTCCCCTTCCTGGGGAGAAAGCCTTTGACCGTTTACATTACCTATGCCCTTCATGACTGTATAAATCTCTATAAACATCCCCCTTGCCTTCCTACACTCCTCCAGGGCTAGAAGTCCCAGTCTAAGTCACCGCTCCTAATTATTAAAACCTAACCATCCCAGCTATATTCTTGCACCTTTTCCACCTTGGCAGTCTCTTTCCTTTATCTGAGAGACCAAAGTTGTGCACAATTCAAAAACAAGGCTCATCACTAATTTGAAGGTGAGTAGTAAAGCCGGCCGAGCTAACAAACCCACATGTAACCGTTTACAGCGCGGAAACAGGCCACGTCAGCCCTTCAAGTCCGCGCCGGTTCACTTGAACAACTCCACTAATTCCCCCCTCCCGCTCTCTGGCCATAACCCTCCAGCCCCCTCACCTCCATGTACACATCCAACCTTCTCTTAAATGACAGAAGGGACTCTGCCGCAACTATCTCTGCTGGAAGATCATTCCATTCTGCCACCACTCTCTGAGTGAAGAAGCATCCTCTAACATTTCTCCTATTACCCTTAAATTATGCCCTGTTGTTCCAAACTCCCCTGCCCTCAGGGGAAAGAGTCCATTTAAGTCTAGTCTACCTATTTCCTTCATAATTTTAAATATCTCTATCAAATCCCCTCTCAGCCGTCTACGTTCCAATGAATAAAGTTCCAGTCTTCTTAATCTTTCTCCGTACTCTAGATGCTGTAAGCCAGGCATCATCGTTGTAAATCTTCTCTGCACCCTCTCCACCTTATCTATATCCTTTCTATAATTTGGAGACCAGAACTGAGCACATTACTCCAAACATGGCCTCATCAATGCCTTAAACAGCCGCAGCATCACCTCCCAGCTCCTATACTCTATACTATAATTTATGAAGGCCAGCATACCATACGCCTTCTTAACCACCCTGTCTACATGGGAATCCACCTTCAATGAACTCTGTACCATAACACCCCCCGCCCCCCCTAGGTTCCTCTGCGTACCTCAATGCCCTCCCCTTAACTGCATATGTCCTATTTTGGTTATTTTTCCCCCAAAATGCAGCACCTTGCACTTGTCTACATTAAATGCCATCTGCCATCTTTTAGCCCACTCTTCCAAACAAGCCAAATCCTTCTGTAATCCAAGAAAACCTTCCTCATTATCCACCACTCCCCCTATTTTCGTATCACAGGTAACTAAACAAAAATCTAGCAGTTGCCTTTTAACCCATGATTGCACCTAATTTTGAATTTAGCTAACTTCTTCTGGCTATCAATCCCATAGGAGAATGTTGGTACCTTTCAGTCAGTTTGTGGGGTTTAGTATGTGACTTCTGAAAACAGCTCCTAGCTGGTCAAGCCTACTGCTTCGCCACTTGTCCGTCACTACAAGATTTGGGTGCGTTAAGGATACCCCACTCCTCAGAAAGAAACCGTGTGCATGAATGGATTTTAGGTGAGTAGGGGGTTGCACAGGTCCAGACCCACCCTCTTGACGTCTCCTCCCAGATCCAGCAGCATGGTCAGGTCCATAATGGCTGGGGGAAGTTCTGTTACAGTGAATGGCCAGACCAAACTTCGATGTAAGAATTACGACACGTGTTTGCTAGATGGCCGTTGACCCTATGAGAGGGTTTTCTGCCCTTTGACAGGTCTTGTTTTCCATCCTGCAGGGTGTCTAGCCACCCTCTGCACCAGGTAAGCTTGAGGGGGGACCCGGTTTAATCGTCGATCACTCAACCATGGGACAAGTAGTTCTGGGTTACATGGTACCAGTAGCACTCGGACGAGTGACCTGACAACCAAACTATAGGAATAAATAATTAATAAAATACTTGATTTCTTCACAACCAGTGTATTTTTTTTAAAAACATGGTCTCCTGTTAATAAAATCAGGCACATCATAGAACCAGAGAACATTACAACACAGTGTAGCCGACTGCTACAAAGAAACACACACACACAGTATGGCAGGTTAAGCTCACTCTTTTGTTAGGGCTGGAAAGGCTGCTTTTATACTGTTCAAGTTTCCGCCAGTTTTGCTGATTGACTGAGTCAGCCGTATGAATAACAGTAGCAGGCGGGAACATCCACGCATATGAATGCCCTTCTTCCCCACCCTGTTTCTGCTGAGTTAACCTAGCAGGTTGACCAACGCCATTTTAGGGTTGTTGGTCTAATGCTCCCCCAGCTTCTACCCCCGCCAGTTCATTGACCCGGGAGTTGCTTTAGTGATCTCTGTCCATGTCTGCTGCCATGCAATGTGCCGGCCCGATCTCCGCAATAGCGGGCCGCCACAACAGAAACAAGCCTTTCAGCCCTTCTGCCTCATCCTATTGACCTGGACCCATTCCATATCCCTGAATACTCCTCCCATCTATATACCTATCCAAATATTTATTAAATATTAAACTTGAGATCCTTTCACCACTTCAGCTGGCAATTCATTCCACACTCCCATCACTTTGCGTGAAATTCTCCCTAATATTCCCATTAAACATTTCCCCTTTCTTTTACAATCTTTTTTTTTTAATTGGTTTTTATAATAAATACAGTACAATGAAGAAAAGGGAACAAAACTGAAAATACAATATTACATATGTTTATATATCAAGATAAAACTTCAAGCTATATAAACACTCCACTGCACTGGACAGAAAAGACATCAAAAATATTATATATAAAGCCACCTAACCTTCTCTATTTTTAAAAAAAAAGAAAACTAACAGAAAAAATGAGCAGCTTATCCTGAGGGTTACATATATTTTGTAGCTTTTGATTCATATCGTGAATCAAAAAACAAAGTTAAGACTTGTATCTCATCTGAAACAGTGAATACATCTGGTCACATTAAAAACATTTAGATCAAATTAAAATAAGATATAAAAGGTAGCCATGTATCTTCAAATTTCACCAAAGATTCCTCTTTCACTCTTAAACCCTATCCTCTGCTTTGTATCTTACCAAACCTCAGTGGAAAAAGCCTACTTGCATTTACTCCTTATTATTGAGATGTGAAACTAGTTAACTACCGGATATTCTTTCTTCCACTGTAAAAAATTGCACTGTATGATGGATGCACATTATTCAAAAAAACTACTCAATCAATGCTATATCCTTAGCATTAGTCAAGCATTTCAAATACTGCAGGTGATTGGACCAAGATGTTTGTGTTTCACCACTGACAGGAATGGTGTGTTGGAGAGATTACAATGTGTTGCAGTGAATCAAGGGTATAAATGTTTGAATGTGTAGAAGAAAAAAGAGATTCCTAAATAGAGTGTAAATTGCTTAAAAATACATTTGAGTTACAAAGAAATGTGTGCAAAAAGTGATATTAACTAGTTACGATAATTCGCAGAGGTCAGTTGGCACGTTAGTTGCAAATTCATTTGTCAAGTGTACCAAGGTGCAGAAACAGAACTTAATTTGCAAGCAGACCAGCTAGACATCTCATATATGATACAAAAAGATTTCAGGACTATTCTCAGAGTACATACATGATATCACATACAGCCCTGAGATTCTTTTTCCTGCGGGCCAGGCAGAATTTCTACTTATCGATGATGCAAAAAAAAACTGTACTCAAGGAAAGATATGTACACAAAAGAGAGAAATGTAAACTGTGCTACGCAGAAAAAAATATTCAGTAATAAATAATTTGCTATGTTAGAGTTCTTAAACAAGTTTCTGATTCAGTTGTTGAGGAGTCTGATGGTGGAGGGGTAGCAACTGTTCCTGAAACTGGTGATACGAGTCTTGTGGCACAGATTCCTTTTTCCTGATGGCAGCAGTGAGAACAGAGTGAGTTGATCCCTGATGATTGCTGCTGCTCTCTGATGGCAGCGTTCCATGTCAATTTTCTCGATGATGGGGAGACTTTTGCCTGTGTGTCGTATTGGGCTGTCTCCATTCCCTTTCGCAGGGCGTTCCACTCAGTTATTGGTACTCCCATACAAGGCCATGATACAGCTGGTCAGCACACTTTCTGTCACACATCTGTAAATGTTTGCTAGGGTTTCTGATGACATACCAAACCCCCGCAAACTCCTGAGGAAGTAGAGGTACTGATAAACATGGCACGGTACCAAAGTGTGGAGTTAGACAGAGAGATCAGTTGGTGCGGAGCAAAAGCTATTTTGAGGTTTATTTAGGGGTCCGATAACAGAGGGAAAGAAACTCTCCTTGAATCTATGGGTGTGTGATCTCACACCTGAATCTTCTTGATGGTGGATGGGTGAAGAGCATGTGAACAGAGGGTGTAAGGAGGGGGAAATAAGGACTCTGTAAATCATTACGTGGAAACAGAATGTAATATTTTGTTTATTAGATTTGCTCAAGTCTTTGAAAAATCAAATATTAAAAAAGAACAGTTGAGCAAGATAGACAATAGACAATAGGAGCTGGAGTAGGCCATTTGGCCCGTCGGGCCAGCACCGCCATTTTAGATCATGGCTGATCATTACCATCAGTTAAAAAATGGAGTCAATGGTTTTGGAGGGGGGGAAGTGGGGAGTTGTGTGTGATGGTCTGAATCATGTTAAAACCATCTGCAGTTTGTTGTGGTCTTGTGTGGAGACGTTCCCATCTCACGCAGTGATGCACTCTGACAGGATGCTTTCAAGGGTGCACCCATAGAATTTTTTTTAAAAGATGCAAGTGTTCTTTTTGTTCTTGTTGTTGGAGAAGGAGGTGTAGATCAAGTTGTATAAACTCTTGTACTTTTACTTGTTTAAAAAAAACACTTAAAATCATGCCTTCAAGAAGCATTACATCAGTAATGTTCATTTTTTCTCCCATGTTGCATGGTGGTTCACTGTTCTTTTCCAGGGCAGTGATTGGTTCAGGTCCTGGGACCTGTTCTGCAATTGCTTGAATGTACTGCTGAGCCTAGACCAGAGGTGGCTGTTATGAAAGCAGAGACCTCTGGAAAAGGAATGGGCAGGCCTCCACTGATATATGGTGTTCAATACTGGTCACCACATGTGTGGGTGTCAGAGAAAGTCCAGAAAAGATTTTCAAGAATAGTTGCTGGGATGTGACATGAATGTTACAGATAGATTGGAGAGACTGAAACCATTATTTTTAAGAGAAAGCAAGTTGAAGGGAGATCTAATTTAAAAATACACACACACACACACACATTTCACACGCATGGGGATTGATAGGTGCCGGATAAGTAAATTTTCTGGTTGCTTGAGATTGCATGTTGCGTGATTAGTGAACTGACTGCTGGGACACCAATTTTAAACTTTCATATTTTTTACCTGTTTTTCACTTTTTTTTTGGTTGTTGCTTGAATTCCAGATAATGTGTATTTTGGTGCTTATAAGTTATCTTATTAAAAATAGGATGTGTATAAAATATTGTTAAGTGAATTAAGTCTGATAAAAGTTCAAATCTCAATCATACTGCCTGTAGATGTGGTGGGGGTAGGTTTCTTTGTGGCCTTCAAGAAAAAAATTGAATAATTGTATGACAAAGAAAGATTTGCAAGACTACAGTAAAATGGCTAGCGCTGAAATGAGAGCGCAAAATGACCTCTTGTCCTGTAGCTGTTCTGTGATAGCAATGAAGTCCTAATATTGTGGATCCACAATTTCTTCAAACCTTAGAGCTTTATAGCCAATGAATTTTGAATCCTGGTTAAATACACAGATTGAAAGTATTTGAAAACATGATCTGATTTTGGTTCCTGAGTGATCTAATACAAGTGAACACATTTAACCAATGGGAAAACTTAGTGTGCCTATTTCTTATTTTGAAATGGGTTTGGCCTTGATGTGCAGTTTATTTTGGTCGGAGGCTGCAGAAGCAGTGGAGGTGAGTCCATGGATGCTCAGTGGGGGTGAGCTCTCTTTCGCTTCTCTTCTCTGACTGTAAGGGACACCGACTGGGCAATTTTTGCTGATAGCAAATCTTTGCCTTACAGTAGACGAAAGAACATTTTGTGTAATATAACAGTTTCTGTTTTATTACATGAATTTATCTTTTTCCATTGTAACTCCATACTCCATAATTGTACTTTTGCCCATCTACTTTATACGGCTCAATGTGTGTTAAGAGTTAATCTGTTTAACTGCATGTGGAAGAACTTTTCTCACTGTGCCAGGTAATAATGTGACAAATAAACTAAAAACTAAAACGTTCAATGATAATGCAGTGAAACTTCCTTATTGTAACCACTCACTACCTGGCAGGTTTCCATAGAGTGAGTTATTTAAGAAGCAGGAACTAATAAAAGTAAGCTATAGTCAAGGATGGATCCACTACATCATGTTGTTGTTTAATTTTTGTCCAGCTTTTTGCAAGTTCAAATGGTAGAGTTCAGGGTGGTATCCTCTCCCAGCTGACAGAGTTTGTTCTGGATCCATATGCATCCTTGTTGGAACCCCTGTTATTCAATAGATGTATTAACTATTACAACTGTGTAAATTGCCAAAACTTGCAAACATCTAAATTTCAAGGCAAGTGAAAGAGAAGTTAATAATTAAGTGTCATTGGTAAATTTCAATATCGTTAAGTGCAGAGGGTCACGAAGAAGATCGCCAGCTGCTATATCTGGTAAGGAGTTTCAGATTTGCTATGTCACCAGATTGCGTGGTTATCTGGTTGCATCACTCTCTGGTATGGAGGCACTAATGATTAGATTTGGAGAGGAAAACACTCCAAAGAGTTGTTAACGCAGCCAGCGACACCACGGGCACCAGTCTTCATTCCATCAAGGACATCTATAAGAGGAGGTGTCTTCAGAAAGCAGCCTCTATCCTCAACCACCACCCAGGCCATTCCCTTTTCACACTGCTACCATCAAGAAGGAGGTTCTGTGTTCTAAAGAAGAGAGGTAGAAGACAAAGGGCTTTGTACAGATTGCAGAGGAGGAGATGCATGCTGTTTTGAGGCAAATAATGGTGGATAAATCCCCAGAGCCTGACAAGATGGTTTAACCAGAGTTTTATTGAGCTGCAACATTACCTTGCAGCTCTTGAACTCAGTCCGAGCTTCCGATGCCCTGGTCTCCTGCCCGTCCGAGCTTCTGATGCCCTGATCTCCCGCCTATCCAAGCTTCCGATGCCCCAGTCTCCCGCCCACCCGAGCTCCTGACTCTCCGAGTGACACAGGTACTTATCGCGGTCAAAATTAGTATGCGCGTAGTAGTTGACCACTAAATTTTACCCTAAAAATTGGTCCACAAAATTGACTATTAGGCGCATATGTGTACTTTTTGATTATTAAAACTAATGCAAATTAGCAGTTTAAAAACTATATGCATCAATAAATATTATTACATACATGTACTTCTTTTTCTTTATATAAATATTTTGTAGCAAAATGTGCATGTAAAAGTAAAAACGTGTATGTAATATTTTTTTCATGGCTTACGGCTCTGAAACATGAAGTTTATCGTACGTAGCTCTTACATTAAGCAAGTTTGGCCACCACTGATCTAAACAATTGCTTTTGGAATTGCAATAACATCCAATTCACTATGTTTAAGTTAGTGGCCTTTTTTTAAAAATCCTTATTCCAATAATTGGAGTATTTGTTAGGTTTTATTTTAAAATAATTTTTCAATTTTTGTTTAATTCTTCCATGTTGTTAGCACATAATAAATTGAAACAGGAAATGCTGAAATTTTAAAATTGAAGCTTTGGGCTATTTCCATTCAATTTCATGGCTGATTTTGCACTTCCATTCCACTGTACCCAAACCTCTGATCTCCTTGGTCAGAAAACTGTTTGCCTCCACCATGCTCAAGGGAGCATAGGTTTGAGGTCATCACTACAAGGACTGGAGAGAAGGTGGGCCCAGGTTTTTCCACCCAGGATGGTGGGGGTCTGAAAATCCTTGCTTGGAAAGGTGGTGGAGGTAGAATCTCATCACATTTCTGCAGGGTTTGGATGAAGGGCCAATGCTTGAAAGGCTAAGGACCTGGTTCCAGAAGTTGGGAGTAGGTTAGGTGTCTGCTTTCTGTGGCTAGTAAATGGTCAAAATAGACGATTTCTGTGACTGAGGTAGAGAATTCCAAACATTTGCAACCCTCTTGCTCTCAAACTTTCCAAACTTTCTTTTTTCCGTCTCTCATTCTCTTCTCTAAAAGTATTTACCATATTCATCTAATTTTTGCCACAGATGTGCTGTTTTTACACTTTCAGGTACTTTATTAATGCAAGCTAACTTAATTTAGGATCGACAGTACATTGAGTTATGAGGTTATACAGCATGAAAAGAGGCCCACTTTATCATGCCATCCAAATTACCCACATGAGCTACTCTCAATTTATCTGTGTTTGGCCCACATCTCTCTAAACTTTTCCTATCCCTATACTTGTACAAATGTTGTAATTGTCCCTGCCTCCATCCCCATACTCACCACCCCCTGTGTGGAAATAATTGCTCCTCTGGCTCCTTTTAAACCTTTCTCACCTTAAATCTATGTCCTCTAGTTTCAGTTTCAGTTACCTTGAGATACTCCACATGATTTTATATCCAGTACCCCTGTGAGGTCGCCTCTCAACCTCTTGCACTTCAGGAAAAAAAAAGTCCCAACCTATCCAAGTGTCTTCCTAGAATTCAAGCCCTCAAATCCCAGTCACATCCCTGTGAATGTTTTCTGCCATCTTTCCAGCTTTGTGATTTTTTTCTATAACTGGGTGATCAGAATTGCAACACAATACATTGGTTTCACCAATTTATTGTACAGTTGCAGAATGATGCCCCAGTTCATGAGCTCAGTGCTTTGACCAATAAAGCCTAGAGTGCTCAATACCTTCTTTACCACCTTGTCTGTCTATGTCGCTACTTTCAGAGATTCAAGATTCTTTTACTGTATTGTAATAAAACAGATGTAATATTACACAAAATTGCATTAATAAAAATATAATTAACTAATGAATTTTTAAAATGTATAAAATAAATTAAAAGAAAATTAATAAAATATGGCAGACAATGATCATCTGTGATTTGCCACCAGTGCTCCCGCAACCTCTCCAGCCGCACAGACTTCAGTTCAAATTGTTGGCAACCCGAGCTCTAGATTCAAACCTCTGACATGATCCTTGGGTCTTTCTATTCTGCAATACTGTCTGCTTGGCCTGTCTTGATATGTTTAAACGATGACAAATTTAACCACAGTTGCTTTTCTGAATCTGTGATCCCGCTTTCTCCTTCAGGTTTCCCAGTCAAATCTGAAATGTTAAGCAAGAAACTCTTTATAGCTTTTGTGTTGTAGGCATTACTCCAGGCAATCTATTCCATCAATCATTCGTCAAGGTCAGAGCTGCTATTTTTAAAAAAAACACAAACAGGTACTTGTATAAATTACTATGTCCTTGTTAAAACGGGAACCTAGTATGTTATTTCAAAGTGATAAATTTGGCACCAGACCAGTTTATTTATGTGGATGTATCTGTTGAGCCTTTCTTCCCTTGGGCATCAGCTAATTGTAAGTTTATACCAAAATATTTCTGAAAGAGGAGCAACACAATCCATGGGGGGGGGGGGGGTGGGTGGGCAGAGAACAATACATAGAACATGGAACAATGCAGGACAGGTACACAATCTTATCCGGACATCTAAAATCCGCAAAGCTCCAAAATCCGGCAAGTGGAGAGAGAGATGGCAGAGACTGGCAGCGCAAGTCGAGTGATTGTGGGGGGGGGGAGGGGGGGGGGGAGAGACTGGCAGCGCAAGCTGGGCTATGGGGGGGGGGGGGTAGAGACCAGCAGTGCGAGTTGGGCGGGCGAGAGACCGGCAGCGCGAGTCGGGCGGGCGAGAGACTGGCAGCGCGAGTCGGTCGGGTGAGCCAGGCAGGCGAAGGGGCAGGGGAGACGCCACACGACTGGAAGGGGGTGGGGGTGGGGGTGGATACAGCAGTACAATTCGGATGGCCTTCAATCTGGCTTTCCGAAATCCGGAAAAATCTGAAATTCGGAACACATTGTCCCCGATAAAGGATTGTGTACCTGTACAGGCCCTTCAGCCCATGATGTTGCGCCAACCCAGATATTCCTTCCTTAAAAAAAGTGCTAAACCCTCCCTATCCTATAACCCTCATCCATTTGTCTGCTAAGTGTCTCTTAAATACCCCCAATGTTTTAGCTTTTCCACCATCATCCCCAGCAAGGCATTCCAGGCACCCACAACTCTATGTAAAAAGCTTACCCCTGATGTCTCCCTTAAACTTTCCTCCCTTAACTTAAACATATGTCCTCTGGTGTTTGCTTATCCTGCTCTGGGAAACAGGTGCTGGGTGTCCACCTTATCTATGCATAATCTTGTAGACCTCTATCAAGTCTCATCCTTCTGAACTCCAAAGTGAAAAGATTTACTGGAATGTTGCCATGGTTAAAGGGTCTAAATTACAGGGAAAGGTTAATAAGTTAGGTCTTTATTCTTTGGAGCATAGAAGATTGAGAAGGAATTTGATGGAGCTACAAAATTATTAGGGGCGTAGATAGAATGGGCGTGCAGAGGCTTTTTCCTTTAAGAAAGGGGAAGATACAAACAAGATGAGATGAGCTGAGAGTTAGGGGGAACAGGTTTAGAGGAAACATGAGAGGAGCCTTCGTTACACGAGTGGTGGGTGTGTGGAACAAGCTTCCAGATGATGTGGTGGAGGGAGGCTCATTATTAGCATTTAAGGAGAAGTTGAATATGTACATGGACAGGAAAGGAATGGAGGATTATGGGTTGAGTGTAGGTCAATGGGGTGAGGTGGGAGAAAGTGTTCAGCATGGACTAGAAGGGCCAAGTTGGTCTGTTTCTGTGCTGTAATTGTTATATTATGTGGAGAAGTCCCAGCTCTGCATTAAGACTTGTTTCCCAATCCAGGCAATCTCCTCTGCACCCTCTTCATAGCTTCCACATCCTTCCTATAATGAGGTGACCAGAACTGAACACAATACTCTTAAGTGTGGTCTTACCAAAGATTTGTAAAGTTGTAACATGACCTCTTTACTCCTGAATTCAATCTCCCCTATTAATGAATCCCAGCATCCCATAGGCCTTCTTAATTATCCTATCAACCTGTGTGGCGACCTTGAGCGATGTATGGATTTGGACCCCTTAAGTAACTGACCATTAACCCTGTACTCAGCCTCTGGTTAATCCTTCCAAAGTGCATCACCTCATACTTATCTGGATTGAAATCCATCCGCCACTTTTCTGCCCAATTGCATCCTGTCTCTATCCTCTTGTAACCTTCGACAACCTTCAGCTCATCCACAGCTGCTCCAACCTTCATGTCACCAGCAAATCTCTGCCTTAAATACACTCAATAGTTTGGCCTTCACAGCCACCCATGTTAGCAAATTTCAGAGGTTCACTGCTCTCTGGCTCAACAAATTTCTTCACATCTCTGCTTTATATTGGTGCCCTTCAATCCTGAAGTTGTGCCCTCTTGTTCTAGACTCCACTTTCATGGGAAACAACTTTGCCACATCTACTCTTTCCAGGATTTTCAACATTTGAAATGTGACGAGGCCCCCCTCATTCTCCTGAACTCCAATGAGTACAGTCCAAGATTGTCATATGTTCCTTATGTGCTAATCCCTTCATTTCAGGAATTATTCTTGTAAATTTTTTTGAACCTTCTCCAATACCAGTACATCCTTTCTTCAATAAGGATCCCAAAGCTACTTTGTATTGCAAGTGAGGCCTCACCAATACCGTACCAAGTCTCAACATCACATCCGTGCTGATGGGTCCGATTCCTCACGATAAGGGCTTGTGGGCCAGAGGGCCTGTTACTATGCTCTATGTCTAAATTTAAAATTTATAAACATTATTCTTTTGCACGGTTTTAACTACCTTTCTCTAGATCCTGGACTTTGTTACATGACTTTTTGAGCACTGCCCTTTTTGTACCCTACATACTCAAACAACAATTTTAAATGTTTTTACCTTTACTTCCAGTACTTTTTCTTGTTGTGGAACTTGGCGAAGCAGCTGGTTTTACCCCAACTTTACAGTTGGGGATAAGAGAGTCTACTTTCACCAGTACTAACCAGCTGGTGGATGGGTGTAAAATCAGTCTCTGTAAATAGGACACAGAGTATATGCGCTTGTTGGTAGTCCAGCAAATCTGGGACTCTTGAGTCCAAAGGGTTAAAGAGTACCTTGGTGATGTTATGAAGAGCCATATATATGCTACAAGGTTGTGCAGTGGGGGTTTGGAAATGGACATGATCCATTTTTGGTCAGCATGGACATACTTGGCAGAAGAGCTTTCTAAGCTGCATGTTGCTGTGATCCAACACTACCATCATTCAGCGTGACCTGCTGAGTTTCTCCAGCACCTTTGTATATTGCAATATGCAGTTCTGCTTACTCCGTTACAGGAAGGTCATTACAATAACCTTGGATGTGAGCACCACAGCTCTCCAGTTAAAATGTAGCCTGAACTTTGGACAAGGACATATTTGGTCACTGCAGTTTTTTTTTAATTTAATGGCTTGGCATTGACATAAAACAGGGGTGGGCAACCTTTTACCATGTGTGGGCCAGGTGGTGGGGCACTAATTGCGTGGCAGGCTGCACTGATGCGACAATAAATGAAATAAATAAAGAAGTTGTATGAATGCGAAATGCACCAAAAATCACGTTAATCATTAAAATGATACAATTAAAAAAACCCATAAAAGTCAAGGAGAAAAATTAGTCACACTGAAAACAAAATAACCCCAAAACAGACAGCAGTGAGAAAGGAAGAATGTCACAGTGGAGAGGGTGAGCCTCACACAGAGATGGGGCTCTCTCGCAGAGAGAGGGGTATGTCAGAGAGAGGATGATTCACACACAGAGAGAGGAAGTGACAGAGAGAATGTCACACAAAGAGAGGGATTCACACACAGAGAGGGAGCACAACACAGAGAGGCAGATGATTGCAGAGAGACAAGGAGTCACACAGAGAGATGGTGTCATACACAGGAAAAAGTCTCACATTACAGAAGCAGGAAATGGAAGAGGGAGAGGGGTACCACTCGGAGATAAGTTGAAAGAGCGTTACAGAAAGAGGTGGTGTTGCAGAGAGAAGTGGATTCTCGCAGACACTGGCCTCTCACAGAAGAGATGGGTCTCACAGACAGTGGGAGAATGCTTAAAACCCATATTTGCATATGCATTTATTTGATCATTTCTATTACCCGTGCATGAAAATTGCATTCTGTGCAATTATTCTATGTTCAAGTTACGGTATGAGATAGCGAGTCAGAGGCCCTCTCCTGCAAGAAAGATTTCACCAGAAATATTGCTAAAAAATTGTAGTTCTTCCAAAAAAAATTAGCATTCCATAAGCAAAAACTTAGTCCTTCTTATTTCCTGTATCTTTTGTTCAAGCAGCAATAACATCACCGTGAGGGAGGGGAAGAACGTCATGGGAGGGGGGGGGGGGGTCTCACGCAGAGGGCGGGGCATGTATCCAGAACAGGGTGGGAGGTGTCTCCTGTGCACCGAGACAAGGAGAACCATGCACAGAGGCTGGGGGGAGGGGGGGGCTCTTACTCCAAGGGGGCAGCTATGCACCATGCTGGAGGTTGTCCACTCTTGACATAAAACATCAGAATTCTCCACAGCACCACCAAAGCAATAATGGACCCCTAAATTTATCTCTAATTAAAGTATTTTCTTGTGTCTTTCTGCGGTGTTTGCATATGTCAGACTTGATTAGATGCCAAACGGGGAACATTAGCATTTCATAATTTCCTTTGTGCCCAGTACAAACTGTATCTTGCCTTGATGTGGATTTCTGGATGGTGATTTAATTACCATTCTTTGAGAAAATTATAGGTCCTTGACAGACGACTGAAATCCAAACCAATTTCATTCATAATATTGCTGCTTGAACAAAGGATACAGGAAATAAGAAGGACTAAGTTTTTGCTTATGGAATGCTAATTTTTTTGGAAGAATTACAATTTTTTAGCAATATTTCTGGTGAAATTTTTCTTGCAGGAGAGGGCCTCTGACTCGCTATCTCATACCGTAACTTGAACATAGAATAATTGCAATTTTCATACATGGGTAATAGAAATTATCAAATAAATGCATATCCAAATATGGGTTTTAAGCATTCGAATTGTTCAAGATTCATATCTTCTCTTTCTTCTCTTTGGCTTGGCTTCGCGGACGAAGATTTATGGAGGGGGGTAAAAAGTCCACGTCAGCTGCAGGCTCGTTTGTGGCTGACCAGTCCGATGCGGGACAGGCAGACACGATTGCAGCGGTTGCAAGGGAAAATTGGTTGGTTGGGGTTGGGTGTTGGGTTTTTCCTCCTTTGCCTTTTGTCAGTGAGGTGGGCTCTGCGGTCTTCTTCAAAGGAGGCTGCGGCCCGCCAAACTGTGAGGCGCCAAGATGCACGGTTTGAGGCGTTATCAGCCCACTAGCGGTGGTCAATGTGGCAGGCACCAAGAGATTTCTTTAGGCAGTCCTTGTACCTTTTCTTTGGTGCACCTCTGTCTCGGTGGCCAGTGGAGAGCTCGCCATATAATACGATCTTGGGAAGGCGATGGTCCTCCATTCTGGAGACGTGACCCATCCAGCGCAGCTGGATATATTATATTATATGTAATATATATTATATGTAATAAAACAGAAAAACTTATTACATTGGAATTAGTCTACAGCAGGGGTGCTCATCCTTTTAATTTTTAATTTAGACATACAGCACTGAAACAGGCTATTTCGGCCCATGAGTACGTAACAGGGGCCTAGATTAATTTGCAGTACAGACATGTGGGCCAAAATGGCTGGTTACCATGCTTTATGTCTAAATTTAAAATTAAAAGATTGGCCACCCCTAGTCTATAGTAAGGCAGACAAAGATTTGCTATCACCAGAAATTGCCCAGCACTTCTTAAAGCCAGAGAAAGAGAAGCAAAATCGAGTCCCCCAGAGTCACTAAATATCCATGGCTTCACGTTCAGTACTCCCACAGCCACAGAGACTTCAGTCCAAAGCTGAGGTCCTGATGCATGATCAGGAAGCCTCCAGTACCCTCTCGCATCCCGGTTCTGATTCCTGGATCCCCTTCAGCCAGTCTCCAGCAGTCAGCAGCCTGTTGCAAATCCTTTGACCACAGTCACCAGCCACCAACACCCCAGAGCCTGTGTGTTCTTCAGTCTCAGAGCCCCTGACTGGTCTGTCATCAAGGTCACCATTCCATGGGCTGTCTTCTCTGCTTCTCCCAATTTTCTGGTGTTCTGCGCCAGTCCTCTGCTTCCCCGGAGTCTGCAAACCATTGTGGCTGTGGCCATCTTGGGCCCAAACCCCACAGTCGTTGGATTTTAAAATAAACCACCGTCGGCTTCTTTAAACAGGCCGTGGAACTGAGCTGGCAGCAGTTGGACTGGGAGGTTGGATCCCCTGGAGAGTTTGCTCTTCGCTGAGACTTCGCCCCTCACTCCCTGAGGGTCTGCCACTTTTTAAGCACCAATTTGCTGGAAAGACGAATGATCAAACATTTTACTCTTTTGTCTCAGATATCATGCCTATTTCATGGTTGCCAAGAAATTAGCCTAATATTCAAAAGTAGTGCAGTCAGTGCCTAATACTGATTTTGTTTGAATTATGAGAAAATTATGGAGTTCAATGAACCGATACCTGATTACGAGAAGAGAGCCAGTTATTTAACCAGCAAAATTCGTGGATGCATTTAGGATTTCATCTCCAGGTCAGTAAATGGTTGACTTTATTAGGAAAATAAGGAAGACGTTCAAAGGAGAGATGAAGTACCATAAACAATGGATATTCTGAAAAGCAAAATTATTGGTCATGACTATTAATGTTTAATTTCCTCTTTGTTGCGTTAAAAGCACTTTCTCAACCAGTTGCTCTTTCTCAACCTATTGCCTGTCTCAATTCCATGGCTTGAAATGTACCTTCATGCTCTTGGGACAAAATCCTTCCATTCAATATGTAGTGCAGGTATTGAAAATATAGATAAAGATCCATTGCATCCATGTTCACTTCATGCTTAAAAAATGCTCAGTTCTAGAGATTGTCCTTCAGTACAGCACGAGGAAAACTGACAGATGCTGATTTAATGACCTCAATGAAACTTGAGGTATTTTAAGAATATTGCAAAATATTAAATAAAGTACTTTTTTAAGTTACATTTTTCTTCCTCCAAACAGAATCAGCCCCATGCATATCAAGTAAGCCGAGCTACATAGTGTTTTCAGAGTCAATACCCAAGAGAGCCATTTATTGTTTAGTTGAGTTCCTATGAATCCTTTCTGTGTGCTGCAGAATGCCAGTGAACCCCTTCTGGTGTATTGTGGTGCAATATGTGACCATTTTCCATTCGTGCCTGTAGATGATGATTTGATGCATGGCTCTAATCCAAAAACAAATTCCTATTGAGCAATTTCCAACAGTTTCTTGCTAAAATTTAGGAGTGTCCATATATTGGAAAGCAAAATCTATTTTCCACTACCATCCCAGTTAATTGGCTGCAGTGTTTGTTAAAGAAGCCATTTTTGCTGTTTCCATTGGGCCACTGTTAACTGGGACACAAACTGCTTTCCAACTGACCACACGTCATCCGTGGGGATAAGAGAGTCTACTTTCAACAATAGTCCAAGGGTGCACCTTGTTCTTCTTCCACCGTCGATGTCAGCTGACGCCAGGGATGTGAGTGGGGGTCGAGGCCATCAATCCTTGCCTTGGTTTGACGCTGGTAAGCTGGTTGTTTCCCTTTTTCACTGGACCCTTAACAAGTAAATTGGCTATCAATTCCTGGGACAAGTTTCCAGTGGAAAAGGGGCTAAATAAAGAAAAATTGCAAGAGGTTCCAAGCATCAAAGATGGGAGAACAGGCATTAAATCCAAAATTTAATGCATGAAAATACTAGAGAAACTCAGCAGAGTTTATTTCGCAAAGAGACATAACCAAACACAAAAGGCTCAGGTTCCCGACATTGGTCATGTCTCTTTGCTACATAAAGAATGCTGCGGGACCTGCTGAGTTTCTCCAGCGTTTTTGTGTATTAACTACAATCACAGCATCTGCAGACTTTCTTGTTTAACAAAATTAAATCCAAAAGGTGCATTTTTCCCCCCAACGCACGAATGCCCTTCAAGCATTTGCTTTTTGAAGTCTCTTCTGACCGTCTGTTACTAAAATTCAAGTGCACCTCTCCCGACATTGGTGCTTGCTTGAACACATTGCCATTCATCAGTTCTGGACATGGTTGTAGCTCCAGCATTGCTGATTTTAGATTCAAGATCATTGTCATGTAATAAAACAGAAGTGTGATATTACTCAAAATTTCCTTTAGTCTACTTTAGGCAAACAAAGATTTGGTAGCAGCAGAAATTGCCCAGCGCCCCTTACAGCCAGAGAAGAGAAGCATTTTAACCATGAGCACTGTTTATAGTATAGCTACCATATTCAGAAAATGAATTTTTTCTGTATAGTTGTTTAATACATTTATAACCTATGAATTAAACAAGATTAAAAAAACAAAAGAAAATGTTGTTAATCGTTCAGGACACCTTGTGCGACATGGTTAGCAAAACACTATTACAGCACCAGCGACCTGGGTTAGATTCCACCGCTATCTGAAGAAGTCTGTACATTCTCCCCATGTTCTGAGTGAGTTTTCCCTGGGTATTCAAGTTTCTTCTGTTACGAGCCCAAAGGACCCCACAACCCAGCAGCAATAGACATTCACCAAGACAAATGGCTTTTAAAACAAAAGTTATTTTTAATCAACTTCAAACATGAAAATAGAATCAAACTTTAACTTAACTCTATACTTATACTCTATACTAACCCAAATTACCCTCTTCTAATTCTAAGCACACATGTATGTAATGTGTGTGTAAATTCAAGAAAAGTTCTTGGTGGTTCACAGTTCAATCTCACTTCTCCTTCTTCCAAGTTCTCTGGTTGCAGGCAATCACCATACTGTGCACAAAATTTAACATGTATAAAGTTCACCAGGCTTAGTGCTTGAAAGGTAAATGTTTACTGCTCAGGAAGGTTCTTGTAGGGTTTGCAGAGAGAGATTTTGTTGCCCCACGATTTCCACAACTGAGGTACCACCATTAGTCACCTCAGGATCTCGCTGATGAAATTTGCCCCACCAGGGTCTTCTCGATGGTAACCTCTTTCTTCAAGCTACCACAGAGTTCCATTCCTTCCTCTATCTCAAGAGAAACATCAGACAGATTGCACTTCCAGCCATCGACTGCTCTGGAACTTGCTTTCATCAGTTTCAAACAGTTTTCTCTGGATTGCACTTTTCAGTTACTTGTCAAGTGTCCCACACACTGACTGACTGAACTGTTCACTCAACTCTCTCTCTCTTCCAATTCAAACTCCAAAAAGAGCATGTGACTCTTGTCTTGCAAAATCCCCACCTTCTCCAGCAAAACAACAGGAGTTCTTTCTTCTGCTCCATCTGTTGTTATCTTAGGTAAACAATCCAGGAGTGACCTTTCTGTGAGCACTTTGCAGAAAGGGTACCGATAGACAGCATGACTCCAGCCAGATAATGGTCAAGCAATTTATGATGTCAATTCAATTAACACCTACTTGTGAAAGGTGCTTACATTCTCCAGCAATCTGGCAATGTGAATTCTTCAATCTTTCAAATAAGATCTGTTTTAAAATATGTGAATGTATGTGACCTACTCTGAATCTTATAAATTCTCCCCAAATATTAATATTGTTACACTTCCCACCCTCAGGAAATACGGGGCTGGTAGGTTAATTGGGCTGCATGGGTTTCAATGGCTGGAATCAGCATTTACTGTTTTGTAAAAAAGATTAATTCAATAAATAAATTTAATGTAGCAAGAGAAACTGATGTTTCAGGTTTAAGATCCTTTGTCATTTTCTGTTTTTATTTTAGATTTGCAAATCTTACTGAATTTTAATTGTGGAAACGGTTAATTGGCAGTTTCTTAAAACACACTTCAATACAGCTGAGGATTTTGTCCAATGGCTGCAGATCAGGTGCATCAGTGATTGTTGAGAACATTGAATTTGTGAGAGTTAATCTGGACAGAGTTGAATACTTTCCATCGGTACATGTCTTTGGAAATGTATTTGTCAGGATTGTTTCCTTCCGCTTGGCTAGAGCGTTTATTCTGATCAATTGAATTACCTCAGTTCAGTAAAACCCCTGATATCTGGCACCTATGGGTGATTTGGTAGATGCTGGTTAACTGTATTTTCTGGTTCCTTGAGATTGCATACTGATAAATACTAACTTTTAAAAGTAATCAATTTACTTATTTAGGTGTAACAATTACTGAAAACAATAAAACTTACTCAGAAAATTTTTTCTCACAATGATGTGAAAGGGACGCTATCAAATTGGTTGCCCCTTTCTTTATCATTGATTGGTCAAATCAACTCAATTAAAATAAATATATCACCTAAATTTTTACCTTTTGCAGCTTGGCCTGTTTTTATTTGTGTCTTTTTTTGATTCCCTTGACTCAATCTTATGTTGAAGAATAAACATCCTCACCCAAGTAAACTCCATTTACAAAACTTCTTTTTAAAAATGGAGGTTTGGCTTTACCAAATTTTAGGTTTTATTATTAGGTATATTATAACGGTGAAGACTGTCCATATGGATTTATCTGGAATTTAATTCTGTTTCAAAATTTTTCTAATTTCTTGGATCCTCACTTCCTATATCTATAAATAAATTAACTAATAATCTGGTGATTAAATATACTTTGAGGATATGATTACAAATTAGAAAACATTTTGGTTTAATGAGATTTTCTTTCTAGTCCTATTTTTTCTAATTATTTCTTTAAACCTTTCATGATTGATGTAACTTTTAATGCATGGTATAGATTGGGCATTAAATGTTTAAAACATTTACTTGTCGAGGGGAGTCTCGCTTCCTTTTGAACAACTTTCAATTAAATGTGGTCTACCAAATACTCTTTTTTTTGTTACCTATAGATTAGAGATTTTTCACAATCTCAATTACATCCATTTCCTAAGAGGACTGATAAGAATTTAATTGATTAATTTTCAATTTACAACTGTTCTATAATGGTCCAATATTTAACATCTATGACATGTTGGGAATAAGAGAGGCACTGTCGGATAAAATTTAAAAATCTTGGGAACAGGACCTACAGCTTTTAATTCCTGAAGAAACTTGGAATGTAATTTTCAAATTCACTCTTCTCTATGTGATTGACGCTCTCTCCACTGGACTCACATGTCCAAAGTCAAATGATCTCGTTTTTATGAGGATGTATTTCCTTGTTGTGATAAATGCGACAATGGAGCTGCTTCATTAGTTCAGATGTTCTGGACATGTCAGAGTCTTGAGAAATATTGAATCGAGTATTTCAAATTTTCTCTGCACGTTTTAAAGTTAATTTTAAACCATATCCCTTAACTGCTTTATTTGGTATTGTTGGAGAGAGTGACATAACGTTAATGACAATCTGAGCTTCATATATTAGCTTTGATTTCTCTTATAGCTAGGCAGGTGGTGTGGCTCAGATGGAGGGACATTACCCCTTCTAATCATGTGCAATGATGTCATGTCATGTTTAAACTTAGAGAAGATTAGATGTTCAATTTCCGATTTGAATTTAAATTTTCAAACACTGTGGCGACCCTTTTTGAATAACTTTTATAATCTTTGATTTGTTATGAAGGTAGAAATGTTGACTAATTTATCACTTTGATAAGAATTCTGTCTTTTTTGGCCAAACATCTTCTTTCTTGGTAGTGGGTTTAGATTTTCCTTTTTTAATAATAAAATAATAAAACAAATGTATTATCAAAACAATATCATCTGTTTGATTAAAATATGAGGTACCTTGGATCAAATGATCTGATTAAAGTGTAATGTATCTTTTTAAATTTTACCATATATCCATATATCTTATTTTTGGATATGAAATATCAATGTTAATTAAAAAAATTGAAAAAGAAAGACTGCATGTGAACTGATGGTGGAGCACGCCATTTTTTAACTTGCATATTGTTTACCTATTTATTTTCCGCAATTTTTTTGCAGGTAGCTTGAGGCTGCCAGTTGCTTGAATTTTGGATATCAGGGGTTTTACTGTATTTGGTGTTATGCTGTTGGCATTTTGAAAAAAAAAAGTGTGTGCGGCTGCGTGTGTGTATGTGAGAGAGCTATCTCACTGGTAGCTGTAACCTGTAATTTCCTCCCCATTATCACAAGACCAAGGAACAGAAGCAGACCACTAGGCCCATCGAGTCTGTTCCGTAAATCTACACTAAGGTACTCTGCACTAGTTCCAATTTCCAGACTTCTCCCCATTTCCCTTGATGCCCTCACTAATGAGATACTTGTCTATTTCTTATTTAAATACTCCCAGTGATCTGGCTTCCACTGCTGTATGTGGCAGCAAGTTCCATAGATCCACGACCTTCTGGCTAAAGAAGTTCTTTCTAATCTCTGTTTTATATGGATAACCTCTAATTTTCAGACTATGACCCCTTATCCTCGATTCACCTACCAGGGGAAATATCTTACCTGCATCCTCCCTATCTAAACCTTTCAAAATATGAAAAGCCTCTATGAGATCTCTTATTCTCCTATACTCCAATGAATACAAGAGCTGCCAAACGCTCCTCATACGTCAGCCCTTGCATTCCGGGTATCACCCTAGTAAATCTCCTCTGCACCCTCTCTAACAACATCACATCCTTTCTAAGATAGGGGACCCAAAACTGCACACAGTACTCCAAATGGGGTCTCACCAGTGCCCCATAGAGCCTCATCAACACCTCTTTACTCTTGTACCCTATTCCTCTTGAAATGAAGGCCAACATAGCATTCGCTTTCTTCACGACCAATTTCACCTGGTCATTAACTTTTAGGTTTCCTTGCACAAGGACACCCAGGTCCCTTTGCATATCCGAGGTCTGAATTTTCACCCCATCCAAATAGTATTCTCCTGTTTATTTCCACTGCCAAAGTCTACAACTGTACATTTCTCAATGTTAAATCTCATCTCCCATAATTTTGTCCAGCCTCCTAATCTGTCCATATCCTTCTGCAACATTATGGTTTTTACTACACTTTCTGCTCCGCCACCTATCTTGGTGTCATCCGCAAATCTGGCCACAAAACCATTCATACCACAATCCAAATCATTAATGTAAATTGTAAAACAGCAGCGGCCCCAATACCGACCCCTGCGGAACACCACTAGTTGCAGGCAGCCACCCAGAAGGGGAACCTTCTTGCCTATCAGCCACCTCTCTATCCAGTTTAATAACTCACCTGTAATTCCATGGGGCCTCATCATATTTAGCAGCCTAATACGCGGGACCTTATCGAAAGACTTTTGAAAATCTAAATAGATAACCTCCACAGCCTCTCCTTTGTCTATCCTTACCTGTGCTTTTTTCACACTCCCCATTTCCCATACAATGCATATAATTGTCTCTTACTTTTAATTCTGTTTCATTAGCTGCATGTTTCTCGTGGACAGCATTGATGTAAGTTATTATGTACGCATTCTTCTGTAACCCCAAAACGAGCTAATTACCCAAAATAATCACTTGATCGCCAAACGACAAGATCATATTTCTCTCCCACCTGTTGTCTTGCTTGGTGAAGGGTTAGATCTGTGCTACTAAACAATGAAGACGCTGTGGTTATAGTTTAATACACAAAAGTGCTGGAGGAGCTCAGCAGGTCACACAGCATCCATAGGAAGCAAAGATATATCACCACAGTGTTTGAACCTGAGCCTTTTGTCAAGGTATGAGCAAAAAGAAGGCAGGTGCCTGAATAAAAAAAGTGGAGGGAGAAGGGAAGTAGGGGTTGTGGGGGGGGGTGGGGAACACAGTATTCTACAGGTGCCGGCTGCAGTTAAACAGGAAAATGCAGATGATGGGATTGTCGTGGACTACGCAAAAGTGCTGGCAAAACTCATCGACAGAAAGTAAAAGGGTAACTAGCATCAAAGCCCTGACCCCTTTATCTAGCAGCAGGCAGGTGCCTGAATAAAAAGCTGAGGTGGGTGGAAGGGGCAAAGAGCATGAGCGAACAAATTAAGAGCTCCTGGTAGATAGGCAAGTACAGAAAATCATAAAGGGGCATAGATAAAGTGAATAGTAAGAGGTGGGCACAGTTCCAATGCAAGGAAGGTATTTGGTCAAAAGCGTAGAAAGGTGTGCAAGAGAAGATCAACAAGGATGTTGTCTGAACTCATGGAACTGAGTGAGAGGGAAAAGTTAAACAGGTGAGATGGATTATATCATATTTTACATTGTAAATAGATATGTTTTTTTTTATTTTTCTTTCACACTATAAACCACTTTGATCAAGATACATACATTTTTCTTTTCAAATATATACAGTGTCGTTTTCTCCCCCCCTCCCTCTTCCCATCCCACCCTCCCTACCTCCCCTCCCATTCATTTAAAGTTCAAAATCTAAGATACATTAAACCCTTCAAACAATGTTGTCACTCAATAAAAATAAACAAGAAATTCCACTGAGTCAATTCTTTTCATTTCCTTCTCCTTCTGTCATTTTAGGTGGTAGATGTCCCCGGTAGGTTTTCTCTATTGTGTTTCATGTATGGCTCCCATATTTGTTCAAATATTGTAATATTATTTCTTAAATTATATGTTATTTTTTCTAATGGAATACATTTATTCATTTCTATATACCATTGTTATATATAGATATGTTTTTGAAGGAGATAGATTGTGGGCGTAGTGTAGGTTGCAATAAACACAACACTTCACAAAACAGATCTCATTTAAAACGCAGGAGCTTTGCATAAGCCACAGTCCAGGCTGTGAGTGCTTTTGCAAAGCCAATAAGAACTACTTTGGGAGAGAAGGACTCAAGTGCTGATAAAGATTTTTTCAAGATTGGGAGCCCTGCAAGAGGTTATGGTTTTGCAAGCAGAGAGAGAGAGAGAAAGAGAGGACCAAACAGGCTTTCTTTGAGCAGAGAAACAGAGAACTGGTTTCTGCATTCATGTCAAGCTGACAACTTGTTGAAACCCCATTTTGAAGGTGGGTTGTAAGTTCTGAGTTCAGCATGTTGAAAACCCTTGTGGTCCATACAAGAGGAAATGGCTGGCTGGAGGGTTTCACCTGAAATAAGGGAAACAAAAGGAACTCTCTGGTGACCTGCAGAAGAAGAGGTTATCATTTGGAAAACCCTGATGGGGCAAGTTTCTTTGGCAAGACACTGAAGTGGCTGATGGAAATAAATCAGTTTGTGTGTGTCCAATGAGCGAAGAAACTCTCTCTGAACCTAGCAAGAATCTTCCTGAGCGGTAACCAATTACCTTTAAGCTCCAAAACTTGGTGAAAATTCATAAATGTTAAATTCTGTGCACAGTATAAGAATTGCCTGATACTGACCGGTGAACTTAGAAGAATGAGAAGTGAGATTGGACTGTGAATCAAAGAATTTTCCTGAACATATACACATTACATACACGTGCACTTAGAAATAGAAGGGGGTTAAGTGAAATTAGGTGAATAGTAATCAGTTAAAGTTTGATTTTTTTTATGTTTAAAGAAAATTAAAAATAACTTTTGTTTAAGTTACCATTTATCTTGGTGAATTTCTATTGCTGCTGGGTTTTGGGATCCTCTGGACCCGTAACACAGGTTAGCAATTTATTCCCCGGAGCATTGGAAAATGGAAGTATAAGGGTTATAGATGGTGTAAATGAAAGTAGGTTTTTTTCCACTGAGTTTAATTGAGACAAGAACTAAAGGATGAAAGATGAAATGTTTTAAGGGAACATTCGAGGGAGCGTTGTCATGCAGAGGGTGGTGAGAGTGTGCAATGAGCTGCCAGGTGAAGTGGTGAATCCAGGCTCGATTTCATCATTTAGAGACATGAGGCGCTTCTTTCTTTTGCATGCAATTGAAAGGCTGGCAAGTGCCACTTTCCTGTGCCTCTTCCAAAAGCTACTATTTGTCGCCAGTGGTCTCGCATGTTGTCCAGTGGTGGGAAATGGAGATCCCATACCCATTGCCCCCCTGTTGAGAAGCTGCCTGCAAGTTCAATGTGAGGTAACAGATTGCAAAGTCAAGGTGAATGCTTTGTAATATATTAATTTTTTTTAAATTTACAAATCCAGCGAGGTCCCAGGCCTTCCCAACCCATAAGCCCCAAATACACCTTGGTGACTAATTAAGATTTTCACCCCTTCTGACTTTTGAAGGGGGGAGGAAAGCGGCACACCTGAAGGAAACCTCTGCAGACATGGGGAGAACATACAAACTTCTTACATACAGCGCCAGATTCGCATCCAGGTCGCTGATACTGTAATGGCATCAGGCTAACTTTGCCACTCACAAGTATATTCGGGAAAGGGAACATTGTTAAGTTAGTTACACCCTTCACTCCGTTGTAGTTTTCTTTCTTTTTTTTCTTTGGCTTGGCTTCGCGGACGAAGATTTATGGAGGGGGTAAAAAGTCCACGTCAGCTGCAGGCTCGTTTGTGGCTGACAAGTCCGATGCGGGACAGGCAGACACGATTGCAGCGGTTGCAAGGGAAAATTGGTTGGTTGGGGTTGGGTGTTGGGTTTTTCCTCCTTTGCCTTTTGTCAGTGAGGTGGGCTCTGCGGTCTTCTTCAAAGGAGGTTGCTGCCCGCCAAACTGTGAGGCGCCAAGATGCACGGTTTGAGGCGTTATCAGCCCACTGGCGGTGGTCAATGTGGCAGGCACCAAGAGATTTCTTTAGGCAGTCCTTGTACCTTTTCTTTGGTGCACCTCTGTCACGGTGGCCAGTGGAGAGCTCGCCATATAATACGATCTTGGGAAGGCGATGGTCCTCCATTCTGGAGACGTGACCCATCCAGCGCAGCTGGATCTTCAGCAGCGTGGACTCGATGCTGTCGACCTCTGCCATCTCGAGTACTTCGACGTTAGGGGTGTAAGCGCTCCAATGGATGTTGAGGATGGAGCGGAGACAACGCTGGTGGAAGCGTTCTAGGAGCCGTAGGTGGTGCCGGTAGAGGACCCATGATTCGGAGCCGAACAGGAGTGTGGGTATGACAACGGCTCTGTATACGCTTATCTTTGTGAGGTTTTTCAGTTGGTTGTTTTTCCAGACTCTTTTGTGTAGTCTTCCAAAGGCACTATTTGCCTTGGCGAGTCTGTTGTCTATCTCATTGTCGATCCTTGCATCTGATGAAATGGTGCAGCCGAGATAGGTAAACTGGTTGACCGTTTTGAGTTTTTTTTTTTAAATTTTTTATTTTTCACACCATAAATCACAATAGCCATGATATACACTTTTTCTTTTCCACACATTTACAGTGACTTTTTCTCCCTCCCCCCTCCCTCCTCCCAAGCCACCCCCCCATCCCCCCCCCTCTCATCCATTTTAGTTATACAATCTAGGTTGCATTAATTCAGTTAGACAATGTTGTCATTCAACAAAAATACACCAGAAATTCTACTGAGTCCATTCTTTTCTTCTCTTCTCCTTCCATCAACTTAGGTAATGTTTGTTCCCGGTAGGTTTTCGCTATTGTATTTAATGTAAGGCTCCCATACTTGTTCGAATATTTCAATATTATTTCTTAAACTATATGTTATTTTTTCTAATGGAATACATTTATTCATTTCTATATACCATTGTTGTATTTTCAAATTATCTTCCAATTTCCAGGTTGACATAATACATTTTTTTGCTACGGCTAGGGCTATCTTGACAAATCTTTTTTGCGCATCTTCCAAGTCAATTCCAAATTCTTTATTTTTTATGTTACTTAGGAGAAAGATCTCTGGATTCTTTGGTATATTGTTTTCTGTTATTTTATTTAATATCTGATTGAGATCATCCCAAAATTTTTCTACTCTCTCACATGTCCAGATTGCATGAATTGTTGTTCCCCTTTCTTTTTTACATCGAAAACATCTATCAGATACTGTTGGGTCCCATTTATTTAACTTTTGCGGTGTAATGTATAGTCTGTGTAACCAATTATATTGTATCATACGCAGCCTCGTATTTATTGTATTTCTCATCGTTCCAGAGCATAACTTCTCCCATGTTTCCTTTTTTATCTTTATATTTAAATCTTGTTCCCATTTTTGTTTAGTTTTACCATTTGTTTCCTCATTTTCCTTTTCTTGCAGTTTAATATACATATTTTTTATAAATCTTTTGATTAACATTGTATCTGTAATCACATATTCAAGGTTACTTCCCTCTAGTAAACTCAAGTTGCTTCCTAATTTATCTTTCAAGTAGGATCTCAGTTGGTAATATGCCAGCGCTGTATCTCCCGTTATATTGTACTTATCTCTCATTTGTTCAAAGGATAAGAATCTACTTCCTGAAAAACAATTTTCTATTCTTTTAATCCCTTTTTTTTCCCATTTTCTAAAGGCAAGGTTGTCTATTGTAAAAGGGAGTAGCTTATTTTGCGTCAATATTAGTTTTGGTAATTGATAATTTGTTTTATTTCTTTCTACATGAATCTTCTTCCATATATTGAGGAGATGGTGTAATACTGGAGAAGTTCTATGTTGTACCAATTTTTCGTCCCATTTATATAATATGTGTTCAGGTATCTTTTCCCCTATTTTATCTAATTCTAGTCTCGTCCAGTCTGGTTTTTCCCTTGTTTGATAAAAATCTGATAGGTACCTTAATTGTGCGGCTCTATAATAATTTTTGAAGTTTGGCAATTGTAAGCCTCCTTGTTTATACCATTCTGTTAATTTGTCTAGTGCTATCCTCGGTTTCCCCCCTCTCCATAAAAATCTCCTTATTATTTTCTTTAACTCTTTGAAGAATTTTTCTGTCAGTTGTATTGGCAATGCCTGAAATAAGTATAGTATCCTTGGAAAAATGTTCATTTTAATACAGTTTATCCTTCCTATCAGTGTTAGTGGTAGCTCTTTCCAATGCTCTAAATCGTCCTGTAATTTTTTCATTAGTGGATTGTAATTGAGTTTATATAATTGGCCTAGATTTTTGTTTATTTGCACACCTAGGTATCTTATTGCCTGCGTTTGCCATCTGAATGGGGATTCCTCCTTAAATTTTGAGAAATCCGCGTTATTCATAGGCATTGCTTCACTTTTATTTACGTTTATCTTGTATCCCGACACTTCTCCATATTCCTTCAATTTCTTATATAGTTCTTTTATTGATAGTTCTGGTTCTGTTAAGTACACTATCACATCATCCGCAAACAGACTGATTTTATATTCCCTGTCTTTTATTTTTATTCCTTTTATATTATTATCTCTTCTTATCGATTCTGCTAGTGGTTCTATAGCTAGCGCAAACAATAATGGTGATAGTGGGCATCCCTGCCGCGTTGACTCAATTGCTTTGAGTCGATCCTTGCATCTGATGAAATGGTGCAGCCGAGATAGGTAAACTGGTTGACCGTTTTGAGTTTTGTGTGCCCGATGGAGATGTGGGGGGGCTGGTAGTCATGGTGGGGAGCTGGCTGATGGAGGACCTCAGTTTTCTTCAGGCTGACTTCCAGGCCAAACATTTTGGCAGTTTCCGCAAAGCAGGACGTCAAGCGCTGAAGAGCTGGCTCTGAATGGGCAACTAAAGCGGCATCATCTGCAAAGAGTAGTTCACGGACAAGTTTCTCTTGTGTCTTGGTGTGAGCTTGCAGGCGCCTCAGATTGAAGAGACTGCCATCCGTGCGGTACCGGATGTAAACAGCGTCTTCATTGTTGGGATCTTTCATGGCTTGGTTCAGCATCATGCTGAAGAAGATTGAAAAGAGGGTTGGTGCGAGAACACAGCCTTGCTTCACGCCATTGTTAATGGAGAAGGGTTCAGAGAGCTCATTGCTGTATCTGACCCGACCTTGTTGGTTTTCGTGCAGTTGGATAATCATGTTGAGGAACTTTGGGGGACATCCGATGCGCTCTAGTATTTGCCAAAGCCCTTTCCTGCTCACGGTGTCGAAGGCTTTGGTGAGGTCAACAAAGGTGATGTAGAGTCCTTTGTTTTGTTCTCTGCACTTTTCTTGGAGCTGTCTGAGGGCAAAGACCATGTCAGTGGTTCCTCTGTTTGCGCGAAAGCCGCACTGTGATTCTGGGAGAATATTCTCGGCGACACTAGGTATTATTCTATTTAGTAGAATCCTAGCGAAGATTTTGCCTGCAATGGAGAGCAACGTGATTCCCCTGTAGTTTGAGCAGTCTGATTTCTCGCCTTTGTTTTTGTACAGGGTGATGATGGTGGCATCACGAAGATCCTGAGGCAGTTTACCTTGGTCCCAACAAAGCTTGAAAAACTCATGCAGTTTGGCATGCAGAGTTTTGCCGCCAGCCTTCCAGACTTCTGGGGGGATTCCATCCATACCTGCTGCTTTGCCACTTTTCAGTTGTTCGATTGCCTTATATGTCTCATCCAGGGTGGGAACCTCATCCAGCTCTAGCCTTAGGGGCTGTTGAGGGAGCTGGAGCAGGGCGGAATCTTGGACTGAGCGGTTGGCACTGAAAAGAGATTGGAAGTGTTCTGACCATCGGTTGAGGATGGAGATCTTGTCGCTGAGGAGGACTTTGCCGTCTGAGCTGCGCAGCGGGCTTTGGACTTGGGGTGAGGGGCCGTACACAGCCTTTAGAGCCTCGTAGAAACCCCTGAAGTCGCCAATGTCCGCGCTGAGCTGTGTTCGTTTGGCGAGGCTAGTCCACCACTCATTTTGGATCTCCCGGAGTTTGCGCTGAAGATGGCTGCATGCGCGACGGAAGGCTTGTTTCTTCTCTGGACAGGACGGCTTTGTAAGGTGAGCCTGGTGGGCAGCTCGCTTCTTTGCCAGCAGCTCCTGGATTTCCTGGCTGTTTTCGTCAAACCAGTCCTTGTTTTTCCTGGAGGAGAAGCCCAGTACCTCTTCAGTGGATTGCAGTATGGTAGTCTTCAACTGATCCCAGAGGGTTTCAGGGGACGGGTCCGTGAGGCGGGTTGCAACGTCGAGCTTTGCTTTGAGGTTTGCCTGGAAGTTTCCTCTCGCTTCGTCTGACTGCAGTTTTCCAACATTGAACCTCTTTCTGGGGGCTTTATTGTTCCTGGGCTTTGGCTTGAAGTGAAGGTTGAGCTTGCAGCGAACCAGCCGGTGGTCAGTGTGGCATTCCGCGCTAGGCATGACCCTGGTGTGGAGCACATCTTGTTTGTCACTTTCTCGCACCAGGATGTAGTCCAGGAGGTGCCAGTGTTTGGATCGGGGATGCATCCAGGTGGTCTTAAGGCTGTCCCTCTGCTGAAAAAGGGTGTTTGTAATGACAAGCCGCTGTTCTGCGCAGAGCTCCAACAGGAGGCGCCCATTGTCGTTGCACTTGCCGACGCCATGCTTGCCCAGGATTCCTGGCCAGGTTTCTGAGTCTTTGCCGACACGAGCGTTGAAGTCGCCCAGGATGACAACCTTGTCGGCTGTAGAGGTACGTTGGATGAGGTTGCGCAGGTCGGTGTAGAACTTGTTCTTTTCTGCTGGGTCCGCCTGGAGGGTTGGAGCATAGACACTGATGAGGGTGATGTGACGCTTGTTTTGAAGTGGGAGTCGCATGGACATGATTCGGTCCGAGAGGCCTGTCGGAAGGTTTTCGAGTTTGGAGGCAATGAAGCTCTTGACCATGAAGCCTACACCAGATAGGCGTCGTTCATCCGAAGGCTTGCCAGACCAGTAGAGTGTGTAGCCCGCGCCGCGTTCTTGGAGGCTGCCTACATCTGCCAGGCGGACTTCACTGAGAGCGGCTATGTCGATGTCAAGTCTGAGGAGTTCATGTGCAATGAGGGCAGACCGACGTTCAGGTCGGTGGCTGTCAGCCTTGTCTAGCATGGTTCTGATGTTCCAGCATGCTAGCTTGAGTTTGTGAGCATCTTTTGAGGGGGAGGACGTGGAGGGGGAGGACGTGGACCTGTCCTCGGGCCTGCGCAAAGGAGCTTTTAGGTGGAGTGCAGTGCGCGCAGTACTGGCCCCACCCTTTACACCCATGGTTCGTGTGCCGTGGCCGAGCAAGCTGGGACGTGGCAGCGAGGTCCTTGGGTCGTAGGTTTTATATAGGAGAAGGCCACTCCGTTGTAGTATGTGAAGCTTAATTACTATAGGTGAGGCACAAACTGAGGTCAGATTATAGGTCAGCACAGCAACAGACCCTTCGGCACAAATGTCTGTGCTGAACACCATGAAAAGATAGATATCCTTCTATCATCTTCATATTTAAGATTCTTTTATTGTCATGCAATAGTACAGAACAAATAATATTACACAAAATTGCTTTCTGCCTGCCATAAGGCAGACTAAGAGTCACCATTAGTGTTGCCTGGCACCCCTGAGTACGAGGGAATGAGAAGCAAAAGAGAGTCCATTCAGTGTCACTGAGTGTCCATAGATTTGCCTCCACCATTACCACAGACTCTGAAACTGTACCAACTTCTGTTCGATCCACTGGCAAGCCGAGCTCCAGATCCAAACCTCTGACGTGGTCAGGAAGCTTCAGCACCTGAGGCCCTTCTGGAACCCTTCTTGCTCTCAGCTCCCTTTCGATTCCTGACTCCAACACCTGTGTCTGTCTAGATCCCTCTTAAACGCTGCTCTTCTAACAGCTTTGACCACTACTGGCAGCTGGTTCCAGGCACCCACCACTCTCTAGATGGAGAGAAAAAAGGTTTCCCTCAAACTTCCACCCTCTCATCTTAAATCCGTGGTGCTTTTGCCCTGGAGAAAAGATTCAGACTATCCACTTATGATTTTATAACTTCTATCAGAATAAAGTACGCTGAGCCAGGGATTAAGATTCTTTCCTTTTGATGACTATGGCAAGCAGTTTCTATTGGGAAGTGGAAAATGGTTCTCAGTTCAAAACTCGATGGATGATTAATACCAGTTCAAAACTCGATGGATGATTAATACAGAAATTCAAATTGTAATCTTGAGGTTTGAATGACACATCATGTATCTCGTAAACTTTCAATAGTTGCATCTTGCTCCACTTTTAAAAAAATTTGTGGTCTACCAGCTTGCCACAAGTTCCATCTGTTCTGTGCAGCAGTGTGAAATGCTCTCGGAGCTTTCTGATTGATGGAGTAATGATTTGGTTTTGGGTGTTTTCACTGATGTGAATTTAAAAAAAATTAGTTCCTTTCTCAGGTTGCATAAATTGCAGCCAGCGAGGACCTGAAAGTGGAATTTAGAAGCGCAGTTCTTCTCATTCAGGGGTCATGCCCAGGTGACCAAGGAAGGTGATTTTTATATTTCATCATTCACATTGCACACTTAACTTCTGAGTGAAGTTACCTGCTCAAAATTTTATTTGATCTCCCAAGAGCTAGGAATCAAATAAAAAAAGTTCATTACTTCATACACAAAAGCAGTGCTGGAGAATCTCAGCATGTCACGGAGCATACCCAATGTAGCAAAAGATTCATAACCAACGTTTCAGGCCTGAGCCCTTCATCAAAATACAAGCAAAATACAGGCAATTGGTGGAGAGGAGGGGTAGGGGGAAGGAGCACAGGCCACAGGGAAGAGGTCATTGGTGGATATTGGTGGGAGGGTAGAAAAGAAAAATGCTTTGTGTTTCATCAATCTGGTTGATTACATCCAGGAGGGGCAGAATTAATAAGTCTTTAAATGTTTTGTAGAATTCTATTGGGAGTCCATCCTCTCCTGGTGACTTATTATTTGGTAATTTTTTTATTATCTCTTGTATTTCTACTATTCCAAATGGTTCTGTTAATTTATTTTGTTCCTCTATTTGTAGTTTTGGTAATTCAATTTTAGTCAGAAATTCATCTATTTTCCCTTCTTTCCCTTCGTTTTCAGTTCGGTATAATTGTTCATAGAATTCTCTAAAGTTTTCCTTAATTTCTTTTGGATTATATGTAATTTGTTTGTCTTTTTTCCTTGATGCCAATACCATTTTCTTAGCTTGTTCTGTCTTAAGCTGCCATGCTAGGATTTTGCGCGTTTTTTCACCTAGTTCATAATATTTCTGTTTTGTCTTCATTATATTCTTCTCCACCTTGTATGTTTGTAGTATTTCATATTTTATTTTTTTATCCGCCAATTCTCTTCTTTTAGTTGTATCTTCCTTCATTGCTAATTCTTTTTCTATATTTACTATTTCACTTTCCAACTGCTCTGTTTCCTGATTATAGTCCTTCTTCATCTTGGTTACATAACTTATTATTTGCCCTCTAATGAATGCTTTCATTGCATCCCATAGTATAAACTTATCTTCCACTGATTCTGTATTTATTTCAAAATACATTTTTATTTGTTTTTCAATAAATTCTCTAAAATCCTGCCTTTTAAGTAACATGGGGTTTAATCTCCATCTATACATTCTTGGAGGGATGTCCTCTAGCTTTACTGTCAATATTAAGGGTGAATGGTCCGATAGTATTCTAGCTTTATATTCTGTTTTTCTTACTCTATCTTGCATACAAGCTGATAACTAAAATGGGTCTATTCTTGAGTATGTTTTATGTCTAGCCGAGTAATATGAATATTCCTTTTCTTTTGGGTGTTGTTTCCTCCATATATCCAAAAGTTGCATTTCTTCCATTGATTTAATTATAAATTTGGTTACTTTGTTCTTTCTGTTAATTTTTTTCCCAGTTTTATCCATATTTGAATCCAAATTCAGGTTGAAATCCCCTCCTATTAATATGTTCCCTTGCGTATTTGCTACCTTCAAAAAGATATCTTGCATAAACTTTTGATCTTCTTCGTTAGGTGAATATACATTGAGTAGATTCCAAAACTCCGAATATATCTGACATTTTATCATTACATATCTCCCTGCTGGATCTATTATTTCCTCTTCTATTTTAAATGGCACATTTTTACTAATTAATATAGCCACTCCTCTTGCTTTTGAATTATACGATGCTGCTGTTACATGTCCTACCCAATCTCTCTTTAATTTCTTGTGCTCCAATTCAGTTAAGTGTGTTTCTTGCACAAATGCTATATCAATTTTTTCTTTTTTCAGTAAATTTAGCAGTTTCTTCCTTTTAATTTGGTTATGTATTCCATTAATATTTAAAGTCATATAGTTCAACGTTGCCATTTTATACTTTGTTTATCTTCCCTTTCCGTTTTTCCATCATTACCTTTCCTCCTTTTCCATTTCTGTTTTCTTATTTTAAACCCTTTATAAGACAACATTCCTAAAACATCAAACATTTTCCTTATTCTCCTATTTAAAAATTCTTTAGCCCCAATCTCCCCTTCCCCTCCTGAGTTGTCCTTTATCCCTTGTCGGACAACAACATCTCCCCTCTCCATTTGGGTTTGCGAATTCACTCGCAAGCGTCAGCTGATTTTGCAGTGACCGCAACTCCCCCCCCACCCAGCCCCCCCCAGAAAAGATTTCACTTTTCATATGTAACAAAGGTCACTCTTTTAGTTCCCTCCTTATTCCCTCTATTCCATTTCCTTCCCTTATTAATTCTTGTCTATACTATCTATATTTTTCTCTAAATATGGATACATTCACGTATGCACATTATACATATACACACTTATACCTCTTTACCCATATACATATAAATCGTGGTCATTTTTACTCTCATTACACGTCTTCATCCCTCAGTCTATTTTGTAATTGTTCTGCAAATTTTCGTGCTTCTTCTGGATCCGAGAATAGTCTGTTTTGTTGTCCTGGAATAAATATTTTCAATACAGCTGGATGCTTTAGTATAAATTTATACCCTTTCTTCCATAAAATCGCCTTTGCTGTATTGAACTCCTTTCTCTTCTTTAGGAGTTCAAAACTTATATCTGGATAAATGAAGATTTTTTGCCCTTTGTACTCCAGTGGCTTGTTGCCCTCTCTTACTTTTTCCATTGTCTTCTCCAGTACCTTTTCTCTTGTAGTATATCTTAGGAATTTTACTAAAATAGATCTTGGTTTTTGTTGTGGTTGTGGTTTAAGGGCCAATGCTCTATGTGCCCTTTCTATTTCCATTTCTTCCTGTAGTTCTGGACATCCTAGGATCCTAGGGATCCAATCTTTTATAAACTCTCTCATATTCTTGCCTTCTTCATCTTCCTTAAGGCCCACTATCTTTATGTTATTTCTTCTGTTATAATTTTCCATTATATCTATTTTCTGAGCTTACAGTTCTTGTGTCTCTTTAACTTTTTTATTAGATTCCTCTAATTTCTTTTTTAAGTCCTCTACCTCCATTTCTACTGCTGCTTCCCACTCTTCCATCTTGTCCATTTTCTTTCCCATTTCTGATAAGGTCATATCTATTTTATTCATTTTTTCTTCTGTATTGTTTATTCTTCTTCTTCTTAAATCATCAAATTCCTGCGCTTGCCATTCTTTAAATGACTCCATGTATTCTTTAATAAGAGAAAGTATATCCTTTATCTTGCCTTTCCCTTCTTCTTCTATTTCACTGTACTCTTCCTCTTCTTCCTCCTCTGGGTTGGCCATCTGTTGTTTCTTTGTTGCCCTTTTCTTCTCTTCTTTCTTGTTTTCATTTTCTTCTGTGTTCTCCTCTTGCTGCAGGTGTTCTGCAGCTGTCGTTGCCGGCTGTGGAGAACGACTCCCCAGCTGGTCACCCCTCCCGTCGGTGTGTTTTTTTTCATGCGCGGTTGCGCACTTTTACTCGGCTCAGCGAGCCATTTTTGTAGTCCACTTTCTACCGACCTGAGGGAGCGGGTTTCTCTCTCCACTGCGGGCCTCTTCGAGCAGGTAAGGCCTTTTCCTTCATCTTCCGTTGTCTTCTCTTCCTCTCTTCTTACCGTTGGTTTCGACTTTTCTTTTTTCGTCGCCATCTTCTTTGCACCTTTATACTCACTTTTCTTTAACTTTTATTTCTGTGCCTTTGTGTTTTCCTTTGTTTTTTCCGACTTTTCTGGAGAGGGCTGGAGTTCACCGACCGGCCACTACTCCATCACGTGACTCCCCCGGGTTGTCACCATATCCACCCTCCAACCCCAGATTTAATTATCTTGCAAAAGTGCACTTCCCTGTTTCTGCTCTCTTCCAATTCTCGAGCACCTGTCCTCCTTCAACTCGTTCTCCCACTTCCCAATAACTATTCCACTCATCCCTTCCTATGAATCATCCCCATGGCACCTACCCCTGTGACCACTTGTAAATCTGCGAAGTCATCTACTTTATCCGGTGCTCCTGTTGTAGCCTTCTCTACATTGGAGAGATTAGACCAGTGGTTCTCAACCTTTTTCTTTCCACTCACATACCACTTTAAGTAATCCCTATGCCATAGATGCTCTGTGATTAGTAAGGGATTAGTTAAGGAGGGATGTGAGTGGGAAGGGAAAGTTGAGAATCACTGCTCTAGATCTAATTGTTACTGAAATATTTTGCTTGAGAAAAATTGTCATTGGCCCATTTCCTTTGGAGTTATGAAGCCGTGCACATAACAAGTCAAATAGGTATGATTAAAACAGTGGTTTTCAAACTATTTTTCCACCAACTTGCCACCTTAAACAATCCCTTACTAATCACAGAGCACCCATGGCATGGGGAATACCTAAAGTCAGATGTGAGTGGAAAGAAAAAGGTTGAGAACCACTGGACTAGTCACAGATCGAGAGATCGTTTTGCTGAGCAATCTGGATCTCCCAATGGCCAACCATTTCTATTCTGCGCCCCACTCCCGTGCTGACATGTCTGTCTCTGGCCTCGTGCACTGCCAAACCAAGGCCACCTGTAAATTGAAAGAGCATCTCAATTTTCCACCTGGGCACTCTCCCATTGGATAGCATTAACATTGACTTTTCCAGTTCCAATAAGGCCACTCCCATGTCTCCCTCTCTTCCCCATCCCACTATTTCAAGGCTTCTAGATCCCCACTCTCTTCCCTCTCCATTCAGAGTTAACCCCCCCCCACTTGTCCTCTCATTTCTCAGCATTTTTCTCTTCTGACTGTCCACCCATGTCCACGTTTTGTCCTGTGTCATTCTCCCTGCCCCTTCTTCACTCCTCCTCCTATATTTTCCCCATATTTTTTATTCAGGCACTTGCCTGCTTTTTGCTCACACCTTGACGAAAGGCTCAAGCCTAAAACATTGGTTTTATATATATATAATATATATATATATATATAAAATTTAGCCATACAGGCCCTTCCAACCCACGAACCAGTGTCACCAAAATACCCCAATTAACCAACTAACCCTGTACATTTTGAAGAGTGGAGGAAACCAGAGCACCCGAAGGAAACCTATGCAGACACAGGGAGAACATACAAACTCCTTGCATGTCAGCACTGGATTCAAACACAGGTGGCTGGCATTGTAATAGCATTGCACTAACCACTAAACTAATCGTGCTGCCTATTAATCTTTACTTTCTATGGATGCTGTGTGACTTGCTGAGTTTCTCCAGCACTTCTGTGTGTTAAACCAATTTTATTAATGCTTTATCAGATTTGGTCAGCACAGATGAGTTGACCTAAACAGCCTGCTTCATGCTGTGTGACTCAAAGGCTCAATGACATCTGCCTTATTTATTTCACATCTGGGGACACTGAGGTGCAGAAGAACTAACCCAGACGTGGCTTTGCAATGAAAACTGCATAGAATGCATGTGGAGGAGGATTCAGACTTGAAGTGAAAAATAACATGCAAGAAAGAAGAAAACAGAGTGGTGGGTGCCTGGAATATGTTAGTGGAGGCTAGTGAAATAGGGACATTTGAAAGATTCTTAGACAGGCACATGGATCTAAGAATATATTGGCAGCTAGGTTTGGTACAGCCTTCGGGTGCAGTTTAAACTAATTTGGCAGGGGGGTGGGAACCTGTATGATAGGGCAAAGGACAGAAAAGATAAAACAGGAAAAGTTAGGTTAGGCAGCGAAAGTATAAAATCAGACAGAGCAAGGAGGGTGAAAAAAGCAAATCTGAAGGCTTTATATCTTAATGCAAGAAGCATTCGGAACAAGGTAGATGAATTAGCTGTGGAAATTGAGATAAACAAATATGATTTGATTGCGATTACAGAAACATGGCTGCAGGGTGGGCAAGCCTGGGAACTTAACATCCCAGGGTATACGATATTTAGGAGGGATCGGCAAGAAAGAAAAGGGAGTGGGGTAGTATTGATGGTGAGAGAAGGGACCGACACGATTGACAGAAAGGATATCAGCTCGGAAGATGCGGAATCTATATGGGTAGAACTGAGGAATAGCAAGGGGCGGAAAACGTTAGTGGGAGTGGTATATAGGCCTCCAAATAGTAGTGTAGAGGTGAGGGAAGGCATTAAAAGAGAAATTAGAAAAGCATGCAATAAGGGAACAGCTGTCATCATGGGAGACTTTAATTTGCATATAGATTGGACTAGTCAAATTGGTAAAAATACTGAGGAGGAGGAATTCCTTGAATGTTTACGGGACGGTTATCTAGACCAATATGTCGAGGAACCAACTCGGGAGCAGGCCATTTTAGACTGGGTATTATGCAATGATAAGGGGCTAATCAACAATCTTGTTGTACTAGGCCCTTTGGGTAGGAGCGATCACAATATGATCAAATTCTCACTCGACATGGAGAGTGATGAAATTAAAACCGAGACTCAGGTCCTGAATTTAAATAAAGGGAATTATGATGGTATGAGACGGGAGTTGAGTAAGATTGATTGGGTGGTGTTTATGGGGGGGTTGACGGTGGATAGACAATGGAAAGCATTCACAGATCTAATGGAGAAATTGCAAAAATCGTTTTTACCGGTTTGGCATAAAAATAAACCAAAAAAGGTGACTCAACCGTGGATAACAAGGGAAATTAGAGACAGCATTGGGTCCAAAGAGAGAGCATATCAATTGGCCAACCTCAGATCTCGCTTCTCGGATTAGAGGAGGACCTGCCAAACCCCCTTGGAAAGGCTGCAATTGTGACCATATTCAAGGAAGGAGACAAATCTGATTGCAGTGCCTGTCTTCCTGCTGTCAGCCACAGACATTCATTGCCAGGGTACCTGAAATGGACAGAATGCTGTTTCCTGAATTGCTGTGTGGATTCTGTCACTCTCGAGGCACAAGGAACGTGATCATCTCCATACAGCAACTCCCCAGTGCAATGCAGGCATCAACCAGCACACCGTGTGTTCATGAGGAACCTTGTGCTAAAGCTCAGTGTCACAAATCTGCAGATCACTCACCTCACTGCGATCTGTTGAAAGGAATGATTTTATAGAGGCGTATAATATCTGGAGTGTAGATAATGTGAGCGCTCACATTCTTTTTTCCAGGATAGAGGTTTTTAACATTTAAGAAAAGTTTGGACATGTATATAGATGAGAGGGGTATGGAAGGATGTGGTCTGGGTGCAGGTTATCGGGAGAATAATAGTCTCGCACAGACAAGAAGAGCCAAAGGGCCTGTTTTCTGTGCTGTAGTGTTCTATGGATCTAGAACTAGACAGCATATGTTTAAGGTGAGGGAGAAGAGATTTAACTCCTTATCTGGAATGAACTGGCAATGGAAGGTTTTGAGATACAAGCGCGACCTTAAAAATACATTTGAACAACTATATGGATAAAAAGGGCTTAAAATTGTGTGGGCAAATGCAACTAGCTCAGAATGCCAACTTGTTCAACAAAATTTCCCTGATAATTGTATTGTTCAACAGCAAACCACAGCATGGTGGCATCAGTTAGGGCAGCTTCCTCATAGTTCCAGTGACCTGGGTTCAGTCCTGACCATGTTCTCCCTGAGGTCACAAGGGTTTTTGCCAGTGGTTCTGGTTTGCTTCTACATCCCATAGGTAGGCATTTCCTCATATGGGTGAGTGGTGAGAATCTGAGCGAAGGGAGGTGGGGGGGTGTTGGTTGTCGGGCACATGAGATGATAGGTTATTGGGTTACTAAAGAACAAAATGGGGAAAATAGGACAGAGTGTGCTCTGAGAGCACCATAGACCTATGGCATGAGAAATATGAATACAGTAAAATCCCCATTATCTGGAATTCAAGCAACTGGCAAAAAAAAAAGCAGTAATTAAATTGGTTAAAAAATGCAAGTTTAAAATTGGCACTCCCTAATGGTTAGTTCGCCAATCACACGACACACAATCTCACTTATGTGGGATCTACAAATCCCCATAGGTGCTGGATTCTGGGTGTTTTACTGTATAACTATAATGGGCAGTGATAACCTGCATGTTGTTGTCTTGTTCATTTATTATGTAATAATTCCAATATTGATCATTACAGAAAATTTTGTTCTCTTTTAGCATGTTCCCAGAATCACTGCTTTTTCACTAAAGTGAACAGAATTGAAAACGCTTTGAAGAACATGATCATTCTTCTTTCCTAAGACAGTTTGATTTGTTCACTTGCCCCATAACCATAATTGCACCAGATTCCTGAGGGGAATTCTTTCAGACATAATGAAAAGGAACTACCAGTATTTCATAAACTGCTTAGGCTACATTATGCTTACACATGGATTCAAAGTCTTCATGGTTGCAAACCCAGTCAGTTATCAAAGTGTTTGTTTTGGAGAGGAGAAAGGGGTGTGTGCAGATTCACATAAGCAGTTCGTAGTTACAATTCACAAGAGTTAATCCTGAAGTTCAATTCTTCCATACTCTCAGTCTTCAGGTTTGTTGGGGAATGGGCTCTGGGTAAAGAAATTTTTCTTTCATTCTGAATGATTGACCCCTTTATTCCTGGTTTTTTAAAACCCATTCAAGCAAAACTTCATCCCTGCACCTCTTTCCTGCTATTATCAGACTCTTAAATAGACATTTAAATGGTCAAAATACACTGTTTAAACTACATTTTGTCCAAACCCTGCATTTCTTGACTGACTGTAACACTGCACCCTTCACTTTTATTATTGTACTTCCTGCTGCACTTGTATCTGGGTTGACTTGCTCAGATAGCACATGAAGTAAAGCTTTTCACTGTATCAATGAACAATTCAAGTTCCCATGAGAATGTGCACATTTCAGTGAAGACCTCTTACTTTTATAAGCTTGGGAAGGTCAACCCAGTCTGCTTAATCTCTCCTGACACATGCCTCCTTTTCCACAGTGACAGCTGAGGTGAAACAATGGAAATGAGAGCTCAGTTATTGTTTGGGAGGAAGTTGAGTGCTGAGGTGGTGAGGGGTAGTGGAAGAGGAACTGAAGGATATAGTCTGTTACCTTCTCTGGAAAGAATGAAGAGCACTGGAAATTCAGCTCTAATTGGATGTGATCTTGAGGCTTTATAAGGCACTGGTGATTGATACTGCATGTGGAGTATTGTGACCAATGTTGAGCCCTCATTTCAGAAAGGATGCGCTGACGTTGGAGAGGAGGTTCTCAAGGATGATTCCGGGAATGAAAAGGTTATCGTATGAGGAGCATTTGACAGCTCTTGACCTCTACGTGTTGGAGAATCAAGGGGTAATCTCATCGAAGCCTTTCAAATATTGAAAGGCATGAACAGAGTAGACGTAGAAATGTTGTCTCCCATGGAGGGAGACTCTAGAACAAGAGGGCACAACTTCAAGATTGAAGGATGCCCACTGAGAACAGAGATGCGGAGGAATTTCCAAAGGGTGGTGAATCTGTAGAATTTGTTACCACAGGCAGTTGTGGAGGCTGAGCCATTGGGTGTATTTAAGGCAGAGATTGATAGATTCGTGATTAGCAGGGCATCGGTTATGGAGAGAAGGCCAGGCAGTTGTGCTGAGTGGGGAAAATGGATTAGCTCATGATTAAATGATGGACAGACTCGATGGGCTGAATGGCCTATTTCTCCTCCTATGTCGTGTGCTCCACTGAATAATTTGTTCATATTGTCCATCTGTGATGTGTGAATTCCTTGTCAAAAAGATGATGAATGTTTTATAGCAGTGATTCTCAACCTTTTTCTTAACACTCACGTCCCAATTTAAATATTCCCTTTGCCATAGGTGCTCTGTGATTAGTAAGGGATGTGGGTGGAAAGAAAAAATTTGAAAACTACTGTTTTAATTGTCCCTAATTGACTCGCTATGTGCACGGTTTCAGAACTCCAAAGAAAATGGGCCAATGACCATTTTTCTCAAGCAAAATATTTCAGTAACAATCGGATCTAGAGCAGTGATTCTCAACCTTCCCAACCCACCCACATCCCACCTTAAGCAATCCCTTACTAATCACAGAGCACCAATGGCATAGGGAATACTTAAAGTGGGATGTGAGTGGAAAGAAAAAGGTTGAGAACCACTGGTTTACAGATTCCAGTGCTTCTGCATTAATAACTTTGCCATTTTCCTCTTCTGTATATCTTATTATCAAAGCTAAAATATGTACAACATAGGCACTTTAACTCCGCAACGATGGAATTGTCATTGAAAATTATATGGCCAAAGTGTTACTTTTTGCCAAAACTAAACAGCATAAGTAGTCATTTTATTTTTTAAACAAATGATCATTTTTTATATTTCAGTGTGTCACCTGCGGGAAGGCATTTAAGAAGCTCTGGTCCCTTCACGAACACAATAAAATAGTCCATGGTTATGCAGAGAAAAAATTTGCGTGTGAAATCTGTGAAAAGAAATTTTACACAATGGCCCATGTCAGAAAACACATGGTTGGTAAGTGCATCAAGTTATTGACAGTCATGTGCCATATGGAAAAGAATTTGTCTGTAGTGATTCTTTTGCAGCAGTGGATTGTTATCAAAACGTCCCTGGTTCAATTCGGGTGCTATCTGTGAGGAGTTTGTATGCTCTCATGTCTGTGTGGGTTTCCTCCTGGTGCTCCAGTTTCCTCCTGGTGCTCCAGTTTCCTCCCATCCTTCAAAACATGCCAAGGTCATATGTTAATTGGGGTATTTGGGCAGCATGGACTCGTGAGCCCGAAGGACTTGTTGCCATGCTGTTTGTCGAAATTAAATTATTTTAAAATGTGGATCTGTTTAGGAAGAGCATTTTGTGGTATAGTCCTAGCTGAATGTATCTTCAGGTATGTACTGATCCCATCTGTCCTTCACCTCTCCTCTAAATTTCTATTCTATCACCACTATCACCTCCTTTGCTTGTTTGATTCTAGCATAAGTAGCTTTTGTCTCCAACTTATGTAACTCATCTTCCACCAAACCCTCATTTTTTCCCTCTCGCTTTTCTCTCCCTTTGGCACTCGCCAGTTGATGCCTTCCTACTTTACCTGTCCATCATCCTTCACCCCTCCCTGATCTCTCCTGAGGGCCCCTGATCTCTCCTCTGAACTCTCAGCTTTGATGCAGGCTTCTGACCCAAAACATCAGCCATTCTTTTCCTCCTACTGATGCTGCTCGACCTGCTGAGTTCCTCCTGCAGATTGTTTTATACTGAAGGAATGTTCCATCTGCTGAAATCTTCAAATCTGTCCCTGATCCCTCTTGCTCTGACTCCTCACTGGCCAGCCTCCCCTGTTCCGCCCTCCATAAACTTCAGGTTTTGCTGCCCTCTAGTGTAATTTGTAATGCCCACCTGTTGTCCTGTGCTTGCTGACCAATATTGTCTCCCAATTATGCAACATTCTCAATTTTAAAATTTGTTAAACTTATTTTCCTCCATAAGCCTTGTCCCTCCCTTAGTCTAAAACTGCCTCAGGCTTAGGGCCTGAGATCCTGGCACTCTCTCAGTTCCTTTGTCTCGACATCCCTCAAAAAAAATTACTGCTCCCTTGCATTCATGCCTTTTACAAGATCCGGAATTAATCCCTGTAATCTTTCAACCTTCTTTGAGCTGCTGCTTCAATATACCATTCAGACCAGCATTTGGTCATCTTCCTTGTGAGATTTGGTATCAGACTGTTGGATATCTCCCCAGTGACATGTCTTTGGACATTTTGCTCTGATGTTGTTGATGAAACTTTAATTGGCTGCAAACCTTCTGGTTTGCACACATGGTTCTCTTTAGGTAAGGAATTTCAGGATTTTGTCAGCAATGGTAATGAGATTTTAGGATATTGGTCTTCTTACATCACCGTATAGTACAGGAGTTGCGATGTCATGGTGAAGTTGTATAAGACATTGGTGAAGCCAAATTTGGAGCATTGTATGCAATTTTGGTCACCTTAGTACAGGAAAGAAGCCAATAAGATTGAAAGAATGCAGAGAAGATTTACTAGCATGTTGCTGGGACTTGAGGAACTGAGTTACAGGGAAAGGTGAAACAGGTTAGGACTTTATTCCCTGGAGTGTAGAAGAAAGAGGGGAGATTTGATAGAGGTATTTAAAATGATGAGGGGGTATAGACAGAATAAATGCAAGTAGGCTTTTTCCACTAAGGCTAGGTGAGATACAAACCAAAGGAAATTGGTTAAGGGTGAAGGAGAGAAATGTAGGGGAAACATTGGAGGGAATTTCTTCACAGCTGAAGTGATGAATGAAGGCTCAATTCTAACATAAAATAATTAAAGTACGGAAACAGTCCTGTCAGCCCCTCTAATCTGAAACTATATGTGATCTCCTCTAGTCCCACCTACCTGCACTTTGTCCATAACCCTCCAATCCCCTCTCATCCATATACCTATCCAACTTTTCCTTAAAGGAAAGATTGGCTTTGCTGCGACCACCTCTTCCGGAAAGTCATTCCACTCGGGTTCCACTCTCTGAGTGAAGAAGCTTCCTCTTATATTACTTCTAAACTTTGCCCCCTAACTCTCAACTCGTGACCTCTTGTTTGAATCTCACCTACCCTCAAGGGAAAGAGCCTATTCACATCTACTCTATCCATCCCTCTCATAATTTTAAATACCCACCTCAACCTTCTACGCGCCAATGAATAAAGACCCAATCTAATCAATCTTTCTTTGTAATCTAGATTCTGAAATCCAGGCAACAGTTTAGTAAATCTTCTATGCACCCTGTTACAAGCCCAGAGGACCCCAAAACCCAGCAGCAATAGACATTCACAAGACAATGGTTACTTTAACAATTATCTTTAAACATGAAAACAGAATCACACTTTAACTTATCACTCACTATTGACTTAACTAATCTAACTTAACCCCCTTCTAAGCACACATGTATGTAATGTGTGTAAGATTCTGAAAAGATACCAGAAAAGTTCTTTGATTCACAGTCCAATCTCACTCCTCCAAGTTCATTGGTTGCAGGCAATTCTTATACTGTGCACAGAATTTAACATTTATAAAGTTCACCAGGCTTTGGAGCTTGAAAGGTAAATGGTTACTACTCAGGAAGGTTCTTGTCAGTTTTCAGAGAGAGATTTGTTGTTCGCTGGACCCCCACAACTGCAGTGTCTTGCCGAAGAATCTTGCCCCCTCAGGGTTCTCCAAATGATAACCTCTTTCTTTCAGGTCACCACAGAGTTCCTTTTTGTTTCCCTTATTTCAAGTGAAACATTAGACAGCCAGTCCTCTCCTCTTGCATGAACCACAAGGGCGTTGACCAAGCTGGACTCATCTCATCTCACAACTCATCTTCCAAATGGGGTTTTCCACAAGCTTACCAGCTTGTCCTGTTCCAGTCCCAACTGCTGCTGCTGACTGTAAAACTGTAGAACTGATCTCTCTCTCTATGAGAGAGAAAAAACCTGTTTGATTCTCTGCTTGTAAAACCACATGACCCTCCTAAAACAGCAAGTTCCACTCCATACAGTACGCGGCTCTGACAAGTTTTTTCATCTGTTGCCTTTTTGTAAACAGCAATCCAAGTCTCTTGGGCACTCTCCAAAGCTTTTGCAAGGGCTCTTGGGCCGATATGTCTAGCATTACCAGAGCTCCAGTATTTTAAATAAGATCTGTTTTAAAGTGTTTGTATGTGACCTACACTAACAAACCTACCCCAGTTTATCTCCCAAAAACATCTATATACAAAACAAACACCATATAATCTGTCACAATCCTCTCTACCTTGTATCTTTCCTATAATTTGGTGATCAGAACTGTGCACAGTATTCTAAATTTGGTCTCACTAATGGATTGAATAGTATTAACATCACTTCCCAACTCCCTATATTTATGCTTTGATTTATAAAGGGCAACATATCAAAAGCTTTCTTCACTACTCTATCCACGAGATTTCACTTTCAAAGAACGATGAACCGTTATTCCAAGATCTTTCTGTTCTTCTGGATTCTTCAGTGCCCTCCTATTTACTGCATATGTCCTGTTTTGATTATTTTTTCCAAAATGAAGACTTCACACTTATTGGTATTAAACTCCATCTGCCATCTTTCAGCCCATTCTTATAAGCAGTCCAAATCCTTATGCAATCTCTGAAAAACTTCTTCACCATCCACTTCTCCACCTATCTTTGTATCATCCGCATATTTACTAATCCAGTTTACCACTCCATCATCCAAATCATTAATGTAAATGACAAACCCAATACCAATCCCTGAGGCACACCATTAGTTACCGGCCTCCATCCTGACAGACAGTTATCCGCAATGACTCTCTGGCATCTACCGTGTAGCCACTGTTGAATCCATTTGACTATCCCAAAATTAAAGCCTCGCGTCTGAACCTTCCTTACCAACCTTCCACGTGGAACCTTATCAAAGGCCTTACTGAAATCCATATAGACTACATCTACTGCTCTACCCTCATCAACATTCCTAGTCATCTCCTCAAAAAATTCAACAAGATTGGTCAAACATGACCTTCCACGCACAAACCCATGTTGAATATTCCTGTTCAGACCCTGTCTCTCTCGATACTGATATATATTATCTCTAAGAATACTTTCCATTAGCTTACCGACCACCAACGACAAACGTACAGGCCTATAATTGCCAGGTTTACTCCTTGAACCCTTTTTAAGGAAAAGGGTTCCACGTGTGCGATACGCCAATCCTTCGGCATTATGCCCCTCTCCAGTTAATTTTTGAAAAATCACTGTCAGAACCTCTGCTATTTCTTCCCTGACTTCCCTCAAGGTCTTGGAGAAAATCCCATCGGGACCTGGAGTCTTATCCACCTTTATATGCTTCAAAAGCTCCAATATGCCATCATTCCTGATCCCTATACTTTCCATAATTACCCTTTTTGCTTCCCTTATCCTGCACTATTCAATATCCTTCTCCCTAGTGAAAATCGAAGAAAAGAACATGTTCAATATCTCCCCCATCTCATTTGGCTCCACACATATTTGACTGCTCTGATTCTCTAAAGGTCCAATTTTATCCTTCACTCTCCTTTTGCTATTTACATATTTGTAAAAATCCTTTGGATTTATTTTCACTCTGTTTGCTACAGCCACCTCGTACCTTCTTTTCACTTATCCTAATTTCTTTCTTAAGATTCTTTTTACAGTCAATGTATTTTCCAAGCATCTTGTTAACATCTTGTTCCTTATATTTAATGTAGGCTTCTCTTTTTATTCAAACCAGCTTTCCAATCTCCCTTGAAAACCATGGCTCTCTTGAGTGTTTGGCTCCTTACCCTCAAAATCTCACTTTTAAAAGACCTCCAATTCTCCTTTACAACCTTCCCATAAAACAAATTATCCCAATCTACTCTTCACAAATCCTTTCTCATCTCTTCAAATCTGGCTTTCCCCCACTCAAAAACCTCAATCTTTGGACCAGATCTATCCCTTTCCATAATTATATTGAAACTAATGGTACCATGATCACTGGATCCAAAGTGCTCCCCAACACATAGCACTGTCACCTGCCCTATCTCGTTCCCCAACAGTAGATCCAACACTGCCCCTTCTCTAGTCAGTACCTCAACATATTTCTGCAAAAAACTATCCTGCAGACATTTTACAAATTATAATCCATCCAGCCCTTTCACAGAATGTGTTTCCCAATCTATATTAGGAAGATTAAAATTCCCCCACTAATACAACCCTGTACTTATTACAATATCTGCTATTTCTTTACAAATTTGCTCCTCTATTTCTCACTCCCCACTAGGTGGTCTATAATACACCCCAATAAGTGTAACTTCTCTTTTCCCATTTCTCAATAACATTCATACCGCCTATCTTGACGAGTCATCCAATCTATCTCACCTAAGCACTGCTGTAATGTTTTCCCTGACAAGCAATGCTACAGCAATGCACCCCCTCTTGCCCCTCCAATTCTTTCACACATAAAGCAGCGAAATCCAGGAATATTTAGCTGCCAGTCACAAACCTTCTGCAACCAAGTCTCATTAATTGCTACCACGTCATTCTGCCAAGTATGTATCCATACCTTCAATCCATACTCCCAGAATTAAAGTAAATGCATTTCAGAGATTTCACACATCTTTCTCTCTCTTTACAGTCAACTCTATTATTTCTTTCCATCATCTCCTGTCCATTAATGTACTGATCATTTTCCTTCTCAATCACCAGTCTATCCATCCCCAAACTTTGCTTACAAACCTTCTCTTTTTGCAATCTAACCCTTTTCTTGCTGTTCTCCTTTATATGGTTTCCTTCCCCCAACCATTCGAGGTTAAAGCCTCCTTAGTAGTCCTAGCAAATGCCCCCACCAGGATCCTGGTCCCTCTGGGATTCAGATACAAACCATCCGTTCGGTACAGGTCCCACCTCCCCCAGAAAAGGTCCCAGTGATCCAAAAACTCGAAAATCTGCCCCTTGCTCCACACCTTCATTCTCCACCTTATAGTATTCCTGCCCTCACTGTTGTATGGCACAGGCAGCAATCCAGAGATTACTCCCTTTGCGGTCCTTTTTAGCTTCCTACCTAATTCCCTATACTCATTTTCTTGGACCTCTACACTCTTTCTCCCAATGTTTTTGGTACCAACATGTACCACAACCTCTGGCTCATTTCCCTCCCACCTTAGGATGTCTTGGACATGGGAAGCTACATCTAAACCCTGGCACCAGGGAGGCAAACCACCATCCAGTTCCCCTATCTGTCCTCCTATTGAATCTCCTATTACTACTGCTCTCCTCTTTCTTTCCCTACCCTTCTGAGCTACAGAGGCCAACCTCGTGCCAGAGGTACAGACACTGATGCTTTCCCCAGCTTGGCTGTCCCTCCCCCAACAGTACTTAAGGAGGAGTACCTATTATTGAGGGTTACAGTTACAGGGATCCTCTCTTGTACCTTACTCTTCCCCTTCCCTCTCCTAACTGTAACCCACTTATCCTCCTCCCGTCGCCCTGGTGTGACCACCTGGCTGTAAACTCTTGTCCATGACTTCCTCACTCTCTCTGACCAGGGTAAGGTCGTCGAGCTGCAGCTACAGTTCCCTAACATGGTCCCTGAGAAGCTGCAGCTCAGCATACCTGGTGCAGGCATGGACATCCGGGAAGCTAGAAAACTCCAGGACCTCTCACATTGAAGAAAAATTTGGTGCATCAGATACAAGGCCTGTTTCTGTGCTGTAATGTTCTATGAATAGTGTGAAACATGGATGGAAACCTCCAAGAGGGGTCTTTCCATGCAACTTACAAGAGAGAGCAGGAGGAATTACCAGCCTATTAGCCTAATAATCTGTAAGTCAGGGAAATGCTGGAATCTAGAACAGAAAAGGCTGCCATCTTCACTACATGTTAGGGATTGGTGAATGGAAGATTGTATTTAACTAATCTTCACTAAGGGTGGTGCAGCTTAACAAGGGCAACACACTTGGCGTCGCAGTTAGCACCTCATTTACAGCGGCTATGAGCCAGTTTCAAATCTGGTGCTGTCTGTGAGGAGTTTGTATGCTTGCCCCATGTCTGTGCATCTCCAGCCAAGATTGAGAACTGGCTATTCCGTCGATGAGTTGATCTCATGTGGATGTGCTGTGACTAGTGCAGTATAGCAGGATTTTGATGCTTGTGTCCCAACAATTCAATCTACACCCAGCTATTTGTCTTAACAAACAAAATTTACTTGGTTAATGACGCACAAAACTATGTGGAAAGTGAGTATTAATGAGGATGCAAAGAGGCTACAAGGGATTCATGGAAACTAAATGGTTGGATAACCTTATGGCACTTACTGTGTAATGTTTGAGGCACAGTTAGCGTAGCATTTAATGCCACACTGTCTCAGCGCCAGCCACCAGGCTTTGAATCCGGTACTGTCTGTAAGGAGTTTGTGCATTCTCCCTGTGATTCCATGGGATTCCTTCAGACGCTCTGGTTTCCTCCCACCCTTCAAAACATTCTGGTTTGTAGGTCAATTGGGTGGCATGGGTTCATGGGCCGGAGGGGCCTGTTACTGTGCTATATGTATAAATTTTATATGAGGGAAAATGTGAGGCTATCCACTTCGGAAGAAAAATACAAAAGCTGAATTTTTTTTAAAAATAGTGAAAGATTTGGTAATGTTCATATTCAAAAGCATCTGGGTGTTCTGGCAATTTCTGAAGACGAATGGTCTTTATTGCAGGAAGATTTGAGAAGAATAAAAGTGTTTTACTCCACTGATGCCTTGAACAGTCTCAACATCACCTCCCAGGTCCTATATTCTATACTTTGATACATACCACCAGGGGGCAGGGTGACAAAATCTATCACCATTTAGTTCTTTTCCTTTCTCCAGGACATTTTTTTAAAATTAAGACTAATTTCTTTAAGATCTATATTCACTCAAGATCAGTTGTTGTCCTTGATTTCCAGAATATTCTGACCGATGTTTATAATTGAGCTCTGTAACACAGATACCAAATGTATCCAGGTGTTGGCAAATCTTAATTCAAGCCCTTGAGATCTGAGAATTAAGGGACCAGGGGCAAGCAATGATCACTGTGGAGATAGCTTTCAATTTGGTGCATGTATTCACAGTTTAGTTTCAAACGCACCTGCTCTGAGCCTTGGAGAAGACCAAATGATGGCCATGGATGAAAGCATGTGGACGTGCAACAGGGAGGGCCTCATTCAGGAGCTGCTGGCATGGGAATATCACACCAGATGCAAAGCATGGAGATGCAATTCAAGCTATCAGTAGCCTCAAGCAACTGGCAAATAAATAGGTGAAAAAGAATACAGGTTTACCTTGTCATTAGTTCACCAATCACACAACATGCATTCTCAAGCAACCAGAAAATTAACTTATCTGGCATCTACCAATCCCTCTATGTACCAGATACCAGGTTTTTTTTTTAACTGTACTTGGAATAGGAAAGACTATGCTTAAACTAAAAATGAATTGGACTTTGAAAGAATGAAGTGTGAACTTTTGAATGTTGTTGGGGCTCTGTCCATCTATCCCTTGTTTGGATAATTTGTATCCATTCTTGAGGTTGGTGTTTCTTGCATTGCTGGCAGAATAAATTGATATCGAGAAGAAGCATTTTCTATTAAAATCACCTGATTAGTTTTGCCTCTGATGCTCTGACCAGTTGGTACAGGAGCTCGGCACCAGACGTTGGAGCAAAAATTCTCCCCGCTGCTCTATGAAGCTTGTCAGGTTGGACAAGAAGTGGATCAACAGTCGGGAAAGTGACTGGAAGAAGGTGGAAGCGTGGGGTGAAGAAAGATATAGGAAGAGAATACCAGAACCATCGAATACTACAGGGCAGAAATAGGCCCTTCTAGTCTGTGCCAAATGTGGAATAAACAGTGTAAAGATCAATTCGTTCTTTCCAAATGTTGTGAATGTGGCAACATTCACCAGGGAGCGTTGCTTAAAGAGGGCTCAAAAAATTATTGAGCACTCTTTCTATCCAGCACGCAGTTTCTTTGACCCATTGCCATTTAGGAAAGGGGAACAGGAGCATCAAAATCAGGACTGCCAAGCTTCCCGCAGGGTGTAAGATTGATGAATAGTATCCTGCCACTGAATAAATCATTCCAACATTTTTATATTTCTATTTATTTCAAATTACAGTACATCTTTATGTATATATGTGATTGTCATGTGCTGTGTGTGGTGTGGAGAAATGCTGTTTTGTTAGGTTGTATGTGTACAGTGAGATGACAATAAACTTGAACTTGGTGCCATTGTGGTACACTTTGAAAAGTTCTCGATTAGTCATGGTGTCTCAGAACTGAAAACTGCCATAGAAGTTCATGTTTCATTTTATTTTCCTGATTGCTTCGTTCCTGTTATTCTTTCTTTTTTCTTTCTTTTCCAGCTCACACAAAAGATATGCCATTCACCTGTGAGACTTGTGGGAAGTCATTTAAACGCAGCATGTCACTAAAGGTCCACTCTCTGCAGCATTCGGGAGAGAAACCTTTTAAATGTGAGGTAAATGTCATATTGATAAATTGACTCTGAAAACCCTCTGCTGATCTGCACAACGTATATTTTCTCCATCAGAGTGTGTCCAACTTGCTCATCTGTTTTAAGATTTCTCTCAATAGATTGTTCCCATATAAGTCTCAAGTGGCAATTTTCATTGATATTTAATTTTCCTCTTCAATTTTTCAAATATTTAGATAGTACCAATATTTGTGACTGGTGACATGGATGTGTAAACACTGTCATCAGGATCCTATTACGGTACCACTCACTGACCTGGACTTAAAGGGCAATGCAGTGAGGTGAAGGAGTTGGGGATTTTACAGGCAGTACACAGTTGACTTTTAATGTCTATCACTGAAGAATTTCTCCCTTTTTTAAATTTAGACTAGGAGTCTCCAAAGTGGTCGATATCGACCCCTGGGGTCAATGTGACTAACCAAAGGGTCATAAGATGCCAGGGGATCGAAAGAATTGTAGAGCCCAAGTTCCCCACTCCTGCTGGGAGCCCAAGGTCCCTGTTCCTTCTGGGAGCCCGAGGTCCCCGCTCCTGGCTCGGAGCCCAAGCTCCCCCACCACCATCCTGAGGCGACTTCTTCGACACGGACGCCTCCATACCCAATGTTGTGAATGCTGAAGACTTGGACCCAGCTCCATTTGGCATCTTCCTGACTAGAAGCCAAGTTATTGTAATCACTTGTTTGCTTAATTTACAGATTTGTAAACTTAGTGATTGGAGTGTTGTAACAAAGTTTTGGGTTGTTGCTGGGAGGCCCGGATACCATGCATATTGCATGCAGTTTCCCACACTGATGCATATGAAAACTGAACGTCTATTTATTTATTTACTTTTTTACTTACTTTTCTACATGTCTGGAGGTCTGTGAGGCATCAAGGATTCCATGAAGGAGTCAATGGTCTAAAAAGTTTGGGGACCCCTAATTTAGACATACAACACGGTAACAGGCCATTTCGGCCCATGAGTCTGTGTCGCCCAATTTACTCCTAATTAACCTACACCCCCCCCAGTACATTTTTGAACGGTTATCTTCAGGTGTTCCTTTCAAAATGTACCCCTATAATTTGAAATAGAAGCAGCTTCCATGCCATTGAATAAGATGGCTGATGTTTGCCTTGAACCCCATAATATCTAGGTATTTTGATCTTTCGTGGATATACGGGTTATGTGCTGCTTAACATCTAATTGCATATACATCCGTGGTCCCATAATTATTGTTACCAGCGAGTTAACAGCAATTTAGAAAAAGTGATCACTAGCTATAGGAAATTGTATACTGTATACCCAATCTGATCCCACTGCCCTGCTCTCATTCCAGAGCCCTGTGTCAGTCCCCACACTGATGCCACTTCCCCGCTCTCTCCCCGCAGCCTTGTGTCATTCCCCACACCGATCCCCACTTACAAATAAAAAGTTCACAGCAGTGGTACTCAACCTTTTTCTTTCCACTCATATATCACTTTAAGTATTCCCTATGACATCGGTGCTCTGTGATTAGTAAGGGATTGCTTAAAGTGGTATGTGGGTAGAAAGAAAAAGTTTGAAAACCACAGTTTTAATCGTACCCAATTGACTCATTATGTGCACGGTTTCAGAACTCCAAGGAAATGGGCCAATGACAATTTTTCTCAAGCAAAATATTTCAGTTTATAATTGGGTCTAGAGCAGTGATTCTCAACCTTTCCTTCCCACTCACATCCCATCTTAAGCAATCCTTTACTAATCACAGAGCACCAATGGCCTAGGGATTACTTAAAGTGGGATGTGAGTGGAAAGAAAAAGGTTGAGAACCACTGGTTTACAGGTACTGTTACCTATATAGCTTTGCTAAGTATATAAAATGGTGTTCACATAACGTGCACATCGCTTAACGCCCATTTTCACAGAACGTATCGTGGACGTTAAGCGGTGCATACCTGTACTCAGTAACCAAGCCCCCATAGCACTGTGAGGATGACAGGATCACTGTGAGATTCCTATCCAGATTGTCTGATTGTATTTTGAGAATTTGAGCCCTCACTCCACTCACCCAGAGGAAACATTTATCCTGTCAAGGCCTTAAAAATTTTATACTCTTCAATGAGATTACCTTGCATTATTCTAGAAGGTATAGCTTTTTTTTGGTCCATGCTGCCATCTCACCAGCGTTCTGCTGAAGATTCACTGTATCCCTATCATAAATAAGCATATTCTTCCATTGGGAGGGAGACTAGACCTATACAAATTATTCCACAATTTGTTATTGGTGCTCTGTATGATTACAAGATGCTAGTGTCTGAAACTACAATGCTGTATTGCCATCACAGAGACTTTGTTGAGGGAAGGACAGGTCATTCAGGATTTGTATGTTTCAGACACGATAAGAGAGATGTTGATGACATGAGGGAGTTGCACTACTGATCAAGGCGAATTCATGGTGGCACTTAGAGAGGATGTTATTGGAGGGCTCATCCAGTGATACAATATGGGTTAGGAATAAAAAGGATCCAATCACTGAGATAGGGTTACAATGCAGGCCTCCAAAAGGGCATCAGGAGATGGAGGAAAATTATGGAAAGATGCACCTGCCTTTCTAACATCAGCATTTTATTCCCTCATCCAAGCATTTGATATAGATTGTGAACAACTGGACACCCCCACCCTAGTTTCTGACTGCCTTCCAGCCCATATTTTATTCCTGCTGCTTTCCTTTTGTTTATTAATCCTCAGCTTGCATCAGTATGTTCCACACCCTATACTGTGGACTCTAATTTTGATGAACAATCTCTTTCTTAAAACCTTGAAGATTTTGTCAGAGTCTAAATTCTCTACATCAACTGGAACACCTTTGTGTATCTTGATAACTGCAACCACTGATTTCCAAGTACCTTGACCACGGACACAAATTATTTTATAAAGCCAACTACCGTTAAGCACTCCATCAAGGACAAGAGCTGGTGTCTCAAGAAAGCAGCCTCTATCATCAAGGATCCTCATCACCCAGGCAATGCCCTTTTCTCACTGCTACCATCAGGAAGGAAGTACAAGAGTCTTGAGATGCACACCCAATGTTACAAAACCAGCTTCTTCCCCTCTGCCATCAGGTTTCTGGACAATGAACCACACACACTACCTCACTTTGTTCTCTGTTTTGCACTAATTATTAATTTTTAAATAGGGAACCGTAATTTATAGCAATTTTGCTTCTGTAATACACAATACCTGCTCCCGCAAAGCAACAAATTTCATGACATGTTCATACAATAAACCTGGTTCTGAAGTATCAAAGGTTCCCCATTTTCTCTCTCCCATCTTGCTTTAGTAGTGGGGTTAAATTGGGTTCATTCTAGTTTGTGAGGTACTCTTTCAAAATCCAACGGGGTTTTGGAAAACGCCACCCAGCACATTGACAGTAGCTTCACTGCCATTTAGTCCCTTTATTTCTCCAATACGTTTTCTAATCCTAATTCCTTGGAACTCTTCATTTGGACTAGATTGTTGTCATCCACTATTTCCGAGACATTGGCTGGGACTAATTTTGTGAAGACAGCCAAAAATTATTTGTTTAATTTCTTCGATTGGGAAATAGTCAGTGTGGAGTTAAGTTTTGATCTTCATTCTAGAAAACCCTACCTAACCAAATCTATCAATCAGAGTTATTAGGTTAGTTAGCGGTTAAAAAGAAAATTGGCATCTGGTAAAGGTGGGTGTGTTAGGATCGGTGTTACATTGAGAAAATGTTTTCTGAATTTGCCTCCCCCACCTCACTCCATTGGGACAGCTTTTGAGTTGAAGATTAAGTACTTCCTCCGAGCCCACTGGAGATTGTTCATGGATTATTGCTGATGAAGAGCTCTTCGGGCTCATTGACATGTAGTGGTTATAAGTACTTGTGACTAAACTCATTGGCATAGAGCTTGAGAATCGATGACAAGCGGGAGTTCTGCTACTCCATGACCTTGTCCATACTGCGCTGTGGTCATTGACAATGGTGACGTGCAGAGTAACCTATCAGTATCTGTGGCAGATGGACTGGGTTAATACAGAGGGCAAGAACTTTGAACCTCTCCGAAACTAGATTGGATCATTCCATTTGGATTGCTAGGGTTTTTTTTAACCCTTCATTTGAGGCATTTTGCATAGCTGAGTCCTTTAAAAGTTGTTTTTGTGGAATGAAATTAAATGATGGAAACTCTCAGGTCAGACTCTCCATGTGGAGGCAGAATTTGTTTTTTGGACATACAGCACAGTGTCAGGCCTTTCAGGCCCACAGCCCCAAGCTGCCCAATTGCATCCAATTGACCTACAACCCCGTAAGTTTTGAAGGGCAGGAGACAACCGGAGGAACCTACATCGACACAAAATCATTACAGACAGCCCCAGATTTAAACCGGGCCACTGGTGCTGTAACAGCGTTATACTAGCTGTGCCATCCCATGTTTCATGGGATGTGATGTTGAGACTTTATAAGACACTGGTGAGACCTCACTTGAAGTATTATGCCTAGTTTTGGGGCTCCTCATTTACGAAAGGGTTCAGAAGGGGTCTACAGGATGATTCTGGGCCTGTACTCATTGGAATTTAATGAGGGAGGATCTTATTAAAACATTTTGATGTGGAAAAGTTGTTTCCTATGGGTTGGAGAGTCTATGACAAGAGGGTACAACTTCAGGATTGAAAGGCATCTACTTAGAACAGAAATGCAGAGGAATCTCTTCAGCCAGAATGTGATAAATCTGTGCAATTTGTTGCCACAGGCAATTGTGGAGGCCAGGTCATTGGGTGTGTTTAAGGCAGAGATTGATAGGTTCTTGATTAGCCAGGGCATCAAAGGTTAAAGGGAGAAGCTGGGTGGGAAAATGGATCAGCTCATGATAGAATGGCGCGGAAGACTTGATGGGCTGAATAGCCTATTTCTGCTCCTATGTCTTATGGTCTGATGTCATTGCTACCTGACTGGTTGAATAGTTTCAGCTTTGTTTTTGATTTGTCTTGCCTATAAAACTTTACACTTTACAGCATTTAATGAAGGGTTTCGGAGATGAAAAGAGCGCATAATGGCAATTATGAGAATAAATAATATTGAAAATCAACCTGGAAAAAATGCCGTTTGGTCCATGGGGATAAAAAAAAATTAACAGCAGTTTCCAGTAATGAGAACATAATAATAATAGAACTATGAGCCTGTAGAGTCTGTTCCATCATTCAGTAGCTGATGTGACCGTGGACTTGGCTCCACTTACCCACCTGTTCCCCATAACCCTTAATTCCCCAACCATTCCAAAAATCCATCTGTGTCATAAGTGCGTTAAATGAGGCAACCAATACTATCTGTTTGGGTGGAGAAGTCCACAGACACTCCTGTCTGAGAGAACCAGGTTATTCTCTTCTCTGTCAGGAACTGTTTGGATCCATGTGCCCAGCTGCTGTAGCTTGGGTTGACCCAGTTCAGAAGTTTGGCCCATGAAAGGGTTTGGGTAAAATGGAGGAAACAGTAGGCGCTTTCAAATTGCAGCACCCGGGTAGCCCTCCTGGGACCCAGGTTAGATACTGGGTAATGTGTACTTCCTGCACCTTTCAAATAGTAGCCTAACCTACCTGTTAAATCGCCAACCTGGCAATTTAAGGTGGGGGGGGGGGGATCCTGTCCCTGCGATGATGTGATGAGTGACGCGTCATGCAGACACAGGGACTGTTCCCTGTGTTCTTTCTGTTTCCTTTCTGTTTAAAGTTCCAGAGTAACTGGGTGAGCCATTTCCCTTTTCAAATTGCGGAGGTGGACATCTGGATAAGTTTTACTGGGTTCTCTGTCCCATCTCTGAGGTAGATCTGGTACCTGGGTAGATTTTGACCGGACTTGCCAGTTGGACCCTTTCAAATAACCCTGTACCTGGGTCTTCAACTTAGTAAATTGCCCAGTTAACCCCATTTTACAGGCCATTAGAAAGGGCCTAGAGAAGATGACAGAAGTCATCAGGCCACATAATAGCGATGATGGCTTTGCACTTGAACATCACATCGGTGTCGATTTTTTGCTGGTTAGTGCATCAGCTGATGCCCATTTAATTTAATTTTTTGAATGCAGACCTATAGTACAGTAACAGGCCTTTCTTCCCCACGAGCCTGTGCTACCCAAATACCCCAATTAAACTACAACGCTTGTAACATGATCCCACAACCCCGTTCGTTTTGGAGGGAGAGGAAACTGGAGCATCCAGAGGAAACCCACGCAGTCAGGGGGAGGAAGTACAAACTCCCCACAGAGCGCCGGATTTGAACCCTGGTAGGGTTGCAGTAACTGTGCCACCCCATTGCAACAGTTGTCAGATGCAGAAGAGCAGGCATTATGATCCTCAGAATGTTGCTCTGCTCCAGGACTGTGCAGTCTCAAGGGGACATGAAAAAGCAAGAGGAGAATGGAGCCAAGATTCAAAACCTGTCTTCAAAGATGGTGCACATTGAAAATCATCCACTGGCCATTTATATAAGACAGTTAAATGGGATTTTTGTCTGGGCACTCTCCAACCAAATGGCATTTACATTGCCTTCGATTTCTGCTAGCATACTCTCCGTTCTCCCTCCATTCCCTTGGTCTTTCCTCCGGCCCTATCCATTCACAGAGTTATCCCCCTCCCCTTGATTGCTGCTCTGCCCTCCCTCCCTTATCCTCTTGCTACCTCTGCTCTTCCCCCCCAGTGCCCCAATTCCTCCCCCACCCCCACCACCACCATTTTGATTGGGCGCCTGCTGACATTGTTCCATAGCTCAAGCTGAAACATTTCTTATGTATCGTAAAGTACCTGCGGAGTTTCTCCAGCTTTACTTCAACCACGGTGTCTGCAGACTTTCGTGATTTACCTCTGATGGAAGTTGGGCTGTACGTGTCTTTGTGCTGTACTGTAAGGAGCTGAACTAATCCTGCCTTTTTTACGCTTGTGTCTTCAATCGTTAGAACTGCAATGAAAGATTCCAGTACAAGTATCAGTTGCGCTCTCATATGAGCATCCACATCGGACACAAGCAGTTCATGTGCCAATGGTGCGGCAAGGATTTTAACATGAAGCAGTATTTCGATGAGCACATGAAGACGCACACTGGTACGGACATTTTTACTTTGTCGATCAAACGGGTGTAGAGTTTGGTGTTCAGAACTCAAAAGTGCACTTTGGTCTCGGAGGACGGTGATGATGTACCAGCAAACAGCGAGCTGCTGAAGGAACTCAGCGAAATCCATGGGGAGAAATGGTCAGTCAACACCCTTTATTGAGACTTCATCCAGCCGCAAAAAAAAGGGGGCCGAGCCTGAAACTGAGTTCTTCCAGCAGCCCGTTGTTTGCTCCAGATCCCAGCCTCTGCGCTTTTTGTGTTTCTTGTGTATTGGCACCAATGTTTGTGGTGGGGATTGGAAGAAACACTTAAATGTGCTTGCTCTTCCCTGTCATTCTGAGAGAACAAAAAATGTTTTTTTTCCTTTCACTTTCGCTGATCCATAGCAGATTTGTGTGAGTGATTTCTCACACACTAACCATTTCCAAAGGTACCCTATCAATGTTGTGTCTGACTCGAGCTCCCATTTTTTGTTATTAAGAGGGAACTGCAATGTTGACACCTGACTAATGGTTCTGGCATATCAGAAAGCAAGAGGGAGGAAGATTCCTGGATGAATCTAGTTCATTATCTACTCTCCTGCTGCAGCTCGGGAACAGAATTGAGGCTTGTTCAAGCAGCGTGTCTGGATCTTAAAAAACTGCTGGAAAACAGCTCAAATTGGGGACCCAATCAGTAATCCTGATTTGATCTGTGCCAATCTGTACAAGGAGGTGTCCTTATCCATTTGTGCAGAATTGGGGACCCAATCACCAATCCTGATCTGATCTGTGCCATTCTGTACAAGGAGGTGTCCTAACCCATTTATGCAGAATTGAGGGGATAATTCAGCTCTCTCATAGAAAATTACAGCACCTCCCTACTTCATAACTCGCCATTCATCCATGTGCCTGTCATAGAATCTCTTAAATGTCCATATTGTTCCAGCTTTCACCATCGCCCCTGGCAGTGCATTCCAGGCACCCACTACTCTCTGCATTTAAAAAAAAAGCACTCCTAATGTCTTTCTTTAACTTTCCTCCGTTCACATTGTACAGATGTCCTCTGGTGTTTGCTTCTCCTACCCTGGGAAACAAGGTGCAGTCTGTCTACTTCATCTAAGCCTCTCATAATCTTGTAGACCCACATTAAGTCACCTCTCATCCTTCTTCACTCCAAGAGAAAATCCCCAGTTCTGCTAATCTTGCCCTCATAAATCATATTTCCAATCTAGGCAACAACCTGATAAATCTCCTCTGCACCCACATCTTTCCTGTGGCTATCTTCAAAAAGGTTCATTTCTTCTCAACTTTTAATCATTTTTTGTGTCCTAAAATGATGCATTATTTTAGAAAAGCTAAATGTGTTCATTTGTTTAACCTGAATCATTGATAATAAGACCCTGACAAGCTGGTTGCAATCTGCCTCTTCAGTTTGCCAAATTTTAGTTCATTCCGGAGACTGGTCCAACAAATCTCCCTTTGCTTGCTTTTTCACATTATTGCTTTCAAAGGGAAGAATTGAAATCAAATATTCCAGATGTGCCATAGCTATCATAAAGGATGGAGGCAGGTGTAGGCCACACAGTTGCTCTGCCAGATGGTGACAGGGTGACAGAGAGACGTAGAAGTTAGCACCATTGCTTCGCAGATCTGTTTAGCCCCAACCTCAGCCCCCGTCTGTCTGGAGTTTGCTCATTCTCGTGATTGTATGAGCTCACTCCCATGCCCCCCAGTCAATTGGTTGTTGCAAGTTGCCAGTAGTGTAGATAAGAGGCAAAAGAATTCAAATTAAATGAAATAGACTTGTCGCAGATGCGTCGGGAGGAGAAGAGTGTCAGGATCACCCGTGTGGCAGGGAGCCAATGAGAACAACAGAGAAGTGGTGTTTGGGGAGTTGAAGAATGCAATGTTGTGTCTAGGGAATAAAAAAAAGTAGACTTCATGGTGTGCTCAAAGAAATGAGTGAGTGTATTCTTTATTTGTTTGTAAGCTGTTAAATCAGTGCCGTTATAGACTTCAAGGAAATTAAAAGGAATGGGAATGGATGTTATTGGAGCTGGCATGGATCTAATGGACCATTTCCTGCATTAAAATAATAATATCCTTTACCTTGGTAGTTAATTGAGTTTAATTAGGCGGTACATTGGCCAGAAGGGCCTTTTGTCATGCTATGTCATTAAAATGTTTAAAACATTCTAAGGCTGACATTCTGTAATAATGAGAGATGAAAGCATAAACTTTGTCCTGAAGCCAAAATTGTACTGGACTGAAACAGTCCCTTCGACCTGATTCATCCACAGCAACAAAGATCCCAGTCCCATTTTCATGGTGAAAATTATATATTCAGGACACCACATATATCTTCTGGTTCCACACAAAGACTTCCCTGTTTGCCCCCTTTGCTACTTCTTTCAAATATTCTTTCTGAAAGATTTTACAAGTTCAGCAGCCAAATTTGCTGGCAATAGAAAAATGGAAGAGAAAAAGTGAGGAAGATGGCGTGTCCTCAAAAGGGTGTGGATGAATGAAATAAAAGTGCAAATGTAAGAGGTGATTGAAGCTAGCGGGGGTGGGGGGGGGGGGGTAATACTGTGGGGAAATGCAAAGGACCTTCCCTTTGATGGAAGTTATAGCAAAGCAGAATGCTTTTTAAATTGATTACTGACCACCATGGATGACCTTGTGCGTGAAGTAGCTGACATACACAGGAATAATTAGCAATAAAAATGTAATGTTAGTCTTTATCAAAGTGGAATGGAATGTAAGCATCTTAATGAGATAATATAGGGCCGTAAATGTAGGGGCTGAGTTATTGAATATATTAAAGACCCAGAGATTTTTTGGGTGAAAGGTAATTTGAGAGTTGATGAGAAATGCGTTGAGACCAAGGTCAAGTCAGCAAAAATTTTGTAATAAAACAAAATGTTGTAATAATAACCCTGCCTTGGTTCATTAATTCATTCTCAGCCTCTCTGAGGTATCAGATAGTTGACCAGGTATTGTGTTTGCTCAATGACTTGATTTTCATCTTCAACAGTCAAGCAAGTTTTTATGCCTAACGTTTGTGGGAAAATTGGCACCATTATTAAATGTTTTAAAAAAAACGGAGCTTATAACATGGATTGGCGTGTGAATTACGAAATTGTGGCCAATAGTGAAACTTAGTTGCAGGAGGAGAGGGACTGGCAGCTCACTGTTCTGGGGTTCTGTTGTTTTAGAGGCGATAGAGCGGTAGGGATGAAAGGGGGAGGAGTGGCATAGCTGATCAGAGAAAATATGGCTGTGCTCTAACAGGACAGACCAGAGGGCTATATGGGTGAATGAGGAACAGGAAAGGTATGACCACACTCATGAAATTGTATTATAGACAGGCCAAGAGTCAACGAGAATTGGAGGAGCAAATCAAAAGAGATAATAGTAGGCGGCTGCAGGAAATATAAAGTTGTGATGGTAAGAGATTTTAACTTTCCACATATTGACTGGAATTCCTACACTGTAAAAGGGCTGGATGGCTTGGAGTTTGTCAAATGTGTGAAGGAAAGTTTTCTAAATCAATAGGGAGTTAGGTAGGGAGCTAAAAAGAAGGGAAGCAAAGGGGGTTAATCTCTGGATGACTTCCTGTGCCACACGAAAGTGAGGGCAAGAATAGTATCAGGTAGACGATGAATGTGTGGCTAAAGGGGTGAAGTAAGGAGCAGGGATTCGGGATTTTGGATCATTGGGACCTTTTTTGGGGGGAAGTGGGACCTGTACCAAAGGGACAGTTTGCATCTGAATCCCAGAGGGACCAGGATCCTGGAGGAGGCATTTGTTAGGGCTACTAAAGTGGCTTTAAAGTGGTATGGTTGGAGGAAGGGGTCCATATAAAGGAGAACAGGAAAGGGAAGGTTTGTCCGCAAATAGAGAAGGCTTGTAGACAAAGTTTGGGGTGGAAAAGACAGGTGATCGAGAAGGAAAAGGATCAGTGCCGTGATGGAGGGGGGTGGATGATAATAAATAATAGAGTTGTCTGTAAAGATGGGGACAAGCAGAAGGAAAGATATGGGAAATCTCTGAAATGCATTTACTTTAATGCCAGGAGTATTGTAAGGAAGGTGGACGAGCTGAAGGGGTGGATAGACACTTGACAGTATGATGTGGTGGCAATTAGTGAGACGTGATTGCACCTAATTATTCCGGGATTTCGCTGCTTTAGGTGTGATAGAATTGGAGGGATAAGAGGGGGTGGTGTGGGATTGCTTGTCAGGGAAAATATTACAGTGGTGCTGATGCAAGATAGATTGGATGGCTCGTCAAGGGAAGCGGTATGGGTGGAATTAAAAAATGGAAAAGGTGAGGTTACAATTATAGGGAAATGAGTAAGGATTTGCAAGGAGTGATTTGTTTTTTGGGAAGGAGGTAGAGGAGAATTGGAGGTGATTTAAAGGTGAGATTTTGAGGGTGCAGATTCTTTATGTTCCTGTTAGGATAAAAGGCAGAGCCAAAAGTTCGAGAGAGCCGTAGTTTTCAAGGGAGATGAGAAAGTTGGTTTGAGATAAAAGGGAGGCCTTTGTTAAATACAGGAAACAAGGTATGGACGAGACGTCCTGTTTTGCGGAAACTGCCAAAATGTTTGGCCTGGAAGTCACCCTGAAGAAAACTGAGGTCCTCCATCAGCCAGCTCCCCACCATGACTACCAGCCCCCCCACATCTCCATCGGGCACACAAAGCTCAAAACGGTCAACCAGTTTACCTATCTCGGCTGCACCATTTCATCAGATGCAAGGATCGACAACGAGATAGACAACAGACTAGCCAAGGCAAATAGCGCCTTTGGAAGACTACACAAAAGAGTCTGGAAAAACAACCAACTGAAAAACCTCACAAAGATAAGCGTATACAGAGCCGTTGTCACCCACACTCCTGTTCGGCTCCGAATCATGGGTCCTCTACCGGCATCACCTACGGCTCCTAGAACGCTTTCACCAGCGTTGTCTCCGCTCCATCCTCAACATTCATTGGAGCGACTTCATCCCTAACATCGAAGTACTCGAGATGGCAGAGGTCGACAGCATCGAGTCCACGCTGCTGAAGATCCAGCTGCGCTGGGTGGGTCACGTCTCCAGAATGGAGGACCATCGCCTTCCCAAGATTGTGTTATATGGCGAGCTCTCCACTGGCCACCGTGACAGAGGTGCACCAAAGAAGAGGTACAAGGACTGCCTAAAGAAATCTCTTGGTGCCTGCCACATTGACCACCGCCAGTGGGCTGATATCGCCTCGAACCGTACATCTTGGCACCTCACAGTTCGGCGGGCAGCAACTTCCTTTGAAGAAGACCGCAGAGCCCACCTCACTGACAAAAGACAAAGGAGGAAAAACCCAACACCCAATCCCAACCCACCAATTTTCCCCTGCAACCGCTGCAACCGTGTCTGCCTGTCCCGCATCGGACTTGTCAGCCACAAACGAGCCTGCAGCTGACGTGGACATTTACCCCCTCCATAAATCTTCGTCCGCGAAGCCAAGCCAAAAAACATGGATTGTAAAAAGAAGCTTAAGAATGAAATTAGGAAAGCGAAAAGAAGGTAGCTATAGCGAACAGAGTGAAAGTAAATCCAAATGGTTTTTACAAAGGTGAATAGCAAAAGAAGAGTGAAGGATAAAATTGGTCCTTTAGAGAATCAGAGCGGACAACTGTGTGCGGAGCCAAATGAGATGGGGGAGATATTGAACGAGTTCTTCTCTTTGGTATTCACTAGGGAAAAGGATATGGAATCGTGTAGGATAAGAGGAGCAAAAGGGGTAATTATGGAAAACATAGTGATTAGGAAAGAGGGGGTGTTGGAATTTTTGGAGGCATATAAAGGTTGATAAGTCTCCGGGTCCCGACGGGATTTTCCCCAAGACCTTGAGGGAAGTCAGGGAGGAAATAGCGGAGGCTCTGACGGTGATTTTTCAACAGTCACTAGAGGGGGGCATGGTGCCGCAGGATTGGTGTGTCACAAACATGGTTCCTCTGTTTAAAAAGGGCTCCAGGTGTAGGCCCAGCAATTATAGGCCAGTCAGTTTGACTTTGATGGTCGATAAACTGATGGAAAGTATCTAGAGAGGCAGGGGCTGATCAGGGACACCCAACAGGAGTTTGTTTAGGGAAGGTCATGTTTGACAAATCTTGTTGAATTTTTTGAGGAGGTGACTAGGAAGGTTGATGAGGGTAGAGCAGTAGATGTAGTCTATATGGATTTCCAGTAAGGCCTTTGATAAGGTTCCACATGGAAGGTTGGTGAGGAAGGTTCAGACACTAGGTATTAATGTTGAGATAGTCAGATGTGTTCAACGGTGGCTAGAAGGTAGGTGGCAGAGAGTCATGGTGGATAACTGTCTGTCAGGATGGAGGCCGGTGTGCCCCAGGGAACGATGTTAGGTCCCTTGTTGTTTGACATTTACATTAATGGTTTGGATGATGGAGTGATAAATTGGGTTAGTAAATATGCGGACAATACAAAAATAGGGTAAGTTGTGGATAGTGAAGATGGTTTTTAGGGACTGCAGAAGGATTTGGACTACTTAGAAAAGTGGGCTGAAAGATGTCAGATGGAGTTTAATACTGATAAGTGTGGAGTGCTTCATTTTGGGTAGCGTAATCAAAACAGGACATATGCAGTGAAGGGGAGGGCATTGAGGAATCCAGAGGAACAGAGAGATCATTGAATAATAGTTCATCGTTCTATGAAAGTGGATTCTCATGTGGATAGAATGGTAAAGAAGGCTTTTGGGTATGCTGGCCTTTATAAATCAAAGCATAGAATATAGCAGAGTTGGGAAATGATGTTAAGACTATTCAAGGCATTGGTGAGGCCAAATTTGGAATACTCTGTGCAGTTCTGGTCCCCAAATTATAGGAAGGATATCAATAAGGTAGAGAGGGTGCAGAGAAGATTTACTAAAATGTTGCCTGGATTGCAGTATCTAGAATACAAAGAAAGATTGAGTAGACTGGGTCTTTATTCATTGGAGTGTAGAAGGTTGAGGGGGGAATTTGATAGAGGTATATAAAATTATGAGGGGAATAGGTAGAATAGATATGAATAGAATCTTCCCCTTGAGGGTAGGTGAGATTGGAACAAGGGGGTCATAGGTTAGGGGGAAGAGGTGGTTGCATAGGGTCATTTTTGTCACTTAAGAGAAGGTTGGATGAGTGTATGGATGTGAGGGGATTGGAGGGATATGGGCAGGGAGCAGGTAGGTTGGACTAGAGGAGATCATTTAAATCGGTGCAGACTAGAAGGGCCGATATGACCTGTTTCCGAATTGTAATTGTTGTATATGGTTAATATATAGAGGTGCCAACTAGAGACAGTGCAATACTGGATCTCCTATAGAACAGTGAAGATTTTTCTTCCTGAACACGTTTGGGTGTACTTTATGGAGTATGGAATGCTGTTCACAAAAATCACCTTAAAACTTTCCTCTCACATACCATTTTTTAGATATAATCTATTTTGTAATTTCCTGTCATATTTTAAGTCTACAAAGCAAGCTGTTTTTCCATGCGCTCAGTGCAGATGCTATGCAAATGTTGTCTTAGGCTGGGCATGCTTAGTTAGGATAGATGTAGACAGGCTATAAAAATAGCTCACATACGCAGATGCTGTGCATTACATTGATAGAGATTGAACACATGATTATGCACGTTTCTTCAGGCTATAACATGATAAGTGTATTTAACAATAGCATTTATTGTCTTCAGGAAGATACACTACAGCAGAAATATCTCATCATTGTTGCAACAGCTGTGATACATTCTGTTACATTTGTGGTGAGCATTCGAATGCTAAGTCCAATAAGAGTTAATTTAGCATTTCTCCAACTTCCTACGTGATGCAGCAAATCTAAAATCATCTTTGTGTTCAGCTTGAAGTTGACTGTCATAATCCCCAATTGTTTTTTTTCTCAGGAAGCAAAGTTTTTAAAAAAGATCTGTTGTTCAGTGTTGTGGAATGAGACAGGACAGATGACAGAAGTGTGTGTAAGGGAAAATTTTTGGTCCAGTGATCATAATGCCATTAGTTTCAAGTTAATTATGTATGAGGATTGGTCTGGTCCTCGGGTTGAGATTCTAAATTGGAGGAAGTCCAATTTTGAGGAAATGAGAAAGGACCTAGAAAGTGTGGATTGGGATAAGTTGTTTTCTGGCAAGGATGTGTTCAGTAAGTGGAAGGTCTTCAAAGGCAGAGTTCTGAAAGCACAGAGTTTGTATGTTCCTGTCATGATTAAAGGCAAAATGAACAAGCATAGGGAACCTTGGTTTTTGAGAGATATTGGACATCTGGTTAAGAAGAAGGAGAAAATTAGGTCCTTGTTGAGTATAAAAAATTCAATAAAAAACTTGAGAAGTAAATCAGGACTAAACAAAGACATGAGGTTGCTTTGGCAGGCAATGTAAAGGAATATCCTAAGGGTTTCCACGGGTATATTAAGAGCAAATGGATAGTAAGGGACAAAATTGGTCCCCTTGAAGATCACAGTGGTCAGCTTTTTATGGAGCCAGAAGAGATGGGGGAGATCTTAAATGGATTTTGCTTCAGTGGTTACTCAGGAAACTGGTACAGAGTCTAGGTAAATAAGGAAAACAAGCTTTGAATTCATGAAAGCTATAATCATTAAAGAAGAGGAGGTTCTTGCTGTTTTAAATCAAATAAGGGTGGATAAATCCCTCATGGCCTGACAAGATATTCACTCGGACCTTGAGGGAGGCTGGTGTAGAAATTGCAGAGGCCCTGGCAGAAATATTTAAAATTTCCTTAGCCGCAGGTGAGGTGCCGGAGGATTGGAGGGTAGCTCTTATTATTCCATTGTTCAAAAAAGGCTCGAAAAATGACCCTGGAAATTAAGGCCAGTGAGCCTGATGTCAGTCGTAGGTAAATTATTGGAAGGTGTTCTAAAAGATTGGATATACAAGTATTTGGATAGCCAGGGACTGATTAACGATAGTCAATGTGGGTTTGTGTACGGTAGGTTGTGTTTAACCAATCTTAGAGAGTTTTTCCAAGGAGTTTACCAGTGAGTTTGATGAAGGAAAGACTGTGGACTATAGTGAGGCCTTTGACAAGTTCCCACTTGGGAGGTTTCCCTATCTCACACATAATCTTATTTTTCTTGCATCCATGTTCCTCTCTTTGTCTTTTGAATGTTCTGATTGTACTAGCCTCCACCACCACCCCCAGCGATGCATTCCAGGCACCCACCACTCTACCTCTGACATCTCACTGATGTCCTCTGGTGTTTGCTGTTGTTGCCCCGGGAAAAAGGTGCTGGCTGCCCATCATATCTAAGTCCCTCATAGTCACCTCTCATTCTTTGTCACTCTGCAGTTAACAATGCTATCTCTGTCAACCTTGCTTCATGAGACATGTTCTCCAATTCAGGCAACATCCTTTGCACCCTCTCCAAAGCATGTACATACTTCCTGTGATGAGATGACCAGTACTGAACGCAATAACTTGGTTATGGAAGTTTTCAAGTTGTACAAATGCAGATAGTTGGTACTAATGCAGATAGCCAACTTGGTTGGTATAGGGCCCAATTGCCCATTTCTGTGCTGTTCAGCTCTGTGACTAAAGGTTGTCGACTAAAACATCAAATCCATTTCTGTGCGGCAATGATGAATCGCGGAACATTTTTTGTTTTTATTTCAGTTTTCCAACATCTGCAGTATTTTGCTTCAGGTTTGCCGATTTAAAAAAAAGGTGTTTCGAAGCAGTAGCCAGTTGAAGTCAGGAAGGAAAGGGGTAAATGGAGTGTCGGCATTCTCAGCTTTTGACCTCTCATCACAGAGAGCAGAAGAAGGGAAGCTGGTTGTGAAAGAGCAGAGTCCTACCAGAGTGATACCAACGTCGATGAGCTGAGACTGAGGCAGAGCTGGCCATTGTCATTGAGATCGAAAGACACGGTCGGAGTAACAGTGTAATATTTGATATAAAACTCATCTCAAATGTCAACCTCAACATCAAGCCTATTCAGTTTTAGATTGAATTAAATTTTTTTAATTTTAGAGATACAGCACAGTAACAGGCCATTCTGGCCTACAAGTCAGTGCTGCCCAAATACACCCATGTGACCAATTAACCTCCTTATCCCGTTCGTCTTTGGACTGTGGGAGGAAACTGGAGCACCCGGGGAAACCTCACGCATAGCCGGGGAGAAATTACAAACTCCTTACAGTCAGCGCTGGACTCGAACCCGGGTCATGAGACACGTCATAGCAAGGCACTAACTGCTACACTAACTATGCCAACCTTTAGCATACCATTTAATACATGCCCTGAGTTGTCAGAGAATGACTAGGATGGGTGGCAAAGGAATTGATTTTGGAGAAAAGGTGGTAGCTTAGTGTTTAATGGAAAGAGATGAGGATCTGCTGCAGACAGAAAGTCAGGCAGCATCTGTGGGTAGAATTGGTCACTCAGCGTTTCTGGTCGGGACCCTTCAGTGACTTGCTGCTAAGTCTCTCCAGCAGCTCACTGTGTGCTTAGAGTTCCAGCATCTGCAGTTTTTGTTCCTCTTTAGAGCAAGGACGTTTTTCGCCAGCAACAGTGAGGGTTCAGCAAATTATCCCATCAACAAGGAGGTGGTTTTGAGATAATGAAGTGGGTAAGAAATGGAAAGGAGCGAGGAGAAGATGTAGTGCACCAGAAGACCAAGCATGGGAAGAGAAGCCATTGCAGATATATTGGCAGGGATAAGAATTGTTCATTTAATTTAGATATACCGTACAGTAACAGGCCCTTCCAGCTCACAAGCCCATGCTGCCCCAAATACACCAATGAACCTACAAACCCTGTATGTTTTTTTGGAGGGTGGGCAGAAACTGGAGCACCCAGATGAAACCCATGCAGACACGGGGAGAATGTCAAAACACTTTACAAATCGCGCTGGATTCTAACCCGGTCGTTTGCGCCGTAATAGCATTGCACCTACCGTGCCGGCAAGAAAATTTTTAAATTCCTTTTTTTGTGATGTGGATATCAGTGGCAAAGCCAACATTAATTGCCCATTGTTACCAACCCTTATGAAAGAGAACCTTGAGCTGAGCTTCCCTGGTGTAGGTACTGCCACAGCTGTATTGGGTCAGTATCTCCAGATCAACTCACATTGACGATGAAGAGGTAACACATTTCCAAGTCAGGATGAATTTGAAGATCCTATGCACCCACTGCCCTTGTTCTGCATGGGTAGGACGGGCTTTGTAGAATGTGGACCAAACACAGACAAGTGGGATGAGCCCAGCATTCCAACTTGGTCAGCACGAATGAGTTGGGCCAAAGGGGCTATCCAGTACTGGATGACTCAATGGTAAACGTGGATTTGGGAGGTGCAACGTCGCCAGTGCATTTTGTTGATGCATTCCAGTCACAGCGCAGTGCTGTGCTGATGGGCAGGGAACAAGTGGAAGATCTGGAAGGCCAGATTTACTTTTTAATGGATGATTTTTAGAAATGTAGTAAATAGGAGCAGGATTAGGTCATTTTCCTGCCTTCTCCCATAACCTTTGACATACTTACCTGAGAACCTGTCAACCTTTGCTTTAAATCTACCCAATAACTTGGCTTCTGCAGCCACCTCTGACTGAAGAAATTTCTCCTCATGTCTGTTTTATTCTGGTCCTAGACCCTCTGACTATGGAAACATCACGTCCACTCTATCCAGCCCTTTCAAAATTCACAAGGTTTTAATGAGATATCTACACCCCCCCCACCCCCCCCCCCGGTCTTAAATTCCAGCGACTACAAGCCCAGATCCATCAAACATTAACCTCTCATCCCTGGCATTATTCTCATAAACTGCCTCTGGACCCTCTCCAACACTACACTTCCTTCCTTGGATATTGGTCCCAAAATCACTCCCAATGTGGTCTGACCTCAGCATGAAACCTTTGCCCGTTTTATATCCTCGTCCAATCAAAATGATTTGCTAACATTGTATTTGCCTTTGTTATTACTGACTCAACCTGCAAATTGACCTTAAAGGAATAGTGCACTTAGACCTAAGTCCCCTTTGGACCTCCGCTCTTTGAATTCAACTCTCCATTTAGAAATAGTTTATCTGTTTGTCCTTCTCCCAAAGTGCATGATCGTACACTTCTGCACACTATTCCTTCTGTCATTTCTTTGCTCATTCTCCCAACCTAAGTCCCACTGTCGACTCCCTGCTTTCTTCGCATCATCTGACAACAAAGCCATAATTTCCAACAACTAAATCAGTTGCATGCAGTGTGAAAAATAGCAAAGGAGGAAAAACCCAACACCCAACCCCAACCAACCAATTTTCCCCTGCAACCGCTGCAACTGTGTCTGCCTGTTCCGCATCGGACTTGTCAGCCACAAATGAGCCTGCAGCTGACGTGGACTTTTTACCCCCTCCATAAATCTTCGTCCGCGAAGCCAAGCCAAAGAAGAAAAAAAAATTACAGCACCAGCGACCCAGGTTCGATCTCAGCTCAGTCTATACGGAGTTTAAACATTCTCCCCATGTCTGCATGAGTTTCCTTACGGTACACCGGTTTCATCCCACCATTCAAAAGGCATAGGGGGTATTTAGGTAGTGCAGGCTCATAGGCCTGAAAGGCCCGTTACCATGCTGTATGAATTGAGAAAATTTTTTAAAAACACCATGAGTCACCAGGAGCCAGCCAGTAAAAAGGCCCCCTTTATTCTCACTCTCTGCCTTCTGCCAGTCAGCCAGTCTTCCACCCATGCCAATACCTTTACCGTAAAACCATGGATCTCCTTTTATCATCCTCATATCTGGCACCTTGTCAGAGGGTTGTTCCTTCAACATTCATGTAGAAGGGCAAGAGCGTAATGACAGAATTGAGAATTCCAATGGAGAAAAAAAAGTCAGTCTGTTCAAGGAAAGGCAATATGACAGCACTGTTGAGGGGTTCAGGAGCCTGTTAGCTGCTGGGAAGAAGCTATCACCATGATCTTGTTGTTCCAACTTTCTCCATAAATCTCCTGCTACACCCAAAGAACTGCAATTAACCCCTTGAATACAGTATATGTTTAATGATTCAGCTTGATGGCTTTGTGTGGAAAATATAGACTCCAGTGTAATCTTAAGACACTTGTCAAATCTTGGCTTTGCCTGTGCCATGTGACCTGATCTTGTATTAGGAATCTTCAAGATTCCTTGATTGTCTGTAATAAAGCTGGTGTAATATTACACAAAATTTGCTTGAGTGTGCTATAAGGCAGACAGATTCCCCATCAGCAGAAATTCACCCCCAGGCACTCCCGAAGCCTCCTCAGCCACACAGACTAATTTCCAACCATCGGAAACCCGAACTCTAGATCCGAGTCTCTGATAGGACAAGAAAGCCTTCCGTGCCCTCAGCACACTCTCTCATCCCGGTTCCCCTCCAGCCAGTCTTAGCCAGCCTACAGCAATCCACAGCCGAGTGTGGTGGTCTCTCCATCTTCTGGTGCCCTGTGCCAGCCCTTTGCTTACCGAGCCATCAGTAGTTGGACTGGGCGGTAGAACCCTGTGGACCATCACTGCGCCTCCTCTACTTGCTCTCAGTGGATCCAAAAACCGGCACATTTTTCCTGGTGCTGATACAGCAGAGGGAGAGAGAGAGACAGCAGTCCGACTCGGTTGGGCGGGGGTGGGGGGGGAGCGGCAGCGCGACTCAGATGGGCAAGGGGGGGGGGAAGAGATGGCATCACGACTCGGGCGGTGGGAGAGACGGCAGTGCGACTCGGGCGGGCGAGGGGGAGAGTCAGCAGTACCACAGGAGGGCTGGGGGGGGAGAGATGGCAAAGTGACTCGGGTAGGTGGGAGAGGGGAGGAAAGAGTGATGGCAGCATGACTCGGGAAAGGGTTGTGTACCTGTGCTGTAATTGTTGAAATCTGCTCACTAGCGCGGTTTGATGCTGCCTTTTGCTGAATAAGAGGGATGCTGGAGGGACTCAGCATCCATGAAGAGAGATGGGTAGTCAACATTTCAGGTTGAGACCCTTCAGAGATCTTCACTATCTTGATAGACAGTCCCGACCTGAATCGTTGACTGGCAGGATGCTGCCTGGCCTGCTGAGTCCTTCCTTCTTTTCATTGTCCCTGAAATGTCCCAGCATCTCCAGTCCCTGCATTTCTCTTTTCACTGGTCAAGCATCGTTAAAACCTCTTTATGAAGACTGAACACTTCTGGTGGGTTTTCTTTTAAGATTGCCACATATGACGTTTAACTGATATGCCTTTGATAAAGTGGGACTCATTGACTAGTTCTTCAAAAGAGCCATGAGAGGTGCAGTGTGCCAAAGACCCCGCAGTACAGTGTTTTGTGTGGATTACTACCATATAATGATAATATTCATTATTGTACATGTTATGCATATGCACTGAAATGCATGCTGGAGCTGAACAGGTATTTCATGTCAAAATTAAGAACATGAACTACATTAATGATGGCATTAACATTGACTGTCCCGCATCGGACTTGTCAGCCACAAACAAGCCTGCAGCTGACGTGGACATTTACCCCTCCGTAAATCTTCGTCCGCGAAGCCAAGCCAAAGAAAGAAGAAACATTGACTTCCCAGTTTCTGCTCGCCTACTCCCCATTCCCCAACCCTCTGCCTTTCCTCCAGCTCTCCACCCCCTTTCCTCCCTTCTCCAATCACAGAGACATCCCCTCTTCCCCTTTTTTGCTGGTGTGGCCTCCCTCTCTTATCCACCTATTGCCTCATGTCTGTGGGAATGTGCTCCTCCCTCTGCCCCTCCACACTCCCCACCATTTTGTTTGGGCACCTGCCTACACTTTGTTCCTACCTTGATAAAGGGCTCAAGGCCAAAATGTTGGTTGTGTATCTTTACTACATAAGGGACACTGTTTGGCCTGCTGAGTTTCTCCAGTGTTGTGTATTTACTTCAATCATGGTGTCTCCAGACTTTTGTGTTTTACTCAAGAACTACGTTAGTCTAAATTAAATTAAAAAGAGATGATAAATTTTAAAAATGGATATTATTCACAGCATGCGGTCTTTTTGTGGTGTCGGAGTGTATTATGATTGGTGTCTGTCACCACTCTGTTCTGCTGTGCTTGGGCAGTGCAGTTGCTGGGTCACCCTGTCTCTAACCACGGAATGAACCTTCTGCTTGCTTGCAGGGGAGAAACCATACATCTGTGAAATCTGTGGCAAGAGCTTCACCAGTCGACCGAACATGAAGCGCCACCGGCGGACGCACACGGGCGAGAAGCCATACCCTTGCGATGTCTGTGGCCAGCGCTTCCGCTTCTCCAACATGCTGAAGGCCCACAAGGAGAAGTGCTTCCGGGTCACCAACCCCATCACGGCGGACAGCAACCCGTTGAGCCTCGCCTCCACCACACCTCCCAACTCCAACCCTCTCCTCTCCCATCCGCACTCCCTGCCACTGCCTCTCCTGCACTCCCTCCCTCCGACTCTCCCTCCTCCTCCCCACCTTCCCCCACCTCCGCCCCTCTTTCCAGCTGGTCGGATAAATGCCAACAACAACTGAACGGACAAGAGTGTTTTTTTTTCCCTCTCCGAACAAGAAACACTCAAAGGTGCTCCCCAGGTGTGATGTTCAATATACTGTGACCTGAAAGGAATATAACCAAAGGAGGCTAATGTACTTAGAATGGGGTCTAAGAGTCAATGAACCTTGGAAAAAAGATCATAACTTACATAAGAAAAAAAGCTATTTTGGTGTAATATTTACAGTAATGATGTAGGTAAAAGGATTTTTTTTAATATTATATAGGACACGACTAGTATGGACTAGTCTGAACCACTTTTAAAGACATCCATAGACTTTAACCGCTCACTAAAAAAATCTTTGTGTTGGAATTTTTGAACACAAATATCCCTGCAGCATATAATGCAAGAAGGGAATGTACAGGTTTGATGCAGTGCGCATCCTGAGGGCGAAGAGTGGCCCCTTTATCAATGTGTTCCTGATGTATTTAATTGGCAGGGTAATGTAGAATCCTTCTCCATTCTGCCGCAGCCCTTTCCCCAGCCTCCAGTATAGAACCTGCTGTCTAACAAGGTGAAAACGAGTCGTGCTTGTGGGTGGCAAGTTGAACTGGAATGCACCAAATGGACGGCGTTTTAGCAGCCAATGTGGATGTGGTGTAAGTGAACTAGGACGGTGTTTTAACCATGGTCTGTGGCCTACACTGGAATTGATTGACGTGAGGGTGAAAATGGGAGTTCCACGAGAGGCTGCAGATGCTGGAATCTGGAGGAACAGGCAGTCTGCTGAAGGAACTCAATGGGCCGGTCACAACAGTGGAAGAGGCAAGAGGCAGAAGCCTTCATCAGCTCACGCACTAGGTTCCGATGAGCAGTTACTGCCCCCGACTTTGATCATTTTTTTTCCTCTTCCACTGATGCTCGACCTGCTGAGTTCCAGCAGATTGTGTAAAGGGGAGGCGGGGTTAGCCCAGCGCCATTTCATTGCTAATGACCCTTGTCCGAATCCGACACTGTCTGTAAGGAATTTCAATAATCTCTCATAACTGCGTGGACTTCCTCCGGGTGCTCCAGTTTCCTCGCACCCTTCAAAAACATCAGGTGTTGTAGGTTCATTGTATGTAGGAGCCACAGGCTCGTGGGCCAGAAGGGTCTGTCTGTAAATCTAAACATTTGAAGGGTGAAAGAGCTCCAGCTGTGGGAAAGTCCAGAAACCTTCCAAAATCTAAGGGGTTTGTAGGTTAATTGGTTGTATTGGGTGGCACGATTTCATGGGCCAGAAGGGCCAGTTAACGTGCTGTATATCTAAATTAAAAAAAATATATAAAACCAAAGAGAGGAAGACTGGAAAGATTGATCGTGGAAAATAATTCTTCAGTAGAAGTCATTTGCCTGGGCAGAACCCTATTTCTCCCTCCCCTCAGAAGCCACTCCAGCTCTGGGCTATAGTTTTTGTTTTGGAGCACAATGTAAGCACTTAATCGTGGGCACTGTCTTAACAGGAGGGTATTATTGTCGGAATCAGCATTTTCTGGCCAATGGCATACAAAAAAGGACAGACTGTTACAGAGCTGGTCCAGGGGAGTTTGACGCAAAGCAGGAAGGAAACTCGTAAAACCCTGAAGGAGATGCAACAAGTCCTACTGTGCATCCCACAGAAAAGATGCAATGAACTGAAGTGGGAAAAAAGGTCACATGGTTGCAGTCAAGCAAGGTTCATTAGGTCACAGAAATCTCAGCTACCAAACAATATTGGTGATTGTATTTCTTTCTCCACTCTGCATTGAGTAAGGGATTTTGTTCTGTTCATTAAATCTTCGCATTCTTAATTGGGAAGCACAGTTAATGTTACAGTGCCAGCGACCGGGTTTGAATCTGGCACTATCTGTAAGGAGTTTTGTGCTTTCTTCCTGTGACCTGCGTGGATTTTTCCCGGGCACTCTACCTTCCTCCCACCCTCCAAAATGTATGGGGTTAATTGCGTGTAATTAGGTGGAACAGTTTTCAATGGCTAGGATATATTATCCAAAAAAAATTAAATACATTTAGTAGGAAATCTGGTCTTGCCAAGGAAACAAACAAATTTCTCTTAAAAATGTTGCCTTAAAAGTTGAGAGTGCATTGGTCTGCGACTGTGGACAGTTATGCGTGCACATCACAGAAAGGGGCGGCAGTTAGTGTAGCGGTTAGTGCAACACTGTTACAGCGCCAGCGACCAGACTTCAAATCTGGTACTGTCTGTAAGGAGTTGGTACATTCTCCTGTGTCTGCATAGATTTCCTCCAGGTGCTCCAGTTTCCTCCCACCATTCAAAATGTACCAGGGGCTGTACGTCATTTGGGTGGCAGGGGCTCATGGGCCGAAAGGACCCGTTACCGCGCTGTATGTCTGAATTTAAATGTTTCCATCCCACCCCCCCTTCCAATGCTTCCAGCTGCAGTGGACTCATCTGGAGGTGTGCTCCAGTCTAAAGCTTTTATGTCTTTGTAACATAGTTTTCATTGGTATTTTCAAGAAGTGCTTCAGGCAGGAACTGTCAAACCTCATCGAGTGGCCATGACCAAGGACTTTCTAGTCCAGTTTCCGATGTGATTGTATCCAAAGACAAGTGAACATTGTGATCGATTGTGTTGAACTTAATGGAGCTTGTTTTTGGTAACCCTTCCAGTAGGTGGTCAGGTTGTCAAATGGAAATCCCAAGAGGGATCAATTGCTTTCTTATCCTTTGCGTCAAGCTGACCAATGCAAGCCCAAGTTGCCTGTGACATCTTCACCTCCGAAGTGGTGGGCTCTGAGAAGTAAATGTTTGAGGGCGAAGAACAGAGAGTTTTCCATCGGAAATGCAGCAGGTAAGTAGGAAACCAAATGGTAGGTTTGCTTCCATTGCAAAGGAATTGGAGAGCAAGCATGTGATCATAGTGTAGGCACAAGGAGTGCAGATGTTGGAAACTGGAGCAGAAAAACCATCTGCCGGAGAAACTTGGCATCTGGTGGGGGTGGGGGAGGTGAGGGTTGAGTGATTGTTCACATTTGAGTCGAGGACAAGTCGACTGAATTTTAATAATTCGACGATCCATCCTCCCCCAACCCCCAACAGGTGCTGAGTTCCTCCAGTAGTTTGTTTTTTATGCTGCAGTTACCTTGGGTCTTGGTGAGGCCACACATCGTGGTTTCATTCGATAGGTTACTCAGTTCAAGCATTGTTGGATTTGGAATGATTGAGTGTGCTTGGCATATGTACCATAGCGTTTAGAAGAATGAAAGGAGATCTCGTTGAAGCATAAGATTTTATGTAGCACAATAGAGTGAATGTTGAGATAATGGGGAAGGTAGATCCAGTGGCTCACTGCCTTTGGCATTTAGGATTGAGATGAAGAAAAATTCCTCAACTTTAAGACTTTTGAATGTTTGGAATGCTCTATCCCAGAAGGCAATGGTTGTTTAACTCTATTCAAGACAATATTGATGGATGTTTAGGATACTTGGGCAATCAGGAAACATGGGGATTTTATAGGGAATTGGGATTAAAGACAGAGAGTCCTTATCTTCTTGGATCACAGTGGGTTCAGTGGCCTCTACCAGGTCCTACTTCTCTCATTCTTGTTCGCAGACCTGATCCTGCAGGACCTTGCTGGTGTTTTCATGGTCCACTGTAGATGGTTGGGAGGTACCAGCAGAGTTGAACAAGGTTTCCCCTAGATTACCATTTTAATTTACTTTATTTTGCTCAATTAACGGGTACTAGCAAACTTTTTTCAAAACTTGAACACTAACCTCGGATTTAAAGCATTATTACGCAAAGGCTGGTGGCCAGTCTTGCTTTACGAAACTTAACTACAATTGCAGTGATTGGTTTGGGTCCCAAAAAGGCCATTGGTTTTTCAGACAATATTGTACACTACACTGCCTCCACATCACAGGTTACTCCTTGTGCAATTATCGAGCGCCCCTTCCTTTGTCATCTCATCCACGATGAAGGAGGATGGGGTTGCTCATTTGAAATAATTGAATCCAAAATGATGTTCAAAACCAATCAGCAGCTTTAATCATATAAATAATCACGATCTTGTATCGGGGTGGAGTAGCCCCTTGTTTCTCTTGCGTGGGTTTTTGAAGAATCATTGTTACTTCTAGAGACAAGTGATGGGGGTCTGAAAGCGTGCTTGCAAGTGCACTGTTTAAGTAGCAAGCTATATTTTATCAGAGAATTTAACGTGCAGTATTTGTCATTGTACAGAGGAGAGGAGGACTGTGTCAGCTAAGCATCACAGTATTTTTATCGTGCTCTTATCGGATACAGAGTTTAAAATATTAAATAAAAATTAAAAAGTTGGTTATTGTAAAGACATAGGACTTTTTTTAATATTAAATGTTTTTGATACTTTTGAATTCTGCCTATTTTGCTCATTGTGCAAAGGAGGAACTGGAGTAAAATCACACTTTAAGCAATAGTAAACCAAGGGGTAGGCACCCTGATGCTTCTTTTCAATACTAACGACTCAGCACTTTCCTAGCTTTTCGTTGAACTTTAGTGTTTTACCATAGAAGACCACAGCTGGTCACTGGCACAAAAAAAATCTTCCTTTAAAATCTGCCCTCCTGCAGGGGATCCATCCACCACAGAGGCTGTAAACGTTGACCTTTGTCGATCGGCGTGAAGCCGTAAATCAAGGGGAATTGTGACGTTTGCACAGAAAAGGTTTGAGGCGAATCATGTGTTTCCAGTGTTCCTTTACCTTAGAACTATGGCTTCAAGCCAGAGGGAGCGTTTGAGCCAAGATCTTTTTGCGTATCACGGGGCGGGTGTGGTTATTAAATTCCATGATCCTATTTTTTAAAAAAAAAAAGAAAAAAAGTTCTTGACAAAAATTTTTCCCAAAGTAAGCAATAAATGGGCATTGAGCAAGACAAATGTACACAGGTTATGTATTGCACCCATTCATAATGCAATTGAGTCTCAGAACAAGAATGTTAAGAGGGTTTTATTCTGTTTTGGTGGCACTGCCTTTGCCGAGTCTTATTTTTGATTTTGAAAATCTCCTTTCTAATTGTGACAACTTCAGGAACTCTCACCCCTTTTCCAGTTGAACTCACTTCTCTGTTCCTCCTGGAGGTATTGTTGTCCGGCACACCGTTGTCTGCCAGCCTCCTGCGGATGAATTGACTAAACTTTTGGACATGTTCTGCTGGAAGGTTTTCTTAAAGGATACATTAAGTTCAAAGGCTGTTAAGTTTGAAGGTCAGAGTTGAAAGGTTTAATATTTGAATTGGAGCATTTAACCTTGTGTTGACATCCACATCTCATCGTGAATGTTACTTTAGCTGTACTGAGCAATATGGTGGGCAAATTTATTCATCTGCTTCATTTCAGTAAGCTATTTTTTACCATGAAATCTTGCACCTTATTCCTATTTAATAGTCCTTTCTACACAAACCAGAGGGGTTGGTTGATTGGGGGAGGGGAGATGGGGGAGCAATTATGCTTCGTACTGTAGTTATTCCACTATCTTGCTGAGAGATTTTTTTTTGAAGTGAGATTGTACCAATATTGCTGGCTGCATAAGTACTGCCTTATTCAGGCAGCAGACAGCTTGTTGAACATAGGGAAATGCTACGATTAATATTCAATGGATACAAGGCCAAAATTTAGCTTGGCTGTTTAGTAAAGCATTAGACTTAAGAAAAAATAAATAAAATCAAATTTGTGTATCAGTCATAAGTATCTTAATTCTATATTTTACTACATAAACACACCTTAGTTATCTTGTGTATATAGCATTAATATAGAATGTTGTAACCTTTGTGATTAAGAGGAAGATTATGTCAATAGGTGCTACAATTACCAGTCTATATCTGTCATTTATGTATTGCTTAGTGTATAGTGTATTCAGGACTTGCTGTCTTAATTCCTGAGAGAAATAAATCCTTTCATTATAATAAATATATGGTTCATGTCTTAATTTTTTTGAAAGTATAACTTTGTCAAGAAACTTGTAGCTTCTTGCAATTTTTCTGCTTCTATCTTTTAACCTTGGGGATCTGAGGGACTTTGTTTTTTCTACAGAGTGGTTGATATCTGGAGGAAATGCTGGAATCGGGTACAAGATTCCATTTAATAGGCATTTATACAAGACAACTAAACAGACAAGGATGCGGTCCTATTGCTGGAACATGGCATCAGTGTGGATGGACCAAAAGGTCGGCATGAAAGGCCTCTTCGTACAAATCTTTTATTCCCTTAAAGTGGGATCACATGTACATCATGTCGTAAAGAAAGCTTTTAGCATTTTGGCCTTCCTAAATCAAAGTACAGGTGCTTCTCAACTTAGGATAGGAGTTCATTCTGGCAACCCAAAAAAAATTGTACGTCGAGAAAGAATACTGCACCTACAATTTTTTTTAAAACTTTATTTATTCGTTCAAAAAACAAATAATATATGACGTATACAGCAATTAAACACGAACATCAACATATATATATATATTTTTAAAAAAGAAAAGAAACCCCCCCCCCTTCAGCCAACTCTCCTAAGGAGAGCCATAAAAAAGAAAGAATATTAAAAAAAATTAAATCTGCATATTAAAATCGAATCAATATAAATTGAAATGTAAATATTCTGAGTTTAACAGCCACTTATTAATAAAAAAATTATAATTATCATGTGAAACATATGTAATTTTTCCATTATTAAACAATATTTCATCTCATCATGCCATCTATTAATATCAATCATATTTGTATCTTTCTACAAACTTACTTTGAACAGAATTAGAATTTTCTTTCAAAAAAAATTAATTTGTTTTTTCAAAAAATCAATAAATTCCATATTTTTTAACATTGTTTTAAATCTCCAACGATAAGCTAATTGAATTTTCTCAGAAGTTTCATATGGAAAATATAACAGATCTGAAATCACCCTACTTTTATATTCCGCTTGTTATATTTTCCCTTGTAAGTGTGCCAATACTAAAAAGAAGTCAATCCTTGAAAACGATTCATGTCTAGATGAATAAAAGGAAAAATCTTTCTCTGTCGGATTAAGACATCTCCAAATATCTACTAAATTAAGATCTTTCATCAATGCTTGAAACTGAATTGTCATCTTGGATCTTTTAACTTTCTTCGGAGATTTATCTAATAAAGGTTCCAAAACACAATTAAAATCACCACCAGCGCCTACCATTTATATAATTAAATTTTGAATAACTTCTATTCCACCCTGAAACAACTATTAACATACACAGCTGAAAGCACACTGGGCATGAACCATTGAACCAAAATTAATTGCTGGATGGGGATGCTCGAGCAAAAGGGTCATCAATTCACTCATCCGCACGATTGCTACAGAGACTGTGAGCATGGTTGATTCAGCATCGTGAGGGAGTATGCTGTACAATACTCCTGCATGATGCTGCCATTGCCCAGCATCGCGAGAGAGTAGCATCACCAATATCGCAAGCACCGATCAGAATTTGAAATTGAAAGTATGGATTTGAAACTTCGTAGCTTTGAAAAATCGAACTATTGTAAGTAGGGGAATACCTGTATTGAGTATAAGTGGGGATGTTATGGTGAAATTGTATAAGACATTGCAGAGGCTAAATTTGGAATTTTGTGTAGCTTTGGTCACCTAACTACTGGAAGGATATCAATAAAATTGAGAGTGCAGAGAAGATTTATTAAAATGTTTCCAAGATTTGAGGAATTGAGTTAAAGGGAAGGTTTAAATAGGTTAGGACATGATTCCCCAGAGCACAGAAGAATGAGGGGAGATTTGATAGAGGTATTTAAAATTATGATGGATTAAAGACAGAGTAAATGCAAGTAGTTTTTTTTTCCATTGGGGGTAGGTGGGATATCAGCCAGAGGACATGGGTTAAGGGTGAAAGGGGAGTTGTGAAGTTTCATTCTTCACACAGAGAATAGCGGGAGTGTGGAACGAACTGTCAGCTGAAGTGGTGAGTGCAGGCTCAACTCTTAACATTTAAGAAAAATTTGGACAGGTACATGGATGGGAGAGGTATAGAGGAATAAGGCACAGGTCAGTGGAATGGGGCAGAATAATAGTTCGGCGCAGACTAGAAGGGCCAAAGGGTCTGCGTCTATGCTCTACGGTTCTATGTCTGTCCCAGGAGCTCAGCGAATTCCTTTACTACCGCCCCCCTCACTCCCATGCGAGCTTCTCTTCCACTTCGATCTACAATGACGTGAAATGCCAACTTGGGTGTATCCAGATCGCAAAGGCATTAGTAGATTCGCAGATGTGGGAAATCCAGGGGGGAAAGTGTCGGAAATGCTAAGCAAGCGAGGCCCTCCTTGTGGGAAGAGAAACAATTGATGATTGGTCACTTGCCATCAACTAGTGGGTTAAACTGGGAGAGGTGTGACTGGAAACAGGGAAGACCTGTGGCAGGCAGGGCAGAAAGCAGAGGAGGCTGAATGGCTCACGGGCAGCAGGGAATGTGACCAGCAATGAATAAAGACTTGCTTTAGAGTTGATTTAATTAAGTATGGGCAGCATCTTCATGTAGGACTGGAATGAAGGGTGGTCTGCTCATCACACACTAAGATGGGCTTAGCTGAGACCCATACAAGGACTCCAATGCATGGATTGTAACACAAAGGCCTTTGATGTGTTTTATATTACATGTATGACTGTGCAAATTAATAATCATGTATGATGTAATGCATGTTATTAATACATGTGTATGCTATAATGCAAGTTACTTTTACATTATACATCATATGTATGCATGTTGATACATAATACACCTCGGCGCCGGCTCGCTTCTCTCCTCCTTCCTCCCAGGCCGTGAGCTTAGCACCCGGCAGCTTGGCGGGTTCAAATTCTCCTTTCCCCTGCCGGGCCTCCACACTCTTCAGGTCATGTTCTCTCTTCACTCTCTCCCCGCTCTTCACCAAAGCTGCGTTCTCTCCTTGCTCTCTCTAGAACACCTGAAAATATACTGTACTTGCAGTAGAAAAATGTTCGGTTTTTGGAATCATGGATAAAGGGATAAGGGCCTGTACCACAATGTGCCAAGACATAAAAATAAATAATAATATAAAAGGATAAATAAATATTCACAGTTACAGTTAGTGCAAAAGAACATATGGAGGCAATGTAAGGAAAAATAATGGACTTTTGCTGTGAATGTACATTCAGTTCCCATCCTCCCAGCTTTCTCCCTCTGGATCCTACACCCACAATGCCTTCTGGCTCTCTCCCTCCCACCATTGCATGTCTTGCTTTCCCAAAGCAGCTATGGACTACATTTCTTTGACGTCTGTTAAATCCATTCCTTCAACCAGCATTTCTTCTCATTCCTGACCTCCATGAAGGATTGGACACTCGCCCATCTCCAGGCTCCTGGTGCTCGAGCAGATGGGTTTAGTAGGGTTTAGTCGGGTTGCTGAATGCATGGGGTGAATATACATTTTCCTGCTCTTTATCCAAAATCAGGAAGCAGGAAATTTAACTTTTCATCTTGATCACAGCAGAACTGCCTCAACACCACACCAGGATTTCCCTTCAATTCCCCGTCCCATTCCCTTGCTGACATGTCTGTCCATGATCTCGTGCACTGCCAGACTGAGACCACTTGCAAATTGGAGGAACGACATCTCATTCTGCTGGGCACCCTCCAAACAGATGGCATTGTCATCTACTTCTCCGATGTCTGTCAAACCCTGACCTTTTTCCCTGTCTCCTTCACTCTAGTTCTCTCTCACTCCTTTCACAGAGCCAAATTCAATTCTCACCTTTACACTTGTATCCAATAATACCTTGTGACTGTTGTTCTGGTCTTCTCTTACTCCCATTCAGGCTTTAATTAAGATGCCTGTCTGCTTTTTGCTTATATCTTGAAGAAGGGCTCGCGACCGGCTGAGTTCCTCCAGCACTTGGAGCATCTGTGTGTTTTTACTACAGCATCTGGAGACTTCGGTGTTTCAAAAGCCACCCCAGGAGTGTTGGCCAAGACCTTGTGGGGAATGAGAAGTTGTTTGGTGTCAAAAGCAATAAGGTGGATGAACAGGCAGTAGGGGTCAAAATCTGTATGCATCTTTTAATTCCTGATGGCCCAGTATTGTTGGAAGTTGTGTCGAGCAGTAAGACAGGATGCTACAGGCCTTGAAGTGTGTACTTATCCATCTCCCTAAGTGCTCTGAGGCAGTTTCTGCAGCTTTTTTTAAGAATCTTTTACTTGTGTCGCTAAGCAACCTGCATTTCAGTAATAAGATCCAAATTAATTCATAACCTTAGGGCTGCACACACTTCAGTTCAAATATTAGTCAATGTTTTGAAAGGAACCCATCACTGGTTGCTAATACAACTCCTTTAACTCCGTAAGATGTTTTTGTGTCTAACGTGGACTTGTCCACCAGGAGTATTGCGATCAGTTCTGGTTGCCTCATTGCAGGAAGGATGTGGATGCTTTGGAGAAGATGAAGAGGAGATTTACCAGGATGCAATGAAGAACGTGTGTTATGAAGCAAGGTTAGACCAGAAGACATAGATGCAGAAATGGACTATTCAGCCCATCGAGTCTGCCCCGCCATTCTATCATCAGCTAATCCATTTTCCCACTCAGCCCCACTGCCCGGCCTCCTCCCCATAGCCTTTGATGCCCTGGCTAAATTAAGAACCTGTCAATCTCTGCCTTTAATATAACCTGTGTTTTTCTCTTTGGATCAATGAAGGATGTTTATGACCTGCAGAGATAGGGTGGGCAGCCAGTATCTTTTTCCTGGGGTATCACGGCAAATAGCAGTTGGCATCTGCTTGGGTGAAGGAAAGTTTAGGGAAGATATCAGAGTTGAGATTTTTTTTCGACACAGGGAGCATAGGGTGTCTGGAGTGTATAGCTGGAGATGGTAGTGGAAGCTAGTACAACAGGGACACTTAAAAGACTTAGTCAGGCACATGGATGTCAGAAAAATAGAGAGTTATGGGTGTGTAGTTGGGAAGGGTTAGATTGATGTAGAATAGGTTTACGTAGGTTAGCATAACATACAAAAGGCCTGTACGGTGCTGTAATTTATATTCGGTTCAGAGAGATGTTGGCCTGTGAGGAACAGGTGTACCACTGCCCCTGCCACATGCAGCTGGCAGAAGGTGACCCAGACCACTCTGGACCTCTTTGTCACAGCTGTTGTAACCATTTAATGACTGTCATCTGTACTGAGATGTACTAGATAAACTTTGTGTGCTACCCAGGAAAGTCAACCCACGTCCAGCAGTAGTACAAAAGTGAAGAATTGTAATGTTACAGTAAGACAGAGGAATGGGTGTAGTGTAACACTAAGTCAGAGGGATGGATGTACAGTTACAGTAAGTCAGAGAGGGACAGGTATAGTCTTACACTGAGTCAGGGAGGGATGGGTCTAGTGTTGCAGTAAGTTTGAGAGGGTCGGGTAGTGTTACACTGAGTCAGGGAGGGACGGGTGTAGTATTACAGTCAGTTTGAGAGGGTTATGGGTAGTGTTACATTAAGATGGAGGGACGGTGGTAGTGTTAAGAGATGGATTCTTCGAGCAGCTTGTACTAGAGCCTGTCAGGGAGAATACAATTTTGGATTTAGTGTGTAATGAACCAGATTTGATAAGGGAACTCGAGGTAAAGGAGCCTTTAGGAGGTAATGACCATAATATGATGTTTTAATTTGCAATTTGAGAGGGAGAAGGGAAAATCAGAAGTGTCAATATTACAGTTAAACAAAGGGGATTATTGGGCCATGAGGGAGAAGCTGGCCAAACTTTACTGGAAAAATACCCAAGCAGGGATGACAGTGGAACAACAGTGGCAGGTATTTCAGGCAATAATACAGAAGGTGCCGGATCAGTTCATTCCAAAGAGAAAGAAGGATTCTAAGGAGAATAAAGGTGACTGTGGCTGAGAAGGGTCGTCAAGGACAGTATATAAATAAAAGAGAAGTATAACAGCAAAGAGGATTGAGAAAGAGCAACTGAAGAGAACTAAAAAGGCAATACAGGGAGAAAAGATGAGCTTCAAAGGTAAGGTAGCCAAGAATATAAAGGAGGATAAGTATGTGAAGAGGAAAAAATTAGTGGGCCCTTGAAGGCATAAATGGGTGAAATTATTATGGGCAACAAGGAAGTGGCAGACAAGTTGAACAGGCACTTTAGATCTGTCTTCACTAGAGAAGACACAAACAAACTTCCATGTGTAATAGTGGACAGAGGATGTAGGGTAATGGAGGAACTGAAGGAAATTTGCATTAAGCAGCAAATGGTGTTGAGTAGACTATTGGGGCTGAAGGCTAAAAAACATCCCCAGAGCCTGATGGTCTGCATCCCAGGGTACTTAAAGTGGCTCTAGACGCATTGGTAATCATTTTCCAATGTCTGATAGATTCAGGATCAGTTCCTGCGGATTGGAGGGTAGCTGATGTTATCCCACTTTTTAAGAAAGGAGGGAGAGAGAAGACAGAATTATAGACCAGTTAGTCTGACATCAGTGGTGGGGAAGATGCTGAAGTCAAATATAAAAGATGAAACATTTGGATAGCAGTAGCAGGATCGATCCGAGTCAGCATGAATTTACCAAGGGGAAATAAATCATACTTGACTAATCTTCTGGAAATTTTTGAGGATGTATCTTTGAAAATGGACAAGGGAGAGCCAATGGATGTAGTGTACCAGGTCTTTCAGAAAGCTTTTGATAAGGTCCCACATAGGAGATTAGTGGGCAAAATTAGAGCACATGGTATTGGGGGTAGGGTACTGACATGAATAGAAAATAGTTGGCAGACAAGAAACGGATTAATGGGTTCCTTTCAGAATGGCAGGCAGTGACTAGTGAGGTACCGCAAGGCTCGTTGCTGGGACTGTAGCTATTTACATTGAATATTTAGATGAAGGGATTAAAAAAATAACTTTAGCAAATTTGCAGATGTCACAAAGGTGGGTGGCAGTGTGAAATGTGAGGAAGTTGACTTGGACAGGTTGGGTGAGTGAGCAGATGCATGGCATATGCAGTTTAATGTGAATAAATGTGAGGTTATCCACTTTGGTGGCAAGAACATGAAGGCAGGGGGCCTGGCCATGCTAAGGATCTAGTCAGATGTGCGTTAGAAGAACTCTCCATGAAGAGTGATTAAAAAGACAATTCAAAGTTACCAGATTAAAGATTTTACGTGCTAAAAATAGAAAATGTTGGGTAAGGAAAAATAAGACCCAAAAAACTAGGGCTGAAGAAGTTGAAAAGTTGCTGAGATCCTCGGCAGAAAGTCCACAAGGGAGTGGTGAAGAAGGTGCCGCCATGATGTAGGAGCAGACTCAAATCAACACCCAATCTACAAAATTTGCTGGAAAATATGGAGACTTTGAGTGGACAATTTTCTAAGGTAGAAAATGTGCTGCGAGAAGTGGCAGACAAAATATCAGTGATGGTGACGGCGCTTGAAAACCTGATGACCAGGGTAGACCAGGTGGAAAATGAAAACCTGAAGGCCCTAGAAAGGCATGAAAACTGGAAAAACAACTGCTGCTACATAACATCAATCATATGGAGAATTTCAGTAGAAGGAATAATGTCAGTATCATCGGGCTAAAAGAAGGGACTGAAGGGAAGGACCCGGTGGGGTTCTTTGAGGAATGGATTCCACAAGTGTTGGAACAGGAAGATTCAAAGAAAACCTGCTCATTGAGGGAGCCCTCCAGACCATTGGCCCCAGAAAAACTGGATGATCAAAGACCACGACTGGTCCTGGTAAGATTTTTGAGTTATTGGAATCAGGAGGCAACACTCGAATAGGCCAGGGAAAATAGAGACCCAGTCGGGTGGTATGTGGAAAAGTGCAGTTTTTTTCAAGACCTTGGTGCGAACTTGGTTTAGCAAAGAAAGGAATTTGATGGCATCAAAGTGACATCTGCAGATATAAAGTACTCTATGCTACATCCAGTGATGTTGAGGATCGAAGCATCAGAGGTACCTCAAAAATTCTGTAAATCTCTGAAGGAGGTGGAGAGATATATACAAGGATTATAAAAGGGACCTCAGAATGGATTCCAGATAAAGACAAAGTGAAGTTAAAAATCTAGGTAAAAGTAAAAAGAGTGTAGCGTGCGCTACGGCGAAGTGTGGAAAGAATGAAACACACACCCAAGAGGTCAAAGACTGGCTTTTATTGGACTGGCAGCTCTGCTTATATTCTCTTCCCACTGCTGATGAGTGGAATGACGTCACAGCAGCGCTGGCCTCGGATTGGTCGGTGTTCCCGCTGTTCATTGTTGTTTCCCACCATGCAGGGACGAAGTTTTCTGGCCCACATGGGGTCCACGCAGTCGCCAGCCATCTTGTGTACCGGGTTGCATCCCAGTTAGCAGGCCGCTACAAGAGTTATATTTTGAATAGTCTTTTATTGGTTCAATAAAATTGTGTTGAAATATACAAGGGGAGCTCGGGAGAGCGTGAATACCTAGTAAAATAGTAGCAGGGCAGATACCCCGATTTAACAGGGTTAATGACATTGGGGAAGGGAAATTTTTACAAAATGGCACTGAAGTTCAAGGGAGGGGTTTTCTTTTAGATAGTACCGCGGGCTTTTATCGCCGATTTCTAGTTTACGTCACGTTCAGTGCAGGGCATTGCATCTTTTTTAGAAGAGGAAAAATCGTACTATATGAATCAGCAGAAGGGTCATATGGGCAGAGCTTGATATGTACAACTATGAATATGAGTAAAATGTTAAAAATGTATGAGTCTATAATGTTAATGGTTGAAATGGACCCATAAAAAGGAGGAGAGTTTGGGCACACTTGAAAAAATTAAAGGTGGACATAGTTTTCTTACAGGAAACACACTTTACAAAATTGGAACATAATAAATTAAAAAGGGACAGGGTGGGACAGGACATTTTGTCTTCTTTCAACTCCAAAGCAAGAGGGGTGGCAATTTTAATTAATAAAAATATTCCGGTGTTGGTTGAGGACACATCCATTGATTCGGTGGGAAGATTTGTAATGGCACATTACCGGATATACGCAGAATCCAGGATGCTTCTGAATATTTATGGTCCGAATTTTGATAATGAATCTTTTATGCAGAGAGTCTTCTTAAAAGCAGTGAAAGGAAGACAAAATATATTGGTTAGGGGAGATTTTAATTTTTTCTTAGATCCCATCCTTGATAAATCCACCAAAGACGGTGATAAAAGCTGCAAAAGTTACTTTATCTTTTATGAAGGATTTAAATTTGATAGATAAATGGAGACAGACACACCCCAGAATTAGAGATTTCTGATTCTACTCATAGGTTCATGATTCTTATACGAGAATTGATCTCTTTTTAAATGTCTGCACAATTGGAAAACAGAATGGTTGAAATGAAGTACCTGCTGACCTTAATGATACTGATACCAGAGAAACAAGAGAGTGTCTACAGATGGCGTCTTAAACCTACACTGTTGAGAAGGACAGATTTCTGTAATTGTTTTGCAAAAGGAATTTCCCCTCTTCTAATAATTTTTTTTAAATATGGGATACACTCAAGACTTATTTAAAGGGACAGATAATTTCATATACTAAAAGGAACATACGACAGAGCTTAATGGTCTGGAGACAGAAATAACAGAGCTGGAAAAAGAGTACCAGATATCGGGTTCAAAAGATAAATATGAGATCTTGGAAAAAAAATGTAAAAACTGAAATATAATACATTACAAACATTTAAAACAGAAAGAATTATTTTAAAATCAAAACAAACATATTATGAATTGGGAGAGAGCACAAAAAGTTCTGTCGTGGCAATTAAAGGCTGAAGAGACATCAAGGATGATTAATGAAATCAAGCAGAGTCTGACAAATTAACATAATCTGAAAGAAATTAATGATGCTTTTAAACAATATTATACAAAATTGTACAAGTCAGGCTCGATAGAGAGAGATGAATTTCTCTCATCGATTGAATTGCCAAAATTGGACAATAAAGATCGCATGGAATTGGATGCCCCCTTGACTAGAGAAGAGATTGGAAAAAGCCTTGAATACATTACAGGCAAAAAGATGGTTTTCCACCCGAGTTTTATAGACAACTCAAAGATCTTTTGATGCCTCTTATTATGACAAGCAGTTGAGACCCAGACTCTCCCGGAATCCTTCTCAACAGCTATTATCATGGTCCTACCAAAAAAAAATCTATTAAAACCATCCGCATATAGACCCATTTCCCTATTAAATGCAGATTACAAGATTCTGGCTAATAGTTCAGGGCAATATTTATCTAAATTGATAAATCTGGATCAGGTAGGCTTTGTTTCAAAAAAAGACACTCTGCAGACAATTTGGGCAGATTATTCAATATAATTCATCTGGCTAAGTCTAAGTGAACCTGGTATAACTGTATCTTTGGATGCAGAAAAAGCATTTGATCAATTAGAATGGCTGTTTCTATTCAAAGTATTAGAAGAGTTTGGAATGGGCTGAGTATTTATTATTTGGATAACAACCCTTTATCATAAAGCCACGGGCCAAAATTATAACTAATGGTCAGATGGCAATGATGTTTCCTTTGAGTAGATCCAGCAGACAGGGGTGCCCACTGTCTCCAGCTCTCTTTGTTTTGGTGATTAAACCATTAGCAGAGGCTATAAGGATGGATCCTGACATAAAGGGATTCAAAGTTGACCAGGAAGAGCATAAATCTATTTGTTTGCAGATGATGTGCTGTTGTATTTATCAGACCCCAAGGAGTCTTTGGCCAAATGACAAACCACACTGGAGAAATATGGAAGAGCTTCTGGTTACAAAATTAATTTGGAAAAAAATGAAATTATGCTATTAACAAATTTTGATTATGAAAGATAACCAAAAAGGAAGTCGGTTTAAATGGAAATTGGAAGGAATTAAATATTTAGGAATAACGTTAGATAATAACTTTCATAATTTATACAGACTTGGAAATATAGAAGATGATTTATGAAAATGGAAGAACTTGCCTATTACTTTAGTCAGGAGTGTTAATTGTGTGGAAATGAAAGTGATGCCGAGACTGCAATACCTCTTCCAGTTGCTCCTATTCTCTTGGCTCGGAATTTTTTTAAGATACTCAATGGTCATGTCAATTTCTTTGGAATAAATAAAGTGCCTAGGATTTAGGAGAAATTGATGAGGGAATATAAATTGGGGGGGATTAAGACTGCAGGATTTTTTTAAAAAATATATCTCGGAGCCCAGGCAAGGTTCCTTTCATCCTTTTTTTAAGAAGAGAGCTCTCCCTCATGGATCCAAATAGGATTGCATACAGTGAGGGAGGGGGCAGCAAAGGATTTTATTTACAAATGGAATGTTAATTTTTAAAAATGGATAGCCCTATTTTAATACATATGATCAAAATTTGGCATGAGATTAATGAAAGTATTGGGGGGGAAAAGTGGGGACAGCACCAAAAGCACCTCTGTGCCAGAATGAATTTTTTGTCCATGAATTTGGGTAATAAAATTCAGAATACTTGGTATGAAAAAGGAATTAGGCATATGGAAGACTGTTATGAGGAAAGGCGACTTATGCCCTTTGAACAACGAAAACAGAAATATGACATTAAATAGAACCTTCCACTGCTTTCTTTCAAGAAAGATGGGGTGTCACAATGGTCCCGCCTTCAAGAAATGAAGTGAAAGGGATGGTTAGGCTGGGAAATAGACCTAAATTTATAACCTGAATGTATTTTGTTCTCCAAGGCGGAAGTGCTAAGCTGAGCCTACAAAGGCCGAGAGAGATGGGAGTTGGACCTGGGTATTAAAATACCAGAGGAGCATTGGCCTGATTGGTGTTTGGATAGTATGACAGCAAAGATCAATGCGAGATATGGACTAGTTCCAATCAATTTTTTTTACATAAATTATATCTCACGCAACAAAAACTGCATAAATCAAAATCTGAAATATCCAAAATGTGCTTCAGATGTGACGTTGAAATTGGAACCTTTTTATATTCTACCTAGTCATGTGCAAAGGTAAGACCATTCTGGTATGATATCGCTGAAACAATAACAAGTGTAACAGGAGTGTCTTTCCCATGTGATGTAGAGCTGTACATCTGGGCAACCTTAAGAATGTGAGTAAATTTCAAATTCACTTTCTTAAAGTAGCTCTGACCAAGAAGTGTATAGCAATCACTGGGAAATCCGACTGTCCCCTTCTTATTTCTCAGTGGGCCTCGGAGTTACATAGTTATATACCCATGGCAGAAAAAATAAAAATAAATTCAAAGGGTTTCTAAAGGTACATTGAAAGTGGAATAATAGGAAGGGATAAAACTGGACCCCTTGAAGATGAGGGGGGGTATACTCTGCGAGAAGCTGGAGGAGATGGGTGAAATTTTAAACAATTTTTTTTCTTCAATATTTACTAAGAAATATGGTAGGGAGCTCATGGACAATATAAGAATTAATGAGGAGGTAGTGTTAGCTATATTGAAAAAGATCAAGGTGGATAAATCTCCAGGTCCTGACAAAATATTCCCTTGGACCCTGAGGGAGGTTAGTGAACAAATATTAGGGTCGTTGACAGAAATATTTAAAATGTCACTGGCCATGGAGGAAGTGCCGGAGGACTGGAGCATGGCTCATGTTGTTCCGCTGTTCAAAAAAGGATCCAAAAGTAGACCTGGTAATTAATTATAGGCCTGTAAGTCTGACGTCGGTGGTGAGTAAATTAATGGAAAGTGTTCTTAGAGATGGTATATACAACTATTTGGAAAGGCAGGGATTGATTTGGAGTAGTCAGCATGGTTTTGTATATGGTAGACCATGTTTAACAAATCTTATAGAGTTTTTCGAGGAGGTTACTAAAAAGGTGGATGGGGAAGGCGGTGGATGTTGTCTATTTGGACTTTAGTAAGGCTTTTGATAAGATTCCCATAAGAGGGTAGTAAGGAAGGAGGAAGCGTTAGGCATTAATGATGAAGTAGTGAAATGGATTCAGCAATGGTTGGATGGGAGATGCCAGAGGATAGTGGTGGAAAATTGTTTGTCAAATTGGAGGCCGGTGACGAGTGCAGTGCCTCAGGGATTGGTACTAGGTCCACTGCTGTTTGTCATATATATTAACGATCTAGATGATTGGGTGGAAAATTGCAGATGATACAAAGGTTGGTGGTGTTGTGGACAGCGAGGAAGATTATCAAAGCTTACAGGGTGATATAGGACATTGGGCTGAAAGACAGTTTAATACTGATAAATGTGAGGTGCTACATTTTGGTAGGACTAATCAAAATAGGACATCTATGTTAATTGGTAGACAATTGAGGAGTGCAGTGGAATAAAGGGATTTAGGAGCCATGGTACATAATTCTCTTAAAGTTGAACCACATGTGGATAGGGTGGTGAAGAAGGCATTTCGTATGTTGGCTTTCATAATTCAGAGAATAGAACACAGGAGTTGGGATGTTATGTTGAAATTGTACAATCATTGGTGAGGCCAAATTTGGAATATTGTGTGCAGTTTCGGTCACTGAATTACAGGAAGGATATTGTGTAGAAAGGAGTGCAGAGGAGGTTTACGAAAATGTTGCCGGGGTTTCAGAGTTTGAGTTACAGGGAATGGTTGAGCAGCCTGGGACTTTATTCTCTAGATTGTAGAAGGTTGAGGGGTGATTTGACAGAGGTATTCAAAATTATAAGAGGGACGGATAGAGTCAAATGTGGACAGGCTTTTTCCACTGAGAGTGGGGGAGATTTAAACAAGAGAGCATAGATTGAGAGTAAAAGGGGAAAAGTTTAAGGGAAATATAAGGGGGAATTTCTTCACGCAGAGGGTGGTGGTGGTAGAAGCGAGATCAATGTTAATATTCAAGGATAGGTTGGGTAGGTATATGGACGGGAGAGGAGTGGAGGGTTATGGGCCAAATGTGAGTCAGTGGGACTAGGTGGGAAATGATGTTCAGCACGGACTAGTAGGGCCAAACTAGCCTATTTCTGTGCCGTAAATGGTTATATGGTTAAATATGACATATTCATTAAGATATGGCAATCGTACGTTGATTATGTAGGGGTCCAATTATAAATTGGACCCTTTGATGAAAGTAGTAGTAAGTGTGACTTCAGTCCCCTGTGTCTCTGTTCCTCCATGTCATGGCCAACCAGGAGGCCAAGTTCAACAAATTTCATCTGGCTGCACTTGATGCAAACCTCTTTATCCCTGTCAATGTACCTCTAACTGTCAATCAAAATCATATCTGCTTCCACCACCCTCCTTCCTCACAGCACGTTATGGCACCTAACACCATGCCGTGTACTATTTAACGTTTAAATCCTGGAAAAAGACCATCTACCCTATGTTTGAGATAGGTGCAATGTGACTTCCCAATTTTATACTCACTACCCAACCCCAACCAATGACTGCAAGTGTGGGATGTGCCTTCTTTACACCCTATCTAATTGTGTCCACGCTCAGGACATGTGGACCTGCATCCCATGATCTCTTTGTAGATCACTGCTCCAAAGGATTCTCCCATTTACCTTTGCATTCATCTTCTGAAATGCAACATCTCGCGCAGGTCCAAATTAAACACCGTATGCCATTTCTCAGCTTTCATCCCCTGCAGATCTTTATCAATTGGACATAGGAACCTTTAAGCCTAAGCCTACTCCGCCATTCAAATCATGACTGATGTACTTGAAGAAAGGCTCAGGTCTGAAACATCGGTTACATATCTTGACCTCCTATGGAGACTGGCAGAGTTCCTCCAGGATTTATATGCTTTAACACTTTTCGCTCAGCTACATTCTCCTGCCTTCTCCCCATAATCTTTGAGAACCTTACTCATCAATAACCTGCTGAATCCTTTGACAACCTTTTCCATCCACAATTTTATGTCAGAAATTGCAGGGGCCCTGGCAGAAATATTTAAAACATCCTTATCCACGGGTGAGATGCTGATGGATTGGAGGGTAACTCATGTTCAGTTGTTTAAAAAAGACTCCAAAAGTAAACTTGGAAATTATTGACTGGTGAGCCTGGCATCAGTAGTCGGTAAATTATTGGAAGGTGTCCTGAGAAATCAGATATACAATATTTGGAGACCCTAAGGCTGATTAAAGGATAGTCAACATGGCTTTATGCGCGGTAGGTCATGTTTAATGAATCTTATAGACTCTTACAAGGAGGTTACCGAGAAAGTAGAGCTCCTTGGATGCCCCCCAAAGTTCCTCAACATGGTTATCCAACTGCACGAAAACCAACAATCGGATCAGATACAGCAATGAGCTCTCTGAACCCTTCTCCATTAACAATGGCGTGAAGCAAGGCTGTGTTCTCGCACCAACCCTCTTTTCAATCTTCTTCAGCATGATGCTGAACCAAGCCAAGAAAGACCTCAACAATGAAGACGCTGTTTACATCCAGTACCGCACGGATGGCAGTCTCTTCAATCTGAGGCGCCTGCAAGCTCACACCAAGACACAAGAGCAACTTGTCCGTGAACTACTCTTTGCAGACGATGCCGCTTTAGTTGCCCATTCAGAGCCAGCTCTTCAGCGCTTGACGTCCTGTTTTGCGGAAACTGCCAAAATGTTTGGCCTGGAAGTCAGCCTGAAGAAAACTGAGGTCCTCCATCAGCCAGCTCCCCACCATGATTACCAGCCCCCCCATATCTCCATCGGGCACACAAAACTCAAAACGGTCAACCAGTTTACCTATCTCGACTGCACCATTTCATCGGATGCAAGGATCGACAACAAGATAGACAACAGACTTGCCAAGGCAAATAGCGCCTTTGGAAGACTACACAAAAGAGTCTGGAAAAATAACCAACTGAAAAACCTCACAAAGATGAGCGTATATAGAGCCGTTGTCATACCCACACTCCTGTTCGGCTCCGAATCATGGGTCCTCTACCGGCACCACCTACGGCTCCTAGAACACTTCCACCAGCGTTGTCTCCGCTCCATCCTCAACATTCATTGGAGCGACTTCATCTCCAACGTCGAAGTACTTGAGATGGCAGAGGCCGACAGCATCAAATCCACACTGCGCTGGGTAGCTCACGTCTCCAGAATGGAGGACCATCACCTTCCCAAGATCGTGTTATATGGCGAGCTCTCCACTGGCCACCAAGACAGAGGTACACCAAAGAAGAGGTAAAAGGACTGCCTAAAGAAATCGCTTGGTGCCTGCCACGTTGACCACCGCCAGTGGGCTGATATCGCCTCAAACCGTGCATCTTGGCGCCTCACAGTTCGGCGGACAGCAACCTCCTTTGAAGAAGACTGCAGAGCCCACCTCACTGACAAAAGACAAAGGAGGAAAAACCCAACACCCAACCCCAACCAACCAATTTTCCCCTGCAACCGTGTCTGCCTGTCCCTCATCGGACTTGTCCGCTACAAACGAGCCTGCAGCTGATGTGGACATTACCCCTCCATAAATCTTCGTCCGCGAAGCCAAGCCAAAGAAAGAAAAAATGAAGGAAAGGCTGTGGATGTTGTCTACGTGGACTTTAGCAAGGTCTTTGACAAGGTCCCACATGGGAGGGTGGTTCAGACACTGGGTATCTATGGAAAGATTGCAAACTGGTTTGAAAATGGCTGAATGGGAGAAGACAGAGAGTGGTAGTGGAAAATTGCTTCTCAGACTGGAGGCCTGTGACTAGTCTCATGCCTCAGGGGTCGGTGCTGGGACCATTGTTGTTTGTTGTCTATATCAATGATCTGGATGATAATGTAGTACATTGGATCAGCAAGTTTGCTGATGACATTAGGATTGGAGGCGTCGTGGAGAGCGAAGAAGACTTTCAAAGTTTGCAAGGGGATCTGGACCAACTGGAAAAATGGGCCAGAAAGTGGCAGATGGAAATTAATGCAGACAAGTGTGAGATGTTGCATTTTGGAAGGACAAAACCAAGGTAGGTCATACACAGTAAGTGGTAGGGCACTGAGTTGTGTGGAGGACCAAAAGGATCTGGGAATTCAGATACATAATTCCCTGAAAGTGGCATCAAAGTGGTTGTGAAGAAAGCTTTTGGCATCTTGGCCGTCATAAATCAAAGTATTGAATACAGGAGTTGGGATGTTATTGTGAGGTTGTATAAGACATTGGTGAGATCAAATTTGGAGTATTGCGTGCAGTTCTGGTCACCAAACTACAGAAAGGATATCAATAAGATTGAAAGAGTGCAGAGAAGATTTATTAGGATGTTGCTGGGTCTTCAGGAGTTGAGTTACAGGAAAAGGTTAAACTGGCTAGGACCATTCCTTGGAGCATAGAAGAATTAGGGGAGATAGATTTGATAGAGGTTTACAAAATTATGAGAAGTGTCGACAGAGTAAATGCAAGTAGGCTTTTTCCACTTAGATTAGGAGAGATAAATACAAGAGGACGTGGCTTTAGGGTGAAAGGGGCAAGGCTTAGGAGAACTCAGAGAGTGGTGGGAGTGTGGAACGAGCTGCCATCTGATGGTAAATATGGGAAAGGTCTAGAGGATTATGGAATGGATGCAGGTCACTTGGCACAGACTAGAAGGGCCAAATGGCCTGTTTTCTGTGCTGTAGTGTTCTATGGTTATATCTGCAAATTTGTCAATCAGTCCATGTACATGTTTCATTCAAATCCTATAAAAATCCACAAACAAGAAGTCCTAGCTCTGATCCCATTGGAACATCACTGCTTCCTGATTTCCAGTCAATGGGCAAGTCTGTTTTGGATCCAGTCCACCAAATCACTGCATCCCTTTGTTCTATTCTACTGGATTAGCCAACCATGAAGGACCTTGTCAAATGCTCTACCAATAGTCCATCTAGATCTGCCATTCTCAACGGGGGCCAGGACTGTAATCATAAAATATTTTTTGATTATATAGTGGGTAGGAGAGAAGTTTGGAAGAAACCAACTAAACTTGACTCCTTCACAGGGAAGGGGGGCCTATAATCCTTGAGCAGAGTCCCAAGGGGGCCAAAGCCAAAAAAAAGGTTGAGAATGGCTGATCTAGGTGAGATCAATGGTATTGAAATCTGGTGACCCACATCTCTACAGGAAGTCCAGGTATGACCCCATGAAAGGCAGCAACAAGAGAGAAGCTAGAAACGGTGAGAACAGGAACAGAATGAGGTGGAGGATGAATGTGTGGCTAAAATTCTGGATCACTGGGACCTTTTCAGTTTGGGGTGGGGGGGTGGGGGTGGGACCTGTACAGAACAGACGGGTTGCACTTGAATTCCTGGGGAAAAGGATCCTGGTAGGGACATTTGCTAAGGCTACTCAGGAAACTTTAAACTAGAATGGTTGGGGGAGGGAACCAAGCAAAGGAGAACAACAAGGAGAAGGTTAGATTGCAAACAGACAAAGTTTGTAGACAAAGTTTGGGGGTGGATAGGCAGGTGATAGAGAAGGAAGATGCTCTGTACAAAGATGGAGGGGAGATGATAGAAAAAGAACATAATAGAGTTGTTTGTAAAGATAGGGGCAAACAGAGAATAAGCAGTGGGAAATCTCTGAAATGCATATACTTTAATGCAAGGAGCATTATAAGGAAGGTGGATGAGCTGAGGGTGTGGATAGACACTTGGCAGTATGATGTGATAGCGATTAGTGAAACATGGTTGCAGGAGGGATGTGATTGGCATCTAAATATTCCTGGATTTCGTTGCTTTAGGTGTGATAGAATTGGAGGGGCAAGAGGGGGTGGAGTAGCATTGCTTGTCAGGGAAAATATTACTGCAGTGCTTAGGTAAGATAGATGAGAGGGCTTGTCCAGGGAGGCTGTATGGGTGGAACTGAGGAATGGGAAAGGGGTAGTCACACTTGTAGGCATGTATTATAGACCACCTAATGGGAAGAGAGAACAAGAGGGGCAAATTTGTAGGGAGATAGCAGAGATTATTAATAAGCATAGGGTTGTGATAATGGGAGATTTTAATTTTCCAAATATAGATTGGGAAACCCATTCTGTGAAAGGGCTGGATGGATTAGAATTTGTAAAATGTGTGCAGGATAGTTTTTTTTACAGCAATACATAGAGGTACCGACTAGAGAAGGGCAGGGTTGGATCTACTGTTGGGGAATGAAATAGGACAGGTTATGGAGGTATGTGTTAGGGAGCACTTCAGGTCCAGTGATCATAGGTCAGGACCTAAGATGGCAGTTTTTGAGTGGGGAAAAGCTAGATTTAAGGAGATGAGAAAGGATTTATTAGGAGTGGATTGGGACAATTTGTTTTATGGGAAGGATGTTGTAGAGAAATGGAGGTCTTTTAAAGGTGAGATTTTGAGGGTACAAAATCTTTACGTTCCTGTCAGGATAAAAGGCAGAGTCAAAAGTTTGAGAGAGCCATGGTTTTCAAGGGATATTGGAAACTTGTTTGAAAAAAGAGTGAGACCTACAATAAATATAAGAAACAAGGAATAAAGGAGATGCGTGGAGAATACATTGAATGTAAAAAGAAACTGAAGAAATTAAAAAGCTAAAAGAATGTACGAGGTGGCTGAATCAAACAGGGTGAAAATAAATCCAAAAGTTTTCTATAACTATGTTAATAGCAAAAGGAGAGCAAGGGATAAAATTGGTCCCTTAGAGAATCAGAGCGGACAACTGTGTGTGGAGCCAAATGAGATGGGGGAGATTTTTGGTATTCATTAAGGAGAAGGATATGGAATTGTGCGGAGTAAAGGAAGCAAAGCGGGTAATTATGGAAAATGTAGTGATTAAGAAAGAGGAAATACCGAGATTTTGAAGCATATGAAGGTGGATTTTCCCCAGGACCTTGAGAGAAGTTAGTGAGGAAATAGCAGCGGCTCTACAGTGATTTTTCAAATGCCATTAGAGGTGGGTATATAGTGCCGGAGGATTGGAGTATTGCTCGTGTGGTTCCTTTGTTTAAAAAGGGTTCGAGGAGCAAGCTGAGCAATTAAAGGCCTGTAAGTTTGATGCCTGTGGTAGCTAAGTTAATGGAAAGCATTCTTAGAGATAATATATATAAATATCTGGAGAGACAGGGTCTGATCAGGAATACTCAACACGGGTTTGTGCGTGGAAGGTCATGTTTGATCAATCATTGAATTTTTTGAAGAGGTGTCTAGGAATGTTGATGAGGGAAGAGCAGTGGATGTTGTCTGTATGAACCAGTAAGGCCTTCGATAAGGTTCCACATGGAAGGTTAGTTAGGAAGGTTCAGGCGCAAGGTGTTAACTTTGAGATAGTCAAATGCATTCAACAGCAGCTGGAAGGGAGATGCCAGAGTGTCATAGTGGATAAATGTTTGTCAGACTGGAGGCCGGTAACAAGTGGTGTGCCTCAGGGATCTGTCTGTATTGGGGTCCATGCTGTTTGTCATTTACATTCATGATCTGGATGATGGGGTGGTAAATTGAATTAGTAAATATGCGGATGATACTAAAATAGGTGGAATTGTGGATGATGAAAAAGGTTTTCAAAGATTGCAGAGGGATTTGAACTGCTTAGAAAAGTGGGCAGAAAGATGGCAGATGGAGTTTAAAGCTGAGAATTGTGAGGTGCTTCATTTAGGAAGGAATAATTAAAACAGGACATACATAGTAAAAGAGAAGGAATTGAGGAATGCAGTGGAGCAGAAAGATCTAGGAATAACGGTTCATCATTCCCTGAAGGTGGAATCTCATGTGGATAGAGTGGTGAAGAAGGCTTTTAGTATGCTGGCCTTTATAAATCAAAGCATAGAATATAGGAGCTAGGAGGTGATGTTGAGACTGTTGAAGGCACTGGTGAGACCAAATTTGGAATATTGTGTGCAGTTCTGGTCACCAAATCATAGGAAGGATATCAACAAGGTAGAGAGAGTGCAGAGAAGATTTACAAAAATGTTGCCTGGGTTTCAGAATCTAGATTACAAAGAAAGATTGAGAAGATTAGGTCTTTATTCCTTGGAGCATAGAAGGTTGAGGGGGGATTTAAGATTATGAGGGGGATAGATAGAGTTGATGTGGACTGGCTTTTTTCACTTGAGGGTAGGAGAGATTGAAACAAGAGATCATGAGTTAAGAGTTACGGGGCATAGGTTTAGAAGTAACATGAGGGGGAACTTCTTCACTCAGAGAGTGGTGGCTGTGTGGAATGCGTTTCCGGGAGAAGTAGTGGTGGCATGGCCCATTTTGTCATTTAAGGAAAAATTGGATAGGTATATGGAAGGAAAGGGAATAGACAGTTATGGGCAAGGTGCAGGTAGGTGGGACTAGAGGAGAGTACTTGGTTCAGTGCAGACTAGGAAGGCCAAGATGGCCTGTTTCCATGCTGTAATTGTTATATGGTTTTAGATATGCACAGGCCATTACATCCTATAAGGAGAAGTCTAACATCTTGTGATGTTTCACTACCCGATGAGTTGAACACCTTTTTATGCTTGCTTTGAAAAGGAGAATTCGACAGTACCAATGAGAATCCCTGCCAAAGCTGGCAACCCTGTGATATCTGTCTTTGAGTCCAATGTCAGAACATCTTTCAAGAGAGTGAACCCTGCAAGGCATCAGGCCTTGATGTCGTTCCTAGCAGGGTACTGAAAATTTGCCAACCAACTAGCAAGAGTGTTCACAGACATTTTCAATCTCCCATTGTTGCAGTCGAAGGTTCCCACCTGCTTCAAAAGGGTCTAAATCATCCCAGTACCCAGAACAGCAGAGTGAGCTGCCTCCATGCTGATCACCCAGTAGCACACACATCCACTGTGCTTTAAGAGGTTGGTCATGGCCAGAAATAACTTGTTTGTACCCAAGTAAAGATCTGAACCCACTACAATTGACGTACTGCCACAATCGCTCCACAGCAGATGCAATCTCACCAGCTCTCCCCTCGGACCTGGATCACCTGGACAACAGAAACATGTACATAGGCTGCTTTCCATCAATTACAGCTCAACACCATCATCCCCTCAGTGTTGGTCAGCAAGCTTCAAACCCTGAGCTACTGCACCTCTCTCAACATTTGGATCCTTGACCTCATCACTGGAAGATGACAGTTCGAATCGGAAACAACGTCCTCTTATTGACAATTAGCTCAGGCCCACTGCTCTACTCTCTCTATACCAGTGGTTCTTGACCTTTTTCTTTCCACTCACGTTCCACTTTAAGTATTCGCTAGGCCATTGGTGTTCTATGATTAGTAAGGGATTGCTTAAGGTGGAAAGAAAAAGTTTGAAACCCCCTGTTTTAATTGTACCTAATTGACTCGTTATGTGCACGGTTTCACAATTCCCAAAGGAAATGGGACAATGACAATTTTTCTCAAGCCAAATATTTCAGTAACAATTGGGTCTAGAGCAGTGATTCTCAACCTTCCCTTACCTTAAGCAGTGCCTTACTAATCACAGAGCACAGATGGCATAGGGATTACTTAAAGTGGGATGTGAGTGGAAAGACAAAGTTTGAGAACCACTGCTCAACACCCATGACTGTGAGGCCTGGCAAAATTTAAATGCCATCTACAAATGTACCAATGGCACCATGGTCGTCAGCAGAATCACAGGTGGCAATGAGGAAGTGGACAGGAGAAAGATAGATCAGCTAGTTGAGTGGTATCTCAATGTTAGCAAAACTAAGGAATTGATTGTGGCCTTCAGGAAGGGGAAATCAGTCCTCATCAAGGCATCACCAGTATAAAGGGTAAAGAGCTTCAAATTCCTGGATCTCAACATTTCGGAAGATCTTTCCTAAGGCCTCCATGTCGATGCAATCACAAAGAAGCCAGTGGCTGTATTTCATTAGGAGTTCCTACTGACTGGTTGCATCACTGTCTGGTATGAAGTTGCCAATGCATAGGACAGGAAAGAAGTACAGAGGGTTGTGAACTCAGCCAGCACCATCATGGGCATCTGTCTTCACTCCATCAAGAACATCTACAAGAGGTGGTGTTTCAAGAAATCATCCTCTATCCTCAAGGCCCCCACCACTGGGCCATGCCCTCTTCACACTGCTACCTTCAGGAAGGCGATATAGGAGCCTGAAGAAGAACACCCACAATTCAAAAATAGCTTCCCCTCCACCTTTAGATTTCTGAATGGGCAATTGTTGTGTTGGGAAGAGTATCAGGTTTGGTGGGTTCCAAGAGAGACGAGTCTAGACACGAGTGTTACAATCACATGTAATTTTAATTAACACATGGGAGACAAACGGGGAGACCATTAAACAGTACACGATTACTATTTCACTTAAGCAACAATATAGACATTCACCTCGAACCTAGGTTGGACTTCGACGATAGTGAACCTATACTCGACATGCTCACACACTTGAGTACACACACTACAAACAGGGACTCTTACATACACCTGGTTCCCTGTACCAATGGGGGTGCGGCTCTGCAAGTATTGATCTATTGCCTGGCTCAGCTTCAGTGTAGTGCACACCTTACCTGTGACACCTCCAGCAATGCGCTCAGTAGCAACCTGGCGTGATGTTCGGGGCTTGGACCATGAGGCAGAGAGAAAGAATGTGCTGTGTTGGTGTTATATACAGTGCTAATCTGTGCTTCTAGCCAATAATGACTAGGTGATTTAAATTAGCCAGTGGCAAGGTGTGCACTAATGGGTGGATGGAGTTCAACCTTGATTGGATGTGATGTGACTTTCGTATAAGTTTCACATAGGGAGGGGATATGATCACCCATAATACACATATTCCAGACAGGCAGGGAGGCCATGTTTCCTCCACACACAACAGCAATGAACCACAGACACTTTTTCCTTTTCTTCTGCAATAAATTTTTAAATGTAATTTATAGCAATTTTGGACCTGTAATGCTGCCACAAATCAACGGCATGTGTTCATGACAATAGATTCAGATTCATCTACTGTTCTACCCTCATCAGTCATTTTCATTACCTCATTTTTAAAAAAAAAACTATTAACTGTGTGGGCTAGGTCATGTTTTACAAAGTCACGCTGAATATACTGAGCAAGTAATGCTTTTCCAAATATGAGTAAATATGCCATAAATAAATTACTCACCAGCCTGTAACTTGCTGGACTATGTCTATTTGCCTCCTTAAAGAAACAGGATTGGCTACTCTTTTGCCCTCTTGCACCATGCCTGTGGCTAAACATCTTTGTCAAGGTTCCAGCAATCTCCTTTCTTGCCTCTCTCAAGGCCAGTTGGGATCTAATCCATCTCCATGTGTTCAATAGATCCAACATCTATCTACACCTACACTGGAGATGGAGAAACTCACCATGTGATGGAGAATCCATGAGAACTAAAAGGCAGTCAACATTTTGGGTCTGAACCCTTTGTCAAGGCCGAAATGATGACTGCCTTTTGCTTCCTGTGGACAGTGTGTGACCGGCTGAGTTTCTCCAGCACTTTTGGACATTGCATTCCACCCCAGCATCTACAGATTTTCAATATTCCTTTATTATCATGTAATAAAGCAGATGTAATATTACATGAACTTGACTTTAGTCTGCTATAAAGCAAAGACTCATCGTCAGCATAAATTGCCTGCCACTCCTTACAGTCGGAGAAAGAGAAGTGAAAGAGATCCCCCAGAGTCGCTGAGTGTCCGTGGATTTCGCAGCCACACAGACTTCAGACCAAACCATCAGCAACCCAATCTCCAGATCCAAACCTCAACACGATCAAGAAGCCTTCGGCGCCCTTAGCACCCTCTTGCATCCCAATTCTGATACCTCGTGCCTCTTGGAGCCATTCTCCAGTAGACCACAGCCTGGTGTGAATCCTTTGACCACAGACACCCACAGCCCACAATGTTATGCCAACCCATATAGACCGACTCCACAATTCAAACTTCCCTCCTTACATCTATTACCCTCTAATTTCCTTGAATCTATGTGCCTGTCTTAGAATTTTTTGTATGTCCCTATTGCACCAGCCTCCACCACCAACCCTGGCAATGCATTCCAGCACCCACCACTCTTTCTTAAAAAAAAACTTACCCCTGACATATTCCCTGAACTTTCTTCCACTCACCTTGTACAGATATCTTCTGCTATTTGCCCTGGAAAAAAGTTGCTGGCTGTCCATGCTATCTGTGCCTTTCATAATCTCGTAGACCTCTGTTAAGTCGCCACTTCTCTTCCTTCGCTCCAAAGAGAAAAGCCCCAGCTCTGTTCACCTTCCCTCACAAAGTCACATTCTCCAATCCAGGCAACATACTGGTAAATCTCTGCATCCTCTCCAAAGCTTCCACGTTCTTCCTGTAAATGAGGTGACCAGAACTGAACACAGATGAGACTTGCCCAATAACAACTTCTCCAAATCTACCCTCTCCAGCTCCTGTCGAATAGTGAACTTTCCCCAGTTCAGTGAGTTCCTTCGAGGTCCAGATCTATCTTTCCCCATAACTATCTGAAAACTCAATGAATTGTGATTGCTGTTCTCAAAATGCTTTCCCTCTGAAACTCCAATTGCCTGATCAGGCTTCCAATGCAAGGTGTAGTGAAAGGCTCAGGCCTGGAACGTTGAGTGCCTGCTGCTTTCCATGGATGCATGAGCTCAGAAGAAAAATCAGAATTTATTATCATGAACATCTCACAAAATGCATTGTTTTGCAGCAGTACATTTTTAAAATAAATCGGTGCAAAAATAGAGTCTGTGGGCCATTGCCCATTCATAAATCTGATGTAGAGTGGAAGAAGCTGTCCTTGTGCTGCTGGGTGCTAGTCTTCAGGCTTGTGCACCTCTTTCAGCATTGTGGTCATGCCCTGGGTGATGGGGGAACCTTGAGGATAGAGGCTGCTTTCTTATGGCACAGCCTCTTGTAGGTGTCCTCAATGGAGTGGTCTGGTGTCTGTGATGTGGCAGGCTGAGTTAACAACCCTTTGGAGTTTTTTCTTGTCCTGAGCGTTGGCACCTCCGTACCAGTGATGCAACCAATCAGATAGCTCTCCATGGTACACCTGTAGAAATTTGCAAGAATCTTTGGTGACATGAAATCTCAAACTTTTCACAAAGAATAGCCGCAGGGTGAGCCTTCTTTGTGATTGCAACAACATGGAGGACCCAGTACAGATCTTCAGAGACGTTGACACCCAGGAAGTTCTTAATCCTTTCCACCACTGACCCCCTCAATGAGAACTGGTTTGTGTTCTCTTGATGTCACAATCAGCTCTTTGGTTTTGCTAACACTGAACTAGCTGATCTATCTCGCTCCTGTTTGTTTCTTTATTGCTGTTTGTAATTCTGCCGATGACCAAGGTGTCACTGGCAAAGTTTTAGATGGCATTTGATTTGTGCTGAACCACAGTCATGGGTGTGAGTAGAGCAGTGGGCTAAGCACACATCCTTCAGGTGCACATGTGTTCATCGTCAGTGAGATGTTGTTTCTGATTTGTACTGACTGTGCTCTTCCGATGAGGAAGTCGAGGATCCAGTTGCAGAGGCCCAGATTTTGGAGCTTGTTGACCAGCTCGGAGGGGATGATGGTGTTGAAAGCTGAGCTGCAGTGAATGTAGAGTATCCTGATGTTCAGAGCTGAATTGAGAGCCAGTGAATTTGTTTTTAAATATTTTATTTTTGATTTTCCAAGACTCGCACAAATCCAGAACAAAACAATCTTTCTCAACACTGATGTATTACATTCAGAGCCCTCTTCTCCCTTCCCTCCCATACCTTAACAAGGAAAAGATTTTTAAACACACATAAAGAACCAAATATCTAGTCACCAACCCTTAAAGGAACCAAATATAAACCCAGAGAAACATAAATCAAAATGAAAAAGAGAGATTGCGTCGTCTGTGCCTTGACCCATTTCATTTATCTCAATTGTTCCACTATTAGTACAGATTTTTTTTAACCTTTCTTCTGTTTAGAAGGTGTAACTATATCTCTGTACCTATATTCTGCAGCTAAGACTGCCATACTCTAACGAATGTGACATATTTCCTCCTTAAATTGAATGTAATTTTCTCCAGGGGAATACAACTCCGCATTTCTGTATTCCATCATGTAATATTTAGTTGGGAGTCAGACTTCCACGTGACTGCTAAACACTTCCTGGCTGCTGACATGGCAACCGTCACAAACTGAATTTGGTACTTGGACAATTTAAAACTCACGTCCATGTTTCCCAGAAGGTACAATTCCAGTTCCTGTGGAAAATCCACCTTTATAATTTTTTTCAAAATGTTCCCCAGGTCCTCCCAGAAGGATCTCACCTTTGTACACACCCAGGTTGAATGGATAAAGGTTCCAATCTCCACACTGCACCTAAAGCACATTTCCAAAATTTCTGATTTATGTAATTTTTGTGCTGTGAGGTATAGTTGATGCACCAATCTGTACCTGGCATTAATAACTGCTCTCATGCTGTCCAGACACAAGTCTGACCAGCACTGCTCGTGGATGTTTTGTGCCCAAGTCTGTCTCCCACCTTTGGGCCCTCACTTCAAAATAGGAGATATATCATAAAAATAAACTTGCATGTATTCCCCTTTTGAATTACAATCTCCATGACACTACACACAGGTAGGGCTGAAGACGGTCCCAAATTATCCCTTAAGACAGATCTTAACTGAAGGTAGCAGAAGAAGGTTTTATTCAATAAATCATACTTAGTTCTTAGCTGTTCAAAGACATGACTTCATAACAATACTCGATACACATGATCACCTTCTGGCACCAGGTGTCCAGGATCTTATTATCCCGTCGTGGGTCAAGGACGTTTTAGGAGACAATCCCACCTTTAGCTCGATACATTGATTTATTTTTTTCCATGTCCGAATTACATGTTTTAATATGGGGTTATCTATTTGCCTTGATATCAATTCAGGTCCTACTTGTGTATTAACTCTCCTGCTATCTTTTCTTCTACTGTGTGCATTCCAATTTGTGCCCAGGAGGGGGTACCATCTCCCTCATAGAGAGAATCACTAAACCTTGACTGGGCCATCCAATCACATTTTTTGAAGTCTAGTAATTTCAGACCTCCTAGTTCATAACCCCGTCAACTTTTCCATGGAGACCCTAGCCACCTTACCATTCCACAAGAATTTCCTGACACATCTGTTAAGCATCTTGAAGAAGGCCTGGGACAATGGGATAGGCAAGGACTGAAATAGCTATTGCAGTCTTGGCATCACTTGTATTTTAATACAATTAACCCCGCCACCAAAGTTATGGGCAGGATTTTCCATCTATCCAAATCCTCCTCAATCTTCCAGTGCAAAGGGAGATCATTGAGTTTATATACTCAAATCCTTATCTACTTTTATCTCCAAATATTTAATGCCCTCTTGTGGCCATTTAAACTGGCTCCCTTGTTGGTGCTGTCAAGGGCATAAATGAACTTATATTCAAATTTATTTTGTATCCAGAGATCTTCCCATAATCTTACAGTGTGGTCCTCAGTCTGGTCAATGATCCCTCCAGGACAGTCAAATATACGAGGACATCATCTGCAAATAAATTAATTTTGTGCTCCTCCTGGCCCATTTTGAACCCTTTATTTCTGGATCTTGTTGGATGGCCTCTGCTAGCAGCTCAATAGCTAATATAAAGAATGCTGAGGACAGTGGTAACCCTGCCGACTGGATGGGAGCCAGTGAAATTGAATCTCTGTGGAGCGATTGTGACGATAGGCAATTGCATTGGGTCCAGATCTTTACTTAGATACGAGTTAATTCTGGCCATGACCAACCTCTCAAAGCATTTCATCAAACTCGATGCGAGTGCTGTTGACTGATAGTCATTGAGGCAGCTCACTCTGTTCTTCTTGGGCACCAGCACCTGTAGATGACTAGTGTAACTGAATTTCATCCCTTCCGTCGTTGAACTTTTTCCTTCCTGTTTCAAGAAACCCTCATGGATGCATCTAATAAATTGTACCTGTACATTTTTTATTAATAAATTATATTGTAATTTAGTATATATATTTTCTACAATAAATCCATTAGATAATGAAAATAATGTTTTGTTACAGAGTGTTTGGTGCCTGGAACAGGCTGCCAGGGGTAGTGGTGGATAGAGTAAAACCCCTTGTATCCGGCACCTATGGGGATTGGTAGATGCTGGATAAGTGTATTTTCTGGTTGCTTGAGACTTACAATGCCCTAACTAAAACTTCTGATTCACTGATTTCTGCTCACCAGACAAGTCTAATGTATGGATACTGTGACGAATCTTGAATCTGCTAAGCTAGCCATTTGAAAAAGAACACTGTGCCTCAATATTTATCATCTTGTGGAACGCGTTTCCTTTTTTTGCAACCTCCGTCCAATTTGTTCCAAACCAAACCAGTCATAAAGAGCCTGGTGAAGTAAGTCCATCTTGGAGGTACAAAGATTGTGTCATTGCTCCACACTTTGTCAGACTTCATGTAAAACTGCTTAACTTTCTGAGGCTGGGCCTTAATGTCATAGATGGTTGATGAACCAATGTTAAATTCCTCCATAAGTACTGGAGGACTTTCACCCTTTTCCATCTTCTGCTTAAGGGTAAAGCACTACACGTTTAAGGCTTTCAGCATCGTAATGGTTTGGGGAGAAATTTGTCCAAAATAATGTCCTGCAAAACGGAATCTGTTTGTTTACATTAGTCACGAGGAACTGGTTGCAGGTGTCAAGTGGTAGATTGGCAAACTAACAGCAAAGCGAGCCAATTTTAAACGTTCCCTTTTCTTTAACCTATTATTTTATTTTAATTATTCTTGTTTTTTTTGGCCAGTTAATTGAGGCTGCCGGTTGCTTGAAACCATGGGCTTTATTATAGCATTTAAGAAGCTTCTGGATAGACACATGAATATGAAGGGGATGGAGCAATATCTATCAGGTGCAAGCAGCAAGGATTTAACTTGAAAAGCAGACACCATGGTTGAAGTAAAAACACGATGCTGGAGAAACTCAGCAGGTCAAACAGTGTCTTTTATATAGCCAAGGTAGAGATACATAACCGACATTTTGGGCTTGAGCCCTTCAGAATAAAAGTTAAAGAACTTCATGTATGTTACATTCTAAATATAGTTTTACGTGATAATAATGGAACCTTTATCTTTATTCATCAAAGTATCCTTACCCTTAATAAATCTTCCAAACCTTGATGAAGAGCTCAAACCCAAAATGTCAGCTTTGGATCTTTATCTTTGCTATATGAAGGATACTGTTTGATCTGCTGAATTTCTCCAGCGTCGTGTTTTTACAAGGATTTAACTTGATTCAGACATTGAGTTTAGCACAGAAATGTGGGCTGAAGGACCTGTTTGTGTGCTGTTCCATGATCTATTGGGTTAATGATCTACTTTATGGATACAAAATTTAATTTGTTTTTGAACAAAATAATCAACATCGTTGTTCAAACGATTTTGGTATAAATCGCTCAAATTATGGAATCGGAAATTTAGTAAATTTAATTATATAATACTGTTATATCTGCACTTTTAATCTGTTACCATAGCTTGACAAAATGTGTTTTTCTAAAGAATACGCAAATTCCTATCTTCTACTGTTTGGATACAAATATCTCATACCCTTTCCATTTCACTCATGGGGTTTTGTGCCTTTTATAACTTGCTCATTCGTAAAATATTCAGTCGAACTGGAAGGAAAGTTGCCGCTGCCGCGTAGGGAATCTCCCGGAGAATACCAAACCATTCTCTTTTGTCGTCGTCGTACCTGGAAATAAACAAATCAGTGAATAGCAGCAAAGCAGGCCGTCATTTTTCTTCTGTCACACCTGAGGAGGAACAATCCAATTAATTCCACCCCCCCCCCGCCCCCCCCCCCCCCCGTAGCTCTCCTGCCTTCACTTCACGAATTGCCACCTTCCCCTTTAAAAATATTCCCATTGTTTAATAGCAAGACTCCAAGAGAAGTTGAAAGTTTCGTGATGAAGCGCTCCATCCTGAAACGTCGACTTTCTATTGCTTTTCACAGACACTTCCTGACCTGCTGAGTTCCTCCAGCACTTTGTGTGTTCTTCTCATTCAGATATTCCCAACGGGCATCAGATTGTTTCCCTGGGGGCCACAGCACATTTCACAGTGGGGGGGGGGGGCGGCTAGTGGGGGGGGGGGCAGTCTGAAATCAAAATTTTATAACGTTGTCAGTAGGACAGAAGTATGGAAGGAACCAACTAAACCTGACTGCTTCACTGGGAAGGGGGCCCATAAACTCCTACTGGAGTCCTGGTGGGGGGGTCATAGCCAAATAAAAGTTGCCATTGTGGCCGCTCTGGTTCTCCAACATCTGCAGACTCCTGGTTTATCTCCAAATTTTATAACCTGCTGCCACATACTATGTATTATAACATGAAGAAGGGCTCAGGGCCGAAACATTGGTTACCCTTGACTTGCTCTGGATGCTGCGTGACCTGCTGAGTTTCTCCAGCACATATGTGTGTTACATTCAACCCTTGTATCTGCAGACTTTCTGGTGTCCTAATGTATCCATATTTTTGTCCACTGCTGCCCCAAATGTACAACACATTCCACGAGGTTGCCTGCTGCTAAGAATCTAACATTACCAGAAAGGGACAAAAGAATTTGAAACAAAGAGCATTCTACTGAAGACTCCTAACCAGGGATGATGGACAGCTGGAGGGTGGGAGGGGCGAGACTGGGATGAGGAGGGGGAATTGATGAAGCAGGGAGCAGTGAAGGATGGGGGTTGGTGGGGGGGGGGAAGAGTGAGGGATGGATTCAGGAGACAGAGGCAAGTGATTGACAGATACCTGGAAAAGAGAGGAGAAAATGAACGTTCATTACCTGTACTGATAGCTGTAGCAGTATATCTACCAGGGTGGGTGGGAAATGCCCATGGCACAGAATGATGCAGCTGAAACACTGCCGCCTCCGACCTCCAGCAAGCCCGATTCATCCCGACATCTGGGTGGAATGCTCCGGTTTCCTCCAACATCCCAAAAAGGAATGGGTTGGTGGATTAATTGGTCACACTGGGTATGTGGCACGAAAATTGGGTAGGAATTGGTGATGATGAGGGAATAGACAAGAAATAGGAGCAGGAATCGGCCATCTGGCCAGTTGACCCTGCTCCGCCAACCAACGTGATCACGGCAGAACTGGCCATAGGCTTAGCTCCACTGCCTGCCTTTTCCCCATAATTCCCCTAGGATTCCAAAATCTATCTCAAACATGGGTCTTAAATACATTTAATGAGGCAGCCTCAACTGCTTCCTTGGGCAGAGAATTCTAGAGTCACCATTCCCCTCATCTCTGTCTTAAATAGCTTGCAATGTCGAGAGGAAATAGAATTGATGGGAGTGTGCAGAGAGTCGGCATAGATTGCCTTTATCATAAAGAAATAAAGGAAAAAGAAAACTTCAGTGTCGCTCACATCCTGTGAATAAATATATGAAGGATTGCCTTGTGAAATGGTAAAGACCAATGTGGAAGGGTGTGGTACAGGTGACCAGGATGAGGCCATCACCATGACATGGAGGGAGTCCTCAGCACTAAAGAGGTGCAGATTTCGAATGTCTGAGATAAAAACAAAACCTGCCAGGAGCACTCAGACAGCAGCTGTGGTGTGAGAGTCGAGATGTCAGGAAAATGACCCATTGAAGGTGGCTGCAGCTCTTTTTTTTGGTAATGGTCCCAGCACCAGTCACACTTTTCCCTCCCCTCTTTCTGCAGGGACAGCTCCTTCCTACCCATGAATGCAGGAGATGCCACACACCCACACCTCCCTCACTACCATTCCAGGCCCCAAACAGTCCTTCCAAGTAAAGCAACATTTCACTTGTGAATCTGCAGGGGTCATCTACTACATCCGGTGCTCCTGCTGTAATCTCATCAACATCAGGAAGTTTAGATGCAGATTAGGCGATCACTTTGTTGAGCACCTTCACTACAATAGTGGATACTTCCCAGTGGACAACCATTTCAATTCCACACTCTCTTTCCTCACTGAAATGTCTGTCCTTGGCCTCAGGTGCTGCTAAAATGAGGCCACCTGCAAATTGTATTCTTTCTGGGCACCCTCCAACCAGATGGCATTAACATTGTCTTCGGTTTCCATTAAAACCCTGCCCCGAGTCCCTCAGTCTCTTTTGTTCTAGTTTGGAATTTATTGTCATAAACAAGCCATGAAATTTGTTGTTTTGTAGTAGCATCACAGTGAAAACATTTATTCCAACCACCTTACCAAAAAAAAATGTGTACGAAAAGTCAAAGTAGTGTCTTTCATTCATTAATCATTCAGGAATCGGAACGATCATTGAATCACCCTCTTTCCCTTCCCTCATTATTCAGAGATCTTCCCCCATCCCATCACTTCTCAGCCTCTCCTGACCTCCATCTATGTCCTCTCCTCACCTCCACCATTTTATTCAGTTGCCTGACAAAGGACTCAGGACCCATGATCTGCTGAATTCCTCTGGAGTATTTGTGGACTGCCCTCCGCACTTCCCCACAACTTACCTCCAAATGTCATTGATCTCGGTGGGAACCAAGTCTCCGGATTCGTCTTCGACAGTGGAGAAGCCGCCAATGGCATACAGGCAGTCTGACTGGGCGACCAGACTCAGCGAGCTCCTCTCCTGGGGGAAGGCCACACCTTCTTCCCACCTGCAGCAGAGAACAGGGATGGAGCATTGGGTCCAACAAATGACAGCGCACCCCCCCTTCCCCACTCTTGCCCCACTCCCTACAAGTTCAAAGCATCTGGGACAAGGGCATGAACCTGACCCCTGACCTGGCTCAGCATAGAACAGGGTCCTCGGTCTCCACACTGTGTTGGTATTCTGGGCTTGTCCCGTTTCCCTCCATTGGGTCCATACCCTCCTAACCCTGCCCATCCAAGACTCTATTCATGCAGTTTTTGGATGTCGTTCCTCTTCTCTACTGCTTCCTCTAGTATCTCTTTCCAGATACGGACCACCTTCTGAACAAAAAATGCTGCCCCTGGTATCCCTCCTGAACCCTCTCATTCTAAACCTTTCCCCTCTTGTTCTAAATCAATTTCCTCTCGTTCCAACCCTCAGTAGAAGGCTGTGAGAACTCACTCGAGCCGCAGCCCCTGTGATTTTTATAAACATCTGTCAGATCAGGGCGAGGTCGAGATGAGGAGGATTGGAGAGCTACTGATTAGGTTTCTTCTGCCCACCCCCTGCCCACCGGATATCTTGGTTTCATCCAGTAAGGACAGTTTGGTTCTAGGTGAATTGGCAATAGTGAGGAGTTGCCGCTCTTGGTTCTGGGACAGGTGAGTGTCCTTCAAGAATGTGAGTGCACACTCCATACTGAAATTTTGTCCAGAAACAGGCCCTTTGGCCCACTTTGTTAATGCCGACCATCGCCCTGTCTATAGTAATACTCACAGCAACCCTTGGTTCTGAATCTACTGTGATTAAGTTACAGGGAGAGGGTTTGATAGGCTGGCTATTTATTACATCCAATAATCATTCTCAATGTTGGCCTTATGGCCACTCTGGGGTCCACAGTACATTAATAGGGGGCACGGACTGAAATAAAATATTTTTAATGTTTTTATGTAGTCAGTAATACAGAAGAAACCAACTAAACTTGACTGATCCACATGCAAGGGAGCCCTTTGAGCAGAATCCTAAGGGCTCCATAGCCAAAGGAAGATTGAGAATGGCTGGCCTGCAGTGTAGGAGGCTAATGGGTCACCTGAGAGAGGTTTATGAAATCACAAGGGGCACGGAATGCTCACAGTTTCTTTCTCCAGAGTAGACTATTAAAGAACTCAGACACAGGTTTAAAATGAGAGGGGAGAGATTTACACGGGGCCAGAGGGGTAACGTTTTACACACAGAGGGTGTTTTGTATCTGCCACGAGCTGCTAGAGGAAGGAAGCTATCGAAGTGGGTAAAAGAATTTTAAAATTTTTTATAAAAATGTTTAAATTTAGACATACAGCCCTTTCGGCCCATGACCCCGTGCCGCTCAATTACACCCAATTAACCTGCAACCCCCATTATATTTTGAACGGTGGGAGGCAACCCATCCAGACATGGGACAGCACGGGACTCGAATCTAAGTTGCTGCTGCTGTATCAGCGTGGCATTAACCATGCCACCCTCAGTCTTCAAAGACATCTGAACATGTATATATATGAATCGGGAGGGCTTAAACCATAAGGTCTATGAGCAAAAGTAGGTAATTCAGTCCATCAAGTTTATCCTACCATTCCAACAAGAACTGATCTATTCTTCCTCTCAGCCCCACTCCCCTGCCTTTGCCCCATAACCTTTGATACCCTGAATATTCAGATACCCATTAACCTCTGCCTGAAATACATCCAACGACTTGGCCTTCACAGCTGTCCATGGTAGCAAATTCCAGAGATTCAGCAGTCTGGCTTAAGAAATTCCTCTGCATCAGTTTTAAATGGGCACCCTTCATTCCTGAAATTGTTCCCTCTTGTCCTTGACTCCTCGACCATGGGAAACAACTATTCTGTCCCTGCCTTTCAACATTAAAAATGCTTCTATGAGATTCCCCCCCCCCCATTCTTCTGAACTCCAAGGAGTACTGTCCAAGATTAGTCAAGCGTTCCCAATCTAATCCCTTAATTCCAGGAAGCATTCTTGTAAATCTTCTCTGAACCCTCTCCAATGCCAGCACATCCCTTCTCAAATGAAGAGCTCTTGTACTCCAAGTGAGGCCTCACCAGTGCCTCATAAAGCTTCAATATCACATGCCTGCTCCTGTATCCAATACCACTATGTATGAAGCCAGCAAAGCATCCGCCGCCTTCACCATCGACTCAACCTAACCTTTAGGATATCCTGCACATGGACTCCCAAGTCCCGTTGCACTTTTGAATTTTCTCCCCATCCAAAAAATAATTTGCCTTTTTATTCTATCAAAGTGCATGGCCGAACACTGCTGTATTTAATTTACCACTTCTTCCCCCATTCTCCTAATCTGTCTAAGACTCTGTGCAGCCTCTGTTTCCCCCTCACTACCTGCCCCTGCACCTATCTTGGTATCATCTGCAAATTTAACCATCAAGCCATTTATTCCACAATCCAAATTATTAACATACAATGTAAAAAGAACTGGCCCCGACACTGACCCCTGCGGTACACCACAGCCAACAAGAAAATAACCATAGCTTCCCACTCTCTGTTTCCTGCCATTCAGCCAATGCTCGATGGACCAAATGCAGGCAACTACAGAATACCAACTTGGTCAGCATGGACAAGTTGGGCCAAAGTGCTGCCCAACTCCCTGACCCGGCAATTGAAGTTGTCGACCAGATGCAGCTTGAGTTTGAGAGTCTCTGTGTCCGTCAGCTTCTCAGACAGTCTGCTCCAGGTTCCAACCATCCACTTGGTGGAGGAGGTTCTTGCTCAGCTCCTCCAGACTTAATCCTCAGCATATAAACCTCTGCCTCCTGGGCGTAGACACCACTGCTGTGGATAAAAAGTTTCTCATGATCTACCCTCTCAGTCTCTGTTGGAAAAACCAGTCTTCTGCTCAGGGGAGTAAAAGATCCTGCATCAGGATATCAGAATTATTCCTGGTCACCTGACCAATAATTATCCCTCAACTAATGTTGCTGAATTTGTCTGATTATCATTGAGTTGAAGTCCTTGTGAATTTCCTGACCTGTGGGACCGCTGTACAACTTCAGTGACCACGGGGCAGGGAGGACCGAAGAGTCTGAGGATATGAAAGGTGCCAAATAAATGCATGCCCACTTTATTTAGGAGCCATGGAGACTCTTCCACCTTCTCTACATTGTCTGCACATAGTTGGGAGAGAACAGTCTGCTCAGTGCCACAGCACATCTCTCCCTTTATGGTGTGGGGTCACACTTTTCTTGATCTGGGCTCCAACACATGGCCACCCACAAAACGGAGGTGCCACACCTTGTATTCCCCCTCAACAGTCTCCAACCAGATGGCATCAATGTCTACTTCTCCAATTTCTGTCAACCCCCTCCCTTGGTCTCTCTCTTTCCTTTACCCCTCTGTCTCCTTTCCTCCTGCTCCCTGCCCCTTCCTTTCCTTCTCCGTCCATAAAGCCCTCTCCCTTATCATCTGTTTTATTTCTCTTCTATCTTCAAGATACAAGATTCCTTTGTTGTCACATAATAGAGACAGTGCAAAATTACAGAATTTGCTTTTGTCTGCCGTAAGGCAGATAGATTCACCATCAGCAGAAATTTCCTGAACCGCCTCTTATGGTCAGAGAAAGAGAAAAAAAGAGACCCCTCAGAGTCACTGTGTCCATGGATTCGCCTCCAGCGTTTCTGCAACCTCCACAGCCACACAAAACCATCCGCACCCTGAGCCCCAGATCCAAACCTCCGACATGATCAGGAAACCTTCAGCACCCTCGGTACCCCCTCGCATCCTGCTTCCAATATCTGGTACCGCTTCAGCCAGCCTCAAGTCAGTCTCCAGCAGTCCGCAGCCTGCATGGATTCCTCACCTTGAATCACCAACTGTCCACCGCCTATGTGTTCTTCAGCCGCAGAGCCCCTCACTGGTCACCGCCCCATGGGTCGTCTCCTCTACTTCTCCTTCACAAATTTGGGGGGGGGGGGGGGGTGGAGGTGGACTCTTCATTTACTGGTGCCAGTCCTCAGCTTCCTGGAGTCTGAAACCCATCATGACTGCTGCAGATCATAGGCGCTGCTATCTTGGAGCACAGACCCTGTGATCGCAGAATTTTTAAAGCAAACCACCCCCAGCTCCTTTAACAAGCGGTTTAAAGCCTGTACAGAGCCGAAAGGAGTCGGAATGAACAGTTAAACCATGCAGAAGCACTGTGACCCCGCTCTCTGTGGGTCCACACCAGCGCCAGTGCTGCCGTTACAGCAGTGCCGCCATTTTCCTAATATGCCCCATCTGTATCCACCAATGACCTTGTTAGCCTGTGCTCCTCCCCCTGCCCCCTCCTCCCCACTCCCATCACCTTTTTATTCAGATGTCTAACTGCTTTTCTGCATTCCTGATGAGGGTTAGGGTTGCTCGAAACGCTGGTTACCCTTTACTTCCTGTGAATGCTGTGTGACCTGCTGAGTTTCTCCAGCACATTTGTGTATTGCAACACATTATCCCAAGAATTCAGGTAGCTCCCCCCACTCCCCATCCCCAATTATCCTCAACACTTAATCTCTTCAATTGGCTGCTCCCGAAGTAATCCTGATCAACATTTTTATAATTTTCTGGACTGTTCAAAGGAACTGCAAGATATATATTCCAAGAAAGTGTGTCCACACCTCGACATCCTCAGAAGCCCAAGGAAATTCAGCATGTCCCCAGTGTCTCTTGCCCATCTTCACAGAAGCACCATCCTGTCCAGAGGCATCGCAACACAATATGGGAGCTGCCCCACCCAAGTCCGCAAGAAACTGACAAGAGTTGTGAGAACAGCTTAGGCCATCAGGCACACCATCCCCCCCCCTCCCCCCCGCTTCCGCTCCATCGATTCCGTCCATACCACCACCTCAGGAAAGGTGTGACTAATTAGGTTCTGCCTTTTGCACAGCTTGGCAATAGCCCTGCTGGGTTTGAGAAATTAATCAGTGTCCCTGTCTGCGTCAACTGCATGTACTCTGATCCCATTCTACCCTACCCATAACACCATCAGCTCTCCCCAGATGCTTTCACACCCTGACACCCTAGGGTATAATTAACCTAGTGACCTGACATCTTTGACATAATTGATTTTTAAAAATTTTAATTTAGAGAGACAGCACGTTAACAGGCCCTTGTGACCAATTAACCTATTAATCTTGTACATCTTTGGACATGGGAGGAAATCAGAGCACCCAGAAAAAACCCATGCAGTCACGAGGAGAATGTACAGACAGCGCTGGATTCGAACCCCAGTTGCTGGCGGTATCATAGCGTTATCATAGCGTTGAACTAACAGCGCCGTGGGGAGTAAATGATAGAACCCCTAGGAAGCATGATTGATTGTAGTGGGACATGCAAACTCCACACTAAAAGCACCTGTGGGAATCAAACCGGGACCACTAGTACAGCGGGTTTACCAAATGTGCCCATTTCAGGGTTCCCAGTCCTCCTAAACCATTGGTTCTTCCTGGGGAGCATCATGCTGAATGTCTGCTGGGTCAAGACTGGAGAGAACGCGCAAGTTCAACGTCTGCTGCTATGTGACCTCGGGGTCCACATTTATCAAAGGGTCACACTCACTTGTCCGTAACTGGGTCGTACACCTCAACGCTCCCGGTTAGCCCGCTGTCCGTGACCCCTGCGGCCACCCAGATCTTGTCCCTGTAGACTGTTGCTCCAAACAAGGAGCGGGCTACTTTCATTGGAGCCAGTTCCTTCCACTCGAATCTCTCAGGATTGTAGGCACACACCTTGTTCAAGCACTTCCTGAAATGAACAGGTGGAGAGTTGGTGAAATGTCCAGCTTATTCTTTAAATAAAACAAAACCAAGCGCCCCCATCAGAGGAAGGCATTGACTAATTAGGATGATGATGTTTGAGACTGTGGACTCTGTCAACAACAGAGATTGATAAATATTCATAGATTGAGGGATAGAGACAGTGCAGGAAACTAGTACTGAGGTAAAGGAGAGGGAAGGTCTTTCGAGCTGCAGCTTTTCTCTTTGGAGCAATGGAGGATGAGACGAGGGGCATGTCCAAAGGTGATAGGGTAGACACCCAGCACCTTTCCCCCCAGATAATAGCAAATATTTTATACACAGAGAGTGGTGGGTGCCTGGAATGCATTGTCAGGGATGGTGGTGAAGGCTGGTACAATAGGGACATACAAAAGTCTTTTGGTGGCCACATTAATGTAAAAATCATGGAGGTTTATGGATGTGAGGGAGGGAGGAAGGGGGTTAAACAAGAACGTCTGCAGATGGTGGGGTCGGATGCAATGCACAAGCATGCCAGAGAAACTCAGCAGATTACACGGAATCCACAGGAAGTAAAAGGACACAAAAAGTTTGGGCCTGAGCCCTCACACCTGATAAAGGGCCCAGGCTTGAAACGTTGGTTACCCTTCACTTCCCATGGATGCTGCGTGACCTGCTGAGTTTCTCCAGCGCGTTTGTGTATTGAAAGAGGGGTTAGATTGATGTGGAAGAAGTTTACGGCGGTCTGAACAACATCAGGGGCCGAAGGGCCTGTACTATGCTGCAATGTTCTTATATGAAGGACCAGCCAGCACCTTATTGAAGACAGGCACAGGGGACTGCTTCTACTCCTTGCCATTTAGTCTTTTTTTAAAAATCAAAATGTTAAATTTATGCTGAAGTAATGTTGCAGCTCTATAAAACTGTAAACAAGGACCCAGTCCTCATCAAGGGTTCAGTAGTGAAGAGTCAGGAACTTCAAATTCCTGGGTGTCAACATCTCCGAGGATCTGTCCTGGAGCCTCCACGTTGATGCAATTATAAATAAGGCTCGCAAGCAGCTATACTTTGTGAGGAGTCTGGGCAGGTTCAGTATGTCACCAAAGACTCTCAAAAACTTCTACAGGTGTTCCGTGGAGAGCATTCTGGCTGGTTGCATCGCAGAGGTGCCAACTCTCAGGACAAGAATAAACTCCAGAGGGTTGTTAACTTGGCTTGCGACATCACAGGCAACAGACTTCACTCCATCGAGGACATCTACATGAGGTGGTGTCTTATAAAAGCAGCCTCTATCCTCAAAGACCCCCCCACCACCCAGGTCATGCCCTCTTCACTCTGCTGCCATCAAATTACTGTATAATCAGTGAACCAAAGACACTGCCTTACTTTTCGTGCCCTCTTATTGTTATTATATTTTAATAGTAATGTCAGAAGATGGTTATAATAAGAATGTTTCCAGCAAAACACTGAATTTCATGACTTGTTCATGATAATAAATCCTGATTCTGAACACTGGTGAGACCACACTTGGAATGTTGTGTTCAGTTCTGCTCATCTCATTACAGGAAGGCTGTGGAAGCTATGGAGAAAGTGCAGAGGAGATTCACCAAGAAGTTGCCTGGATTGGAGAACGTGTCTTATGAGGCAAAGGTTAGCAGAGCTAGGCTTTTTCTCTTCGGAGCAAAGGAGATGAGAGGTGACCTAACCGAGGTCTACAAGATTTTGAAGGATACAAATAAGGTGGCTTCCAGCACTTTTTTTTTCCTGGGGTGACAGTAGAAACCAGACAACATCTGTGCAACGCGAGGGGAGGAAAGTTCATGGGTGACGTCAGGTACATAGAAAGTAGTGGGTGCCTAGAATGCATTGTCAGGAATAGTGGTGGAGGCTGGTTCAATAGGGACATTTAGTCGACTCTTAGTCAGGTATATGGATGGAAGAAAAATAGAAGGTTATGGGTGTGAGGTAGGGAAGATTTTGATGGTTGAGTAGGTTAGCCCAGCATTGTGGGCTGAAGGGCCTGTACTGTGTTACAATGTTCTACATTTCTATTGATGCTATATGCAGCAACACAGGTAGACAGTATAGTGAAGAGGGCATTAACATACTTGCCTTCGTCAGTCAGGTGTGTTTGGGACATCTAGTGACAACCATACACCATTTTGGTGTGACCACACTTGGGAGTGTTCTACGTAGTTCTGGTTGACCTGCAACAGGAGGATGTCATTAAACTGGAAACGGTGCAGGAACGATTGACAAGGATGTTACTGGTTGGGGTATATGGAGAGACTGGATAGGGTGAGACATTTTGCCCTGGAGTGACCTTATGGATCAGGGGTGGGCAACCTTTTAATTTTAATTTAGACATGCAGCATGGTAACAGGCCACTTCGGCCTACGAGCCCGTACTGTGCAATTAACCTATACCCTGGTATGTACTCGTGGGAATCAGAATTTATTGTCATGAGCAAGTCATTTGTTGTTTTGTGGCAGCGTCATGCAAACATTTATATAAACCACCTTACAAAATAAATACAAATAGAGCAAGACAAAGGAATGGTGAGAAGGACATTGAGTGGAGATAACAGAGCTTGGACATTGTTACTAGCTCTGTTATCTCAGGGAATGGAGTGGCCAGATCTCCTTAGACTCAGTTCAGGTTTTGAAAGGAATATTTCAACACTGCGGCAAAGAGAGACACTTACTTGCTTTTTCCCTTCCCTCCCAAGACGTACACATGTCCGTTGTGAGAGACCACACAATGACCATACACTTCATATGGAAGGGGATCAGATTCTCCCCATTTAAACGTGCTGCAAATGAAAAGAGATTTTCAATAACATGCATTAGGAATGTTTCACTACGTCTGGGGGAGTGGGGGCATTGACAGGAGTGTCTGGGAAAGTGGAGAGATGGCCGGGTTCTGGGGAAGTGGGGACTATGATGGGGTGGGGAGGTGACTGAAGGGGATCTGGGAACACTGACGGGGGATCTGGGAGAGTGGGGACATTGATGAGTGGTCTGGGGGAATGGTGACTGATGGGGGTGGAGGAGAGTGTGGACATTGACAAGGGGTCTGGGGGAGTACGGGGGAAGTGGTGACTGACGGGGGGAGGGGGGGTGTCCAGGGGAGTGGCATCTGATGGGGGAAGTGGAGACATTAATTAGGGGGGGTGGGTCTGTGGGAGTGGGGACATTGATAGAAGGTCCCGAACAAGTGGTGAATTTTTAGAGCATCTCATTGTCAGGATTTGAAATAGTTCAGAATTTTAAATATCCACATTTAATGTTATCTGGTGTCTTCTCACATGACAAGTATAGACTGGAACATGCATAGAATGTTTAATGCCTTCTGAGACTCGATGTGGAGTTTTCTCCTGGTGCGGGATCTTGATGAGGTCACTGGGTACATGGATCCGTCCTACAGAATCTTTCCTCAGCGATAAGGTCATGTGACAGCTGTACAACTGGTTGGTTAGACCGCACTTGGAGCATTTTGTGCATTTCTGGTCACCACATTGTAGGAAGGAATTGATCAGGCTGGAGAGAGTGCAGAGAAGATTCATGAGGATGTTGCCTGGATTGGGTTATTGGATAGGCTGGGTCTAGTTTCTCTGGAGCAAAAGAGGCTGAGAGGTGACGTGATCAAGGTAGATAAAATGATGAGACCTCGATAGGGTAGATTGCCATAGTTAAAACTAGGGGACAGTGATTTTCAGGTGTGAAGGGAGAGGTTTAAAGGAGTAAATTATTCATGCAGTGATGTCTGTGTGATTGTTGTATAAGCACAGAAATGTTGGGGGAGTTCAGGTGGTCAAGGTATGAGTAGCTTCTTCATTCAAAGTTTCTGTGGGATCGAGCTATCAGATGAAGTGGTGGAGGGGGAACAGGAATCACATTTAAGAGGCACGTGGGCAGATATTTGAATGAGTAGGGCATTGTGGGATGTGGAGTTAATGAAGGCAAGTGGGATCAGGCAGGAGGGAAAACATGGTCCGTAAAGACCTGATGGGCTGAATCACTTTCCCACTCAAAATGGATACCCCAGAACTCTGTTTGGTTGTGAATGAGTCCGATGAAAATTCAATGCTGTAGCTCTCCTGTGAGCCACTGTTGGGAAGCACAGTAAAAATGTTCCAAATAAAACTGTTTTCCAGCGACTGTCACAGGGTCAGGAAACCCCAGTGTCTCACTGCCAGGTAATTACTCCAGCAATGTGCTCACAGTTGGGGGAATAGCAGGTGGTGTGAGCACAGCAAGTAGTCGACAAGGGCCTAGATGCCCGGTGGTGAAGTTCCCTGATCACCACCAATGCTCTGTACTTACATTTGGGTGATTAAATCTAGAATAGGGACACAAGTTTAAATTTGTGGTAAAAACTAGAACTGGGGGCAAAGGGTTATATTTGGGTGGTTAAATCCAGAACCAGGAGGCATAGAGTTAAATTTGGGTGGTTAAATTAGAAGGGGAAGGCAGAGTTTTAGGGTGAGAGAGGAAAGATTTAAATGGTACCTGAAGGGAATTTCTCACTCAGTCAGTGGTGAGTAAATGGAATAAACTGTTCGAGAAGCTGCAGAGGCAGGTACAATTACAATGTTCAGAAGAGAGGAAGGCAGTGGGATGAGTTAGTTGGGCATGTTTGAGTTGGGCTGACTAACTTTACTACTCCAAATGAACGAATGCAAGAAAAATTCTCCTGAAATGCACCAACTCCTTTGAGAAACAAACCTGCCTTCCTTGGCCCGTCTGTTCTCTATGTGTCCCCGAAGCCCCACAATGTGGATGACTCCCAAATGGCTCTTTAGTGCTGGGGCATCTGGGGATGGATGATCCCCGCCTTCCTTGAAAGAGGAAATAGATTTTTGGGGAGGGATTAATGTCCACCGCAAGAGGTGCTTTGTCTTCTGCTTTAATTTGAACGTGACCATGGGACCTCAGCACCTCGACACTTTCTGGAGGTGTAGTGTCAGGGTACATCTCTGTGTGGGATGGGAAAAAATTGGCCCACCCAAGATCGCAAGAAACTGCAAAGGGTTGTGAACATAGCTAAGGTCATCACATCACCACATCCCCCCCCCCCCCCCCCGATCAATTCCATCTATACCTCCTGCTGCCTTGGAAAAGCAGCCAAACATATTCAAAGACTCAATCCACCACAACCACACTCTATTCACCCCCGCCCCCCCCATCCTGTTGGGAAGATGAATCGTATGTGTTGGATCACACACCACCAGGTCAGTTTTTTTTCCCCCCCTGTTATCAGAATCTTGAATGAACCTCACATGAGCAAAATTATGTTGGACAAGAGAAATCTGCAGATGCTGGGGTCCAGTGCAATGCACAAATGTGCTGGAGAAACTCAGCAGGTGACGCAGCTGTTACCATTTTGAGCCTGGACTCTTCATCAGAAAGGTAGAAAAACAGGTAGATTCTGAATAAAAAGATGGGGGAGGCTGAAATGTTGACTGACTATTAATTTCTATGGATGTTGCGTGACCTGCTGAGTTTCTCCAGCACTTTTATGTAGTGCACTACAATTACATTGGCATTTTTTCTGTTCCAATTTCTCTCCATAACTGCACTCTCTTCTGTACTACATTTTACTTGCTGTTCCAGAGAAAGGTTGAGCAGCCTGGGGCTTTTTTCTCTGGAGTGTAGAAGATTGAGGGGGGATTTGATGGAGGTGTTCAAGATTTTAAAAGGGACAGAGAGAGTCAACGTGGATAGGCTTTTTCAATTAAGGGTGGGGGATATTCAAACCAGAGGCCATGGTTTGAGGTTGCAGGGGGGAAATTATAAGGGGAACATGAAGGGAAATTTCTTCACGCAAAGGGTGGTTGGGATGTGGAATAAGCTTCCGGCAGAGGTGGTTGAAGCAAGGACGTTATTTACATTTAAGGAAAGACTGGATAATTACATGGAGGGGAGAGGATTGGAGGGGTATGGACCAGGTGCTGCTCAGTGGGACTAGGAGGGTGGGATTTGTTCCGGCATGGACTAGTAGGGCCAAACTGGCCTGTTCTGTATATGTTTGGGATATCTAGCAAAACAAAATTTCTCATTGCACCTTGCTACATGTGACAATATATGACCTTGAACTTGGGGTCATTGATGGAATCACTGGTGCACTATTGGAGGTGCAGTTGCGCCTATGAAACAGCACTGCAGGCTGGAGACACAGGGGACTGTACAGACCGACATCTGCTGGAACTCAGCAGGTTGAGCACCATCAAAGGGAGAAAAGGAATGTTCAACATTCCTGGACGAATCAGGAATGATGAATGTTTTCGGAATGTCTCGTGTGTGTCTTTGACGGTATGTGTGTGTCTGACAGTGTGTGTGCATGCATGTGACTTATGGTGTGTGTGACTGTGTGCAACTCTAACGCTGTGTGTATGACTGATGCTATATATATGTGCAACTCTTTGTGTGTGTGTGTGTGTGTGTGTGTGTAGGGACAGAGACAGTAGAGGTAGAAAGTTGAAGATTTCAACAGGATATAGACAGGAGTGCACAAAAGTCTGCAGACATGCAGAGTTGGGCAAACAAGTGGTGGATGGAGTTCAACCCAGATCAGTGTGAAGTGATGCACTTTGATCATAAATTCCACCTTCATGTTTGACCTTCCAATGGCAGGATTGTTAGCAGTGTGGAAGAACAGAGAGATCTTGGGGCTCAGGTCCATAGAACCCTCAAGGTTGCTGCGGAAGTTGGTCAGATGGTTTAGGAGGCATGTGGTGCATTGGCCTTCATCAGTTGGAGAATTGAGTTCAAAAGCTGTCAAGTAATGTTGCAGCTCCATAAAACTCTGGTTAGACCACACTTGAGGTTTTGGATTCAGTTCTAGTCCCGTCATTACTGGAAGGACATTGAGGGTTTGGAGACAGTGCAGAGATTGATCAGGATGTTGCCTGGATTGGAGAACATGTCATACGAAGGAAGCACTGTACTGTGCAGTAATGTTCTATATTTTAGGTACTAGTTTGGCAAAGAGAGTGAGAGGTAAGTGAAACATAGGGGTCAGGAGGAACAAGGATGAGTCACACAGTGGGTGAGGCTGCTGTCCACTGTTTCACTGACACATGGTTGTTGTCCACCATTCGCGGTGGATTGGCTTAGGATGCTCCATCTGACGAGACCCGTTACTTTAGCATCACTCGTATGTAAAACCTACTGTCTGTCGTAGCACATCACGGAGCTGAGCGATCTCTCGCCTTCAGACACTTCCTTGCCCCCAACAACGTAGATCGCATTTTCCGCTTCACCCAGGCCAAACAGGCATCGTGCCGACGGCAAGGATGGCATACCCAGCCAATCAGAGTCCAGGTGATCAAACTAGTTGGAGATCAAGGCACAGGGGTTAGAGGGCAGTCAGTCAGGACCAACAAATACCTTCAGGAACTCCCCCCATCTTTCCTTGTCCGATCCCATCGGGCACGCAGAAAGCGGGGAATTCTGGAGAATTTACCCTGTCCAGAAGTTTGAATTATTGACCTCAGAGAGGGACTAATAGCAGAACAGCACTTTCACCACTGGATCTGCATTCCTTCAACAAGCTGAGAGCATCTGTTGACTTTAACCTTTGATTGGAGGACAGGAGATCGAGATTCACCCCATTTGGTAGCAAAACACATCATGCCTCCCCCACCTCATGATACCCTCATTAGCCTCTCTCCCCCCACCTTGAACCCTGTCCAGACATTTACCCAACTGTCTCCTATTCTGAGCTCACACCCCTCCAGATCCTGATCAACTTGCTGTTGCCTCGTTCCCTCACATCTCTAGACTCCAGTCTCGTCTCCTCTCCATAAACTCACCAACCCTCCATGCCATCCCCCACTGCTTGAACACCTCTACCCTCTCATTCCCCCATACTCTGAACAGCTACCATCCTCCCCCCCAGACTCGCTCCCCTCCACTCTCGACCCTCTCCCCATTCTCCCCCTCCCATTCATTCCCTCTCCCCTAATGGCTTTTCTTCACCCCTTCTCTTGGCATCTTCCTCCTCATTCCCGGTCTCCCTCACTTTCCCTCTCCCGCACTCGCCCTCTCCCAAACTTCCTCTCTCCTCCACCCTCATTCCCTCTTCTCCCTCACTACCCACTCCTGCTTTCCCTTCACTCCCACTCCCTCACTGCCCCACACCCCCCCCTTTCTTTCCACTTTCCCTCCAATTCTCAACCAACCCCATTCCCTCACCCCCTCTTCCTCACTACCTTTCTCACTCCCTCACACCCCCACTCTCTCCCCTTCCTTCTCATTCCCTGTCCCTCACCATTCACACTTTACTCCCACACCCCATCTCTCTCTCCCCTCACCATCCTCCTCCCTCCCATATCCCTCTCCCCTACACTCCCTCACCATCATCCCCCCCGCACACCCCTCCTCCATCACTCTCCCCTCACCACCATAACCCTGCACCCCTCCTCCATCCCTATAACATCTTTTTACCTCCCATGGAGGCTGCGAGACTGGCTGAGTTCCTCCAGCATTTGTGTGGGTTGACTTTGCCTCTTTCATTCACACCCCTTCCTCCTTGGCTGAGCCCAGGTTGCTGAGGCAAGGCTCCCACCTGTACACTGAGCTGGGGCAGGTCGGTGGGGGGGGGGGGGTGGGGAAAGGAAGGGAAGGCAGTGTTGGATCGGGGAAAGAAGGGGAGCTGGGGGGGGGGGGGGGAAGGGCACGGCTGAGGGTCTGACCCACCTGCAGGAAGTAGGAGTGCAGGGGGTTTTCCTTGCTCTCCTCGTTGTAGTAGAGGCCGCCCAGGACGAAGACCTGGTTGTGGGCCGTCACCAGGCTGGCGTGGTTCTTGGGGACCTTGGCCGAGAGCGAGGCGAAGTAGCACCCGTTGGTGGCCGGGTCGTAGGCCACAGTCGCCTCCTCGCTGATCATGAAGATCAGGTCCTTCCTGAACATGCCGAAGCGCAGGTCATCGTTGAGGACGCCGCGGCCCTCCTGGGCCTGGTCCCCGCGGCCCTCCTGGGCCTGGGCCTGGTCCTGGTCCCCGCGGCCCGCCTGGGCCTGGGCCTGGTCCTGGTCCCCGCGGCCCGCCTGGGCCTGGGCCTGGTCCTGGTCCCCGCGGCCCGCCTGGGCCTGGGCCTGGTCCTGGTCCCCGCGGCCCGCCTGGGCCTGGGCCTGGTCCCCGCGGCCCGCCTGGGCCTGGGCCTGGTCCCCCGCGGCCCGCCTGGGCCTGGGCCCCGCCTGCCTGGGCCTGGGCGTCGCCTGCCTGGGCCTGGGCGTCGCCTGCCTGGGCCTGGGCGTCGCCTGCCTGGGCCTGGGCGTCGCCTGCCTGGGCCTGGGCGTCGCCTGCCTGGGCCTGGGCGTCGCCTGCCTGGGCCTGGGCGTCGCCTGCCTGGGCCTGGGCGTCGCCTGCCTGGGCCTGGGCGTCGCCTGCCTGGGCCTGGGCGTCGCCTGCCTGGGCCTGGGCGTCGCCTGCCTGGGCCTGGGCGTCGCCTGCCTGGGCCTGGGCCTCGGCCCCGCGTGCCCTGGCCTCCTGCACGTCGCGCACCAGCCGAATCTTGGCCAGGAGCTCGGGCCGGGCCTGGAGCAGCGGGTCGGCCTCCACCCGCTCCCTCAGGTAGTCGGCGGGCAGCAGCAGGAAGCGCACGCCGTCGAAGACGCGGCCCAAGGCGGCGAGGTGGGCCGGGTCGTGGCGCGCCCAGCGCATCACGGCCTGGAACACGGCCTCCTCGTGCTCCACGTCGAGGCCGTCGCTGGACACGAGGGCGAGCAGCTCGTCGGGGCTCAGCTCCAGGAAGTCGTCGGCCCGGCTGACCAGGCCGAAGTGCTGGCAGGCGAAGTCGCGGGCGGCGACGGCGAGCCGCGGGCACTCGAGCACGAGGCCGAGGCGCAGCAGGGCCAGGCAGTTGGCGAGCGCCAGGCGCTGGTGCAGGTAGGACACGCACAGGCTGAAGACGGACGGGATCTGCAGGGCGGTGGCGGCCTCCAGCAGCTCGCGCACGTTGCCGTCGTCCAGCGGCACCTCGGACGTGTAGAGGTAGCGCAGTAGGACCGCCGCGGTGCCGGGCTCCAGCTCGTCGAGCGCCACCTCCCGGCCCGCCTCGGGCTCCAGCAGCCGGGCGCGCAGACGGGCGCTGCAGGCGGCCAGCACCAGGCGGTGGCAGGGGAACTCGTGGCCCCGCACCTTCAGCACGCAGTCCACGAAGCGCCGGGTGTCGAGCAGCTCGCGGAGGCCGTCCTGCAGCAGGGTCTGCTGGTAGATGCGCGGCTCCTCGGCCGGGTCCACGCGGATGGCCATGGCGGACCGTCCCCCGTCGCGGGGCCCGTCCCGGCCCGGGGCTATATATAGGAGGGCCAGCACGAGGCTCAGGCACGCGCCCCGGGGGCGGGGGGCGGGGGGAGGGGTCGCCCGGCCCACAGGCACAGGGTGGTGTCAATCAGGTCGGGGGGGGCGGGGTCGCCCGGCCCACAGGCACAGGGTGGTGTCCATCAGGTCGGGGGGGGGGAGGGGTCGCCCGGCCCACAGGCACAGGGTGGTGTCAATCGGGGGGGGGGTCGCCCGGCCCACAGGCACAGGGTGGTGCCAATCAGGTCGGGGGGGGGGAGGGGTCGCCGGGCCCACAGGCACAGGGTGGTGTCAATCAGGTCGGGGGGGGAGGGGTCGCCCGGCCCACAGGCACAGGGTGGTGTCAATCAGGTCGGGGGGGGGAGGGGTCGCCCGGCCCACAGGCACAGGGTGGTGTCAATCAGGTCGGGGGGGGGAGGGGTCGCCCGGCCCACAGGCACAGGGTGGTGTCAATCAGGTCGGGGGGGGAGGGGTCGCCGGGCCCACAGGCACAGGGTGGTGTCAATCAGGTCGGGGGGGGCAGGGTCGCCCGGCCCACAGGCACAGGGTGGTGTCAATCAGGTCGGGGGGGGAGGGGTCGCCCGGCCCACAGGCACAGGGTGGTGCCAATCAGGTCGGGGGGGGGGGGGGAGGGGTCGCCCGGCCCACAGGCACAGGGTGGTGTCAATCAGGTCGGGGGGGGAGGGGTCGCCCGGCCCACAGGCACAGGGTGGTGCCAATCAGGTCGGGGGGGGGAGGGGTCGCCCGGCCCACAGGCACAGGGTGGTGTCAATCAGGTCGGGGGGTAGGGGTCGCCCGGCCCACAGGCACAGGGTGGTGTCCATCAGGTCGGGGGGGGGGAGGGGTCGCCCGGCCCACAGGCACAGGGTGGTGTCAATCGGGGGGGGGGGGTCGCCCGGCCCACAGGCACAGGGTGGTGCCAATCGGGGGGGGGGGTCGCCCGGCCCACAGGCACAGGGTGGTGCCAATCAGGTCGGGGGGGGGGAGGGGTCGCCGGGCCCACAGGCACAGGGTGGTGTCAATCAGGTCGGGGGGGGCGGGGTCGCCCGGCCCACAGGCACAGGGTGGTGCCAATCAGGTCGGGGGGGGGAGGGGTCGCCGGGCCCACAGGCACAGGGTGGTGTCAATCAGGTCGGGGGGGGGAGGGGTCGCCCGGCCCACAGGCACAGGGTGGTGTCAATCAGGTCGGGGGGGGAGGGGTCGCCCGGCCCACAGGCACAGGGTGGTGTCAATCAGGTCGGGGGCGTGAGGGGGGGAGGGGTCGCCCAGCCCACAGGCACAGAGTGGTGTCAATCAGGTCGGGGGGGGAGGGGTCGCCTAGCCCACAGGCAGAGGCTGGTGTCAATCAGGTCGGGGGCGTGAAGGGGGGAGGGGTCGCCCAGCCCACAGGCACAGGGTGGTGTCAATCAGGTCAGGGGTGTGAGGGGGGGAGGGGTCGCCCGGCCCACAGGCACAGGGTGGTGTCAATCAGGTCGGGGGGGGAGGGGTCGCCCGGCCCACAGGCAGAGGGTGGTGTCAATCAGGTCAGGGGTGTGAGGGGGGGAGGGTTCGCCCGGCCCACAGGCACAGGGTGGTGTCAATCAGGTCAGGGGTGTGAGGGGGGGAGGGGTCGCCCGGCCCACAGGCACAGGGTGGTGTCAATCAGGTCAGGGGTGTGAGGGGGGGAGGGGTCGCCCAGCCCACAGGCACAGGGTGGTGTCAATCAGGTCAGGGGTGTGAGGGGGGGAGGGGTCGCCCGGCCCACAGGCACAGGGTGGTGTCAATCAGGTCGGGGGGGAGGGGTCGCCCGGCCCACAGGCAGAGGGTGGTGTCAATCAGGTCAGGGGTGTGAGGGGGGGAGGGGTCGCCCGGCCCACAGGCACAGGGTGGTGTCAATCAGGTCAGGGGTGTGAGGGGGGGAGGGGTCGCCCGGCCCACAGGCACAGGGTGGTGTCAATCAGGTCGGGGGGGAGGGGTCGCCCGGCCCACAGGCAGAGGGTGGTGTCAATCAGGTCGGAGGGGGGGGAGGGGTCGCCTGGCCCACAGGCACAGGGTGGTGTCAATCAGGTCGGGGGGGGGAGGGGTCGCCCAGCCCACAGGCACAGGGTGGTGTCAATCAGCCCGCGGGTGGGGGGATGGGTCGCCCGGCCCACAGCCACAGGGTGGTGTCAATCAGGTCGGGGGGGAGGTGTCGCCCAGCCCACAGGCAGAGGGTGGTGTCAATCAGGTCGGGGGGGAGGGGTCGCCCGGCCCACAGGCAGAGGCTGGTGTCAATCAGCCCGGGGGTGGGGGGGGGAGGGGTCGCCCGGCCCACAGGCAGAGGGTGGTGTCAATCAGGTCGGGGGGGGGGGGGGAGGAACGGGGAGGGGTCGCCCGGCCCACAGTAAAGCCGCCTGCGGAGAACCCAGCCAGGAGGAGCATGTACCTCTTCCCCGGCTCATCTCCGGCTTGCAGTCCATTGGGATGCAGCTCTCCTCTCTCCCCCTCTCTCTCTCCCCCCCCTCTCTCTCTCACTCTCCCCCTCTCTCTCTCCCCCCCTCTCTCTCTCTCTCTCTCCTCCAAGGCCACCTCAGCATCCCAGCTGCACCCCAGCCCCAGCCGTGTCCCAGCACCTGAAAGCGGCTCCAGGCACGTCCCACTCGCCCTCCTCCTTGTTAGCTACCCGCCGCTCTACACAGGCGAGGCCCCTCGACTCTTCTTCCGCAGCCACATCGCTGGCAACTTTGACCCGTGATGAGCGGGTCAATTTCATCCACTTTGCTGCCAGCTTCCACCCCGACTTCAAATTCACTTGGTCCGTCTGTAGCAACGCTCTCCCTTTCCTCGATCTCTCTCTGGGAGACAAGCTCTCGACAGGCATCTTCTATAAACCCGCAAACTCCCACAGCTACCTCGACTCCACCTCTTCCCTCCCTGACCCCATAAGGATTCCTTTCCATACTCTCAATTTCTCCGTCTCAGACCCATCTGCACGCAGGACGTGGAATTCCCTGCCAGATCATCACAGGTGTCCTCCTTCTTCAAACCAAGTGGCTTTCCCTCTGCCACCTTCAACTCGGCCCTCTCCTGCAAATCCTCCAATGACCTGCACATCTGCCCTGGCCCCCTTTACCACCCACATGCAATAAGGACAGGATTCTTCATCCTCACCTTCCACCCCACCAGCCTCTGCATCCAACACATCCTCTTCTGCCATTTCCGCCATCCACTCCACTTCCCTCTCCGCCTTCCGCAAGGACCGCTCCCTCCGTGACTCCCTTGACCACTCTTCCCTCTCCACTAATCATCCCCTTGGGACCTATCCCTGTGACCGGAGGAGATGCTCCATTTGCGCCCGCACCTCCTCCCTCAGCACCACTCGGGGCCCCAAACTGTCTTTCCAAGTGAAACACCGTTTCACTTGTGAATCTGCAGGGATTATCTACTGCATCTGGTTCTCCCGCTGTGGTCTCCTCTACAAGAGGAGAGACTGGACGCAGTCTGGCACATTGCTTTGTTGAGCACCTCAGCTCCATCCATCACAATAGCTGTGGATTTCCAGTGGCCGCCCATTTAAATTCCCCACCCCATTCCCTTGCTGACATGTCTGTCCATGGTCTCATGCACTGCCAGACTGAGACCACCCGTAAATTGGAGGAATGTAGCAGCGGCTACACCTGCTCCTGCAATAACACATGCAACCAGATGGTTTGAGCTCAGTGAGCAGACTAGTTTATTGCAGGCTGCTGGGCTGCACTTATACTCCCAGCCCAGACCTGGCTGAGAACTGCGCTGGAGAGCGCTGACGTCATCCGGGCATCACGTGGTCCCCAAGCGCGGGTTTTTGAGCCCCGAGCTGGAAGGAAGGGAAACCCCCTGACAGCGCCATTTTGGCCGGCTGCCCCGCCGCGTGGCTTACAAGCGGGACCGGTTCGCTTGCCTTATTGTGAGCCGCCACACAGTCTCCCCACCAGAACCGGCGCCAATGTCCTTTTTTGCCGAGTGGCCTCGCTTCTTGGGCTGGGGAACGACCACTGGCTCTGTGAGATCAAGGTGCGCTGGCTTCAGCCTGTCCATGGTAAACAGCTCATGCCTGCCGCCCAAGTCCAGCGTGAACGTCGAGCCGGAACGCTGTATAACCCTGTATGGCCCCTCGTACGGTCGCTGCAGAGGTGCCGCGGTTGAGCCCCACCAAACGAAAACGAACTCCGCAGAAAGCAGCTCGCCAGGAACGTGAGTCGGGCGGGTGCCATGCCTGGGTGGCGGTGGGGGTTCGAAGGAGTCCAAGTGTGCCCTGAAATGAGGAAGTAGTTCATTCGGCGACCGCTGGGGATTGTGAGGTGCGCTGATGAACTCACCAGGTAGTGCCAGCGGTGCACTGTAGACCAGCTCAGCTGATGATGCCTGCAGATCTTCCTTGGGAGTGAAGCGGATGCCCAGGAGCACCCAAGGCAGTTCGTCCGTCCAGTCAGGACCGGAGAGGCGGGCCATGAGTGCCGACTTAAGGTGGCGGTGCAGATGTTCGACCAGTCCATTGGCCTGCGGGTGGTAGGCCGTGGTGCGGTGTAGCTGTATCCCCAACCTGTTGGTGACCTGTGCCCAGAGCGCAGATGTGAACTGAGCGCCCCGATCGCTGGTGAGGTGAGCTGGGACGCCGAACTTGGCGACCCAACCATGCAACAGGGCTCGGGAGCAGGAGTCGGTGGAGGCGTCTGCCATCGGGATCACCTCGGGCCAGCAAGTGGTGCGGTCCACCACCATAAACAGGTAACGGTTGCCCCGGGAAATGGGTAAGGGCCCGACAATATCTACGTGAATGTGGCTGAACCATTCTCGGACGTGCTCTAATTCCTGTACGGGCACCCGGTTGTGCCTGTGCACCTTGGACATCTGGCAATGGGTGCGTGTTCTGGCCCAGCCCGTGATCTGCTTCCGCAGCCCATGCCATACGAACCGTTCTGCCACCATCCGGACTGTGGACCTGATGGACGAATGTGAAAGGTCGTGGATGTGACGGAAGACCTGCCTGCGCCACTGCTGAGGAACCACTGGCCGTGGGGTGCCCAAGGAGATATCGTACAGGATGGTGCCTTCGCCGCTCGGAGTCAGGAGGCCTCGGAACCACAGGCCGGTGATGGCAGTCTTGAAGGCCCTCGTCTCATCAGCTTCCTGGTCCCGGGCGTGCTAGTCGAAGTCGAGCCCAGGCATCAGCGTCCAGATGGCCGGTCATGAGAGTACATCGGCAACCACATTGTCCTTCCCCGCCTTGTGCCGAATGTCAGCGGTAAACTCCTACAAGAAGGAGAGGTGACTCTGCTGGCGGGCCGACCAGAGATCCTTTCCCATCGCGAGCGCCTGGGTGAGGGGTTTGTGATCGATGAAGATGGTAAAAGTCCTCCCCTCCAAAGAATAGCGGAAATGCTGCACCGCCAGGTACTTGCTCAGTAACTCGCAGTCGACGACACTATACTTGCATTCCGGCGGGCGGAGCAGGCGGCTGAAGAATGCCAGCGGCTTCCAGTGCCCATTCATCTGCTGCTCCAGGATGGCACCGATGGCTGTGGCAGAGGCATCGACAGAGAGTGCCATATGCAGGTCGATGTGTGGGTGGGCGAACATGGCAGCCTTCGCGAGGGCATCCTTGGTGGCCTAGAATGTGGTGCAGGCTTCTGGGTTCCAAGCGAGCGTCTTGTACTTGGCTGCGATGAGGGCGAACAGCGGCTGCATGATGCGCGCAGCTCCAGGGTGAAGCGGTTGTAAAAGTTGACCATACCCGTGAACTCCTGCAGCCCTTTGAGGCTGTTCAGGCGTGGGAACTCTCTGATGGCGGCAACCTTCGCAGCAGCGGGCGTGGCTCTTTTGACCATGATGTTATGGCCCAGGAACTGCATGGACTCTTTCCTGAACTGGCACTTGGCCGGGTTGATGGTTAGGCTGAAGTTGGCCAGCCGGGAGAAAAGGGCACGTAGGTGGGCCTTATGATGCGCCCGGTCCTTGCTGGCGACAAGGATGTCGTCCAAATAAATAAAGACGAAATCCAAGTCCCTGCCCACAGAGTCCATGAGGCGCTGGAAGGTCTGAGCGACGTTCTTGAGCCTGAACAGCATGCGCAAGAATTCGAACAGGCTAAAGGGGGTGATGATGGCCGTCTTGGGTATGTCCTCGGGGTGCACCGGGATCTGGTGATATCCGCGTACCAGGTCAACCTTGGAGAAGACCCTCATGCCATGCAGGTTGGCCATAAAGTCCTGGATGTGAGGGATGGGGTAACGGTCAGGAATGGATGCCTCGTTGAGCCGTCGATAGTCTCCGCAGGGACGCCAGCCGCTGGAGGCTTTCAGGACCAAGTGGAGCGGCGAGGCCCACGGGCTGTCAGACCGCTGAATGAACCCCAGCTCCAAAGCAGGTGCGAAAACTCCTTCGCTTCCTGGTGCTTGTCAGGCAGGAGCCGGCGTGCCTTGGCATGAACCAGCGGGCCCTGGGTGGGGATGTGGTACGGCGAGGGGTCATGTTTGGCGCCAAACATGACCCACGCTTGAATATCCCATGTGGAACCCTAGGGAATCCTTATAGGTGCCAGCAGAAGAACAGAGTCCAGCTCCTTCTATTCACCGTATACGGACCCCCAATTCAACATAGTCAACCTGACGCCTCCCCATCCAGCACCGACCGCCACAATCACCCCCTATCCAGAGACCCTTCCAGTTGGAATGTGTTTTTATGCACAAATCTGAAATCATCACAATTATTTAACGCCATTACTATTATTCTGTTATCCGAAGTAAAAGATTCTGTACCTGTACAACCCTGAGATTCTTTTCCCTGCGGGCGAGGCAGAATTACCACTTATTAGTAGTGCAAAAAAAACTACTCAACATAAACACATGTAAACAAACTTTATAATATAGAGATAAAAAGTGCAAAAGTAAAAGTCCTTAAATGAGCCCCTGATTGAGTTTGTCGTGGAGGAGTCTGATGGTAGCAGCTGTTCCTGAAGCTGGTGGGGTGAGTCTTGTGCCACCTAGATCTCTTTCCTGATGGCAGCAGTGAGAACAGAGCACGTGTTGGGTGGTGTGGTCAGCACACTTTCCACCACACATCTGTGGAAATTTGCCAGGGTTTCTGGTATCATACCAAACCTCCGCAAACTCCTGAAGAAGCAGAGACGCTGACGTCCTTTCTTCACAGTGCCATTGGTGTGTTGCGTCCAGGAAAGAGCCTCCAAGGTAGTGACTCATACGAACTTAAATTTGCTCACCCTCTTCACCTCTGAAGCCCCAAAGTTAACAGGAACGTACACCTCTGATTTTCCCTTCCTGAAGTCAACAATCAGCTCCGTACGGAAAGTTGCATAATGTTGATGAGACGATAGCCCAAAACCTTATATATAAATGCAATTCTAAATTATTATCTGACCCTAAAGAAGCTCCTCCCTATTAAAGCATATAATAACAAAATGGAATAAAATTAATAGTCAAATTGGGGGTGGGATCTTTCACCTAAAACACCTCTCGCTCAAAATATATTAATTCCATTAATGATTGATAATAAAATCCTGGACACTTGGTCCCAGAGAGGGGTCCAGTGTATTGAGGATTATTATGAGCAGGGAGAATTTATGACATTTGAGCAAATTAGGAATAAATATGGAGTTTTAAATACATCTTTTTTCTGCTATCTTCAGTTAAGATCTTATTTAAGGGACGTTAGGTCTAGCACTAACCTTAGCACAGGGTAGCGAAGCAGAGAGACTGGTTTGAAAGGGGAGCATAAAAAAATGTATTTCTAAAATGTATCCTTACTTCAGGCAGGAACCCCTAAACAAATGATAAATGAAGATAAAGGTAGGAATCAGATTTGGGTATAGAAATTGATGCATTTTGCTGGTCTGACTTCTGTCAGGACATGATTAACATGATTAATGTGTTGGTATCGGCTGGTCCAATATAACTTCTTGCATCAGCTCTACCTTACTCCACAAAAATAACATAAATTCAAATCGGAAATATCACATCAATGTTTTCAATGTGGTCAAGGAATAGGGACTTTCTTGCATTCATCCTGGTCGTGCCCTAAAGTGAGGCCTTTCTGGGAAGATTTGGGTAATTTGCTGGAAAAAAATAATTGGAATCTGATACTGTCAGGAACCTTGAATTATTTTTATTGGGGAATTTAGAGGATGTAAGACCCAAAATGAGGCTGTGGAAATATCAATTAAAATTTGTTAAACTCGCTTCAGGAATGGCCAGGAAATGCACTGCAGTGACTTGGAAATCTGATTCCCAACTAGATTTAGTCGGCTGGAAGATAAAAATCCATCATTGTGTTCCCCTGGAAAAGGTCACCTATAACCTCAGAAACAGGGGGGATGTATTTTCAAGAATATGGAATTCATACCCAAGGTACATTGGGGAAAATCTTTGACATTCCCTCCTCCTATCTCTTCCCCCCCGGTGCTCGCAGCGCTGAGGACCCGAGATAAGCCAGGTTACTTTCCCCTTGAGGGGAGTGGGGTTTATCTGAGGTGAAGCCAATTCTTTTTCTTATTCTTTCTCTTTTCTTACTTTTTCTTCTGGAGGGGGATGGGTTCCTCTTATTTTGTTCTTCTTTCTCTCTATTCTCTTTTTCTCCTTTTGGTTCAACGTGGACATTGAATTTGCATTTTTGTAGTATTATTGTAATTTTTCTTTCTTTATAACAATTGAATCACATGTTGACTTTTTTTCTCACTTTCTTCAACATCAACCTGCAGATCGATATTTGTATCATTCTGTTAATATTATGGAAATTGATGTTTTATTTTTTGATTATTCTTCATTTTGACTGCACGTTGATTGAAAATTCTCAAAATAAAATATTCAAAAAAACCCATTCAGCTCCTTGGTTTTGGTGACATTGAATGCAAGGTTGTTGTTGGTGCATCATTCGGCCAAGTTTTCAACCTCTCTCCTGTATGCTGATGCAACACCCCTTTTTATACAACCTATCAGCAGATTTGTAGATGTTGTCATACCGAGCCACACAGTCATAGGTATATAGCGAGTAGAGCAGGGGGCTAAGAATGCAGCCCTGTGGTGCTCTGGTACTGCTGGAGATTGTGGGGGAGATGTTCTTACCAATCCTCGCAGACTGTGGCCTGGAGGTGAGGAAATCCAGAATCCAATTACACAGTGGGGTGTTGAGTCCCAGGACTTGGAGCTTACTTTTATCTGTTTTGAGGAGATAATGGTGTTGAATGCCAAACTGCAGTCGATAAAGAGCATCCTGATGTCTACATCTTTGCTGTTCAGGTGTTCTAGGGCCCTGTGTAGAATCAGTGGGATGGCATCTGCCGCTCACCTGTTGCAGTAGGCAGATTGGAACAGAACTATGTCACTGCTCAGACAGGAACTGTTATGCTTCAACATCAGACTTTCAAAAGACTTCATCACTATTGCTGTGAGTGCCATTTAGGCATGTTACCCCATTCTTCTCGGGCACTGGTACAATGGACGCCTGTTTGAATCAGATGGGTTTTATGCTGGAGTGAGATGTTGAAGATATTGTGAATATGTTGGTAAGTTGATCATTACAGGTTTTTAATACTTGACCAGGTATCCGCCCGGACCAGATGCTTTCCTCAGATTCACTCTCATGAAGGCAGCTCGCATGTCATCCATGGATATGGGCAGGTGAGGATCATGATGGGATATGGGGTGTGCAGTAGTGATTCTTGTGTTTGAATATACATAGAAAGCATTGAGTGAAGCTTTTCCATCTCCTATTGCACCAGATTTGGTTTTGTAGCAAGTTATGTCATTTAGGCCCTGCCACAGGTGTCGGGAGCCTGGGAGTGGCCCACAGAACCAGAATCAGAATTTATTGTCAGGAACATTCATTTTGCTGCCAAATTACAGTGCAAATATTCCTATAAATTAATGCAAAAAAAGAGAAAATGAGGTGGTGACTGTGGGTCATCGTCCATTCAGAAATCTGGTGGCAGAGGGGAAGAAGCTGTCCTTGTCCTCAGGCTCCTGTACCTCTTTCCTGATGATAGCAGAATGAAGAGGGCATGGCCTGGGTGGTATGGGTTCTTGAGGATAGAGACTGCTTTCTTAAGACATCAGCTCTTGTAGACGTCCTCGATGGAGTGAGGACTGGTGCCCGTGATGGCGCTAGCCGAGTTCAAAACTCAGTAGTCTTTTCCTGTCCTGTGCATTGGCACGTTCATACCAGACAGTGACGCAACCAGTCAGAATACTCTCCATGGTACACCTGTAGAAATTTGCAAGCGTCTTCAGTGACCAACCAAATCTCCTCAAACTCCTCATGAAGTATAGCTGCAGATGAGCCTTCTTCGTGATTGCATCAACATGGAGGTCCCAGGACCGATCTGAAGAGATGTTGACACCCAGGAACTTGAAGTTCTTCATTTTTTAATTTTTACTTGTTTACTTTTCCTCCCGTCCCCCTGAGAAAAGTGAGAAAAATTGAAAAAGAATAGAGAGCAAGAATATAAAATAGTCTAAACTAAAAAGAGAGGAAAAAATGATACATTGTCAAGTGCACACCATCCACCTTAAATTATCTAGCTTTTCTAGATCCAGGGGAGGGGTGAACTTGAAGTCATTCACCATTTCCACCACTAACCCCTCAATGAGGACTAGTTCCTGATATTCTCCTCCTGACATCCACAATCAGTTCCTTAGTTTTGCTAACTGAGTGCAGGTTGTTGATGCAACACCATGCTCCCTTATCGCCATCTGTTATTCTGCAAGCAAATTTGTAGACAGCATTTGAATTGTGCTGCACAACACAGTCATGGGTGTAGAGAGAGTAGAGCAGTGGGCTAAGCACGCATCCTTACACACACAAGTACACACACACACACTTGCACACACATGCAAACACAAGCGCACACAAACACGTTCACATATACACGCACACACAAACAAGCACACACACAAACACATTCACACACACACAAACACGTTCACACATACACGCACACAAACAAGCACACACACACATTCACACACAAACACGTTCACACACACACAAACATGTTCACACATACACGCACACACTAGCACACGCAAACACAAGCACACACACCCCCAAGTGTATACACACACCCCTGTACTATTCTATGAAACCTGTACATCAATGCTCCCAAGGACCTTGCCATGTACTTTACACCTTATTGCATTTAGTTTTATCCTCCACATCTTTCTCCCTGCTGCTGTTAGGCTTCCCACCTTCTCCTTGCCAAATGAGCTGAACCCCACTTGACCTTCCTACAAGGTCCCGCTCCAGTTTATTTGCAACCCAGCCTTCCTGTGAAGGTTCCGCCTGCCCCAGATGCAATCCCCGTGATCCAAGAACCAAACTCTTCAGCCACACCATCGCCTGTCCTGTCCTGCCACTTAAAAAGACAAATGGTAGGTTGGCCTTCACATCAAGAGGATTTGAGTATAGGAATAAGGATACTTTACTGCAGCTGTACAGAGCCTTGGTGAGACCCCACCTGGAGTTTTGTGTGCAGTTTTGATCACCTTATCTAAGGAAGGATGTTCTTGCAATGGAGGGAGTGCAGAGGCGATTCACCAGGCTGATACCTGGAATGGCAGGAATGACTTATGAGGAAAGATTGCGCAAATTGGGATTGTACTCGCTGGAGTTTAGAAGATTGAGAGGGGATCTCATAGAGACCTATAAAATTCTGGCTGGACTGGACAGAATGGATGTGGAAGGGAGTCCAGAACCCGGGGCCATGGTTCAAGGATAATAGGCAAACCATTTAGAACCGAGATGAGGAGGAATTTCTTTACCCAGAGGGTGGTGAATCTGTGGAATTCATTGCCACAGAGGACAGTAGAGGCAGGTTCATTGAATATATTTAAGAGGGAAGTAGATCTATTTCTTCAGTATAAGGGTATTAAAGGTTACGGAGAGAAGGCGGGGACGGGGTACTGAACTTTAAGATCAGCCATGATCTCGTTGAATGGCGGAGCAGGCTCGAAGGGCCGAATGACCTACTCCTGCTCCTATCTTCTATGTTTCTACCCTCTTTCACACAGGGAGCAATCCTGATGTTAGCATAAAACCATAATATATAAGAGCAGGAATAGGCTATTCAGTCCATCGAGCCTGCCCCACCATTTAATCATGAGCTGATCCATTCTCCCACAGCTCCAGTGCCTGTCCTTTTCCTCATAACCTTTGATGCCCTGGATAATCAAGAACCTATCAACCTTTGCCTTAAATAAACCTAATAACTTGCTTTCCCTGTTCAGTAGCTATGACCCTAAAGTGAACCTTAAACCTATGCTCCAGATCAGATCTTCTAATGCTCTTCACAGCAGTGAGTAAACACAATGTCCATGTAAACCTCACCAATCCTCTGGATTGGAATTGAGTTCCACTGGCAAAGTGATTTAAGTTCAAGTTTATAATCTTACCTTGATGAAGGGCTCAAGCCTGAAATGTTGGTTGTGTATCTTTACTTTTTGCTACATAAAGTTCACTGTCTGACCTGCTGAGTTTCTCACGCATTTATGCTTTTATTTCAATTTTATTATCACTTAATTGCACATGTACAACTAAATGAATCAGTCTAACCAGGTTAGTGCAATGCTGTTACAGTGACTGGGACCAGGGTTCAAATCCAACGTCTGAAAGGAGTTTGTATGTCCTCCCCATGTCTGCTTGGGTTTTCTCAGGTGTTCAACTGTTCAAAACGTTCCAGGGAGAAGGTCAATTGGGTGAGATTGGACGGCACGGGCTCGTGGACTGAATGGCCCTGTTACCATGCTATATATCCAAATTAAATATTAAAATTGAAACAATAGTTTCTCCAGACCACAGTGCACATACATACACACACGATACACAGCACAATCTAATCACATAGATACATCCAAGATACAATGTAAAATAAAGATATAAAAATATTTTGGAATGATTTACTCAGTTACAAGAACCTATTGGTGAACACCAGTTGGAATGTTCTGGAAAATTAGCCATTTGTTAATTTGGGTGTCACGTCAGTTTGAAAGATTCATCTGACTAAATGCCTGGCTGATTACATTTTACAATTCTTGGTCACCAGCAGCTGATGCCTCGAGGACTCCAGTATCAATCTATTATTAATCTCTATATTTAGCATCTGAACGCTTGCTAACTGTCGAGGGCTCCCTGTCACACATCTATAACAGAGCTTCACCCAGATACGATGTGGCCAGGAATAATTCTGACGTGTGTTTTAAAATTTTACTCTCCCCTCACCAAATTTCAAATCATTTTGCCTCTTTCCCTGAACAGCCAACATCACAAAGGCCCTGGTCACGATCTTTTCTCCCTGCTACTCGGGCAGAAGGTACAGAAGCCTGAAAACCAGCACCTCCAAGTTCAAGAACAGTTTATTTCCAACAGCTCTCAAGATTCCTTTATTGCCATGTAATAAAACAGGTGTAATATTACACGATATTTGTTTTAGTGGATGTAAGGCAGGCAGATTCACTAACAGCAGAAATTGCCTGGCACCCCTTCCATTCAGAGAGAGAAGCAAAAGAGTGTCCGCCCAGAGTCACCGTACAGCTCAGAGTCAGCCATACAGACTCCGTTCCAAACCATCCTTACTACCCTAGCCATAAATTTCCCCACGGCCAAAGATTCTGTCTGCACAATTGAACTATCGCGTATTTCTTACGCAAACTGCTGAAGTGAATATCTATTACCTTTTTATCTCTCCTCTGTGGTAATTTAATGGAGGCGTCGCTTATTAATGTTTCCCACGTACCTGTGTAGCTGCAGCAAGCACGAAGAATTTCAGTGCATTTGTATATTGTCAGAATCAGAGTTTATTGATATGAACATGTTATGAAATTCATTGTTTTGTGGCAGTATCACAGTGCAAACATTTATGTAAACCACCTCACAAAATAAGTGTTAAAAAGTGGCACGGTTGGCGTAGTGCAACACTGTTACAGCGCCAGTGATCGGGACCAGGGTTCGAATTCCGCGCTGACTGTAAGGAGTTTGTACATTCTCCCCATATCTGCGTAGGTTTTCCCTGGGGGCTCCGGTTTTCTCCTACCACTCGAAATTACCGGGGGTTGTAGCTTAATTGGGTGTAAATTTGGTGGCACAGATTCGTGGACCGAAATGGCTTGTTTTCCGTGCTTTGTCTAAATTTAAAAAGTCAAAGTGAGGCAGTGTCTGTGGTTTATTGTTCATTCAGGAATCTGATGGAAAGGGGAAGAAACTGTCCTTGTGTTGCTGAGTGCCCATCTTCAGGCACCTGATGGTAGTAGAGTGAAGAGGGCATGGGGATCTTTGAGGATAGAGGCTGCTTTCTTAAGCCTCTTGCAGATGTCTTTGATGGAGTGAAGTCTGGTGCTTGTGATGTTGCAGGCTGAGTTAACAACCCTCTGGAGTTTTTTTTCTTGTCCTGAGTGTTGGCATCTCCATACCAGACAGTGATGCAACCAGCCAGAATGCTCTCTGCAGTACACCTGTAGAAGATTTCGAGAGTCTTTGGTGGCATACCGAATCTCCTCAAACTAATCACAAAGTATAGTTACTGGTGAGCCTTCTTCGTGATTGCTTCGTCATGTAGGCTCCTGGACAGATCTTCGGCGATATTGACACCCAGGAATTTGAAGTTCTTCATCTCTCCACTACTGAGCCCTTGAAGAGGACTGGTTCGTGTTCTCCTGACTTTCTCCTGAAGTCCACAATCACCTCCTTGATTTTGCTTGTTTGTTGAATGCAAGGTTGTTGGTATACTCAGGAATATGGGAGTAAACTCTCAATCATTCATCCCTATGTTGAGAAATGATGCCAAAATCTTCCTGTGAGTATTTGCAAACATGGAACTATTCCCTTTGTGTGATTCAATCAGGCCGAGAGGGCACAAGACCTCTGGAAGTTTTACTTGCCCTTGTAGATTGAGGTGTTAACTGCAACCAGTCAGTCATGGCCCTGACCTCAGTGCTGACACGAGGCTCAGCCAGGGCTCCTTCACCTGCTCCCATTCTTTCTCAACTTTCCTGCCCTTCACAACCTGTCTCTCCATTTTTCATTTGCCCAGAATTTAACACAATTGTGTTTAAGGTGAGTGGAGGAAAGTTTAGGGGAGATGTCAAGAGGTATTTGTTTTTTAAACAGAGAGTAGTGGGTGCCTGGGATGCATTGCCAGGGGTGGTGGTGGAGGAGGCTGGTTCAATAGGGACATTCAAAAGACTGTGAAATAGGCACATGGATGTAAGAAAAGTAGAGGGCTAGAGTTAGATTGTTGTGGAGTAGGTTTACATCGTAGGCTGAAGGGCCTGGACTGTGCTGTGCTCAACTCAGGCCCCTCTACTGCCCTTCCCCTTCCAACCTATATTTGTTACTATCCTCTCTCAAACCCAGTCTCGATAAAGGGATCTGGTCTGAAGCGTTGGCTCTCTGACTCTTTCCGCGGATGCTGCCTGACCCGCGGAGTCCCTCCACTTTCTCATTTCCTCTAGATCCCAACATCTGCAATTTACGCCTCGGTGTTCCATGATTGAGGCGTGACTGATAATCTGGACAGCACCACGCATGCAGTCCAGATTAAATAATCACCAGGGCTTTAAAACAGCCATTATCAATGGCCCTGGGACCACAGTGCATTCAGGGGGGCCACAAACTGAAATCATAAAATATTTTTATGTCTTTTATTTAGTCTGTAAGATAGAAGTATGGAAGAAACCAACTAAATGTGACTGTTTCACAGGGAAGGGGGGCCCATAAACTTAAAGCAGAGCCCTCAGGGGACCATAGCCAAAAAAAAGGTTGAGAATGGCTGCTTTAATCAAAGACAGTCCATTCTCTTAATAGCTTACGATTTGATTAATTGTTGTAAATGGATTGGCATTGAGAAAGGCTTGAAGTCATAAAGCATGGAAACAGGCCTCTGTCAACCAGTCAGAGGAACGTAGAACACTGCAGCTCATGATGTTCTGCTGACCTATGTAACCTACTCAGTAACAATCTAACCTTTCCCTCCCTCACACCCATAGCCCTCTATTTGTCTTACATCCAAATGCCTGTCTAAGCATCTTATGAATGTCCCGATTGTACCAGCCACCACCACCACCTTCACCAATCTCTGTGGGAAAAAAACCTACCTCTGATGAATCCCCTAAACCTTCCCCTTACATTAAACACTATTGGTCTTTCCTATGATCATTGATGACCATGAAACACCTATTTACACAACATCTACCCTAGTTCTTATTCTCACCAACACTCCCAAGATTCTACCACTTGCTTACACCCCGGTGTCAACTCACAGTAGACGATAAACCTACCGATCTGCACATCTTTGGGATGTGGGAGATAACAGAGCATAGAGTCTGCAGATGCTGTGACTGTAGTAAAGACACAGAAATACTGGAGGAACTTAGCCAGTCTCACAGTGTCCTATGGAGATAAAGGTATCTTACTGACGATTCAGGCCTGTGTCTTTCTTCAAGGTGTAAGCAAAAAGCAGGCAGGCATCTGAATTAAAGACTGGGGAGAGAAAGGGGTAGGAATGGGAAGGGGAGGAGTCCAGACCAACAGCCAAAAGGTGATACAGGAATAGGATATGATAAGATGAAAGGTGAAAATTAATTTTTGCTCTATGAAAGGAGACAGAGGGAGGAGGGAAGAGAGAGAGATTGAAATAGGTGGCCACTGGGTGATCCACACTATTTGAGGTGGACAGAACCAAGATACTCAATGAAGTGATCTCTCAGCCTGTGCCCAGTCTCTCCGGTGTAGAGGTGACCTCAACAGGAGCATCAGATGGAGTTGATGATCCATGTAGATTCACAAGTGAAGATTTGGTTCACTTGGAAGTACTGTTTGGGAGCCCTGAATGGTGTGAGGGAGAAGCTGTGGGCGCAAGTGGAGCATCTCCTGTGGTCAGAGAGGTAGGTTTCAAGGGGGCGATTGGTGGGGAAGGAGGAAAGGAGATAGGTGGAAGATAGGGGGAAATCATGGAGGGAGCGGTCCATGCGGAAGGCATGTCTGGTGGTGGGATCACGTAGTAGGTGGCAGATATGTCAGAGGATGATATGTTGGACATGGAAGCTGATGGGGTGGAAAGTGAAGTCAAATCCTGTCTTTGTTGTGCATGGGGATGGAGGGGGCCTGTGCAGATGTGAAGGTAATGGATGGTATGCGGGTGAGGGGATAAATTGATGGTGGTAGAGGGAACGCCACGTTGTTTGAAGAAGGAAGACATCTCTGATGATCTGGTATGGAAGGACTTGTCCTGGGAACAGAGATGGAGGAATTGAGAGAATGGAATGGAATCCTTACAGGGGACAGGGTGGAAAGAGGTGGAGTCGAGGTCGCTGTGGGAGTTGGCGGGTTTATAGTTGTCTGTCAAGAGTTTGTCTCCCGAGATGGAGACTGAGAGATGGAGGAAAGTTGCTTGAGATAGACCTAATGTATTTGAGGTCAGGGTGGAAATTGGCAGCAAAGTGCACAAAGTTGATGAGCTCATCACAGGGAAAATGTGCAAACTCTATACAGACAGCATGGGAGGTCAGGAATGACAGCATTGATCTCTGACTCTGGGTGCTTGGAAAGCATTGCCAGGAGTGTTGGTACAATAGGAACATTTAAATGACTCTTAGGCACACGATATAAGAAAAAAATAGAGAATTAAGGGTGTCAGGAAGGAAAGGTATGTTGAGTAGTTTTTATCGTTGGCACAACATCATGGGCCAAAGGGTCTGTACAGTGTTGTAATGTTCTATGTTCTACCCCATTGACCTACTTGGCTGAATGACCTCAACAACTTACCCCCAGAGTAACCCTGACATCCTATCATAGGCATTCCCTTTGTCCGATCCTTCCCTCCCACTGCCCTACCTAACTTGTTTTCCCTCTTTCCCTGTTCTTTGACCTGAACCATGAATGCGACAGAAACCTGTGGGTTTCCAGCATTTTCCATTTTTTATTTCAAATGTCCTGCATCTGCAGGATTTTCCAAAAAAAACTTGAAATGCAACTTGTTATTATGTACCCAATCCTGTATCCTGTAACCTCAGTCTCTTAAAAATCTAACTGAGCAAGTTATCCTAGAATACTTATACATATATATTTTTATGTATGCATGTGATTATAACGTGTTATGAGATAAGTGTGTGTGAGTGTGAATATGTGTGTGAGAGTGTGTGCGTATGTGTGTGTGGTGACTGTTATATCAGGATGGCCTGGTCCAGAGGAGCAGAGTTTTCATAGAGCTGCTTACCAAATCCGTGGATTTAGTGGAGCATAGAGCCATAAAGCAGAGTTTGGGCCCTTTGGCACACAATGTCATCATGTCTGATATAAACATACTCCATGGTGAAACGTTATAAAATTATGAGGGGTATAAATAGGGTACATGCAAGCAGGCTTTCCCCACTGAGGATGGGTGAGACAAGTATAAAAGGACATGGGTTAAGGGCGAAAGGTGAAATATTTCAGGGGAACATTGTGGGGTAATTTCTTCATGCAGAGAGTGGAGAGAATGTGGACAAGCTGCCAGCTGAATTCGGGCTTGATCTGGACATTTAAGAACAATTTGGACAGGTACAATGATAGGAGGGTATGGAGGGATATGGTTTGGGTGCAGACCAGTGGGACCAGGCAAAATAATAGTTCAGTGTGGACTAGTTCAGGTGAAGGGCCTGTTTCCATTGTTCCGGTCAATTCCCTCCCACACACCTATAACCCTCTAGTTTTCTTACATCCATAGCCTATCTAAGAGTCTTTTCAATGTCCCTATTGTACCAGCCTCCACCACCACCCATGGCAATACATTCCAGGCATCCACCATTCTGTGTGAAAAACATACTTCTGACATCTTGCCTAAACTTTCCTCCCTTCACCTTAAGCAGATGTCCTTTTGTTGGATCTTGTTAAGAATGTTCTTCATTTTAGTACTGGGGAAGTTCACTTCGAGGTTGTTCATTCCCAAAAATGTTCTTCAGCTTCTGAAAGATAATCACCACAGATTGCAAACTTTGGAGATGGAATTCCACACATCCATGTCCTCGTGAGACCACCAACACCCACCCACTGGGTAACCCCACATGTCACCCTGGGACCCTTCCTCCCACATATGGCATCAAGAATTTCTTTGTTCCTTATTCCTGTGGAGGGGGTAGAAACAAACTAGAGAATTCAACAGAACTACAGGCCCTTCAGCCCACCTGGTCTACACGAACTGTCTGGACTGGGGATGGGGTCAGATCTGGGGTGGGGTCTGGACTGGGGATGGGGTCAGATCTGGGGTGGGGTCTGGACTGGGGATGGGGTCAGATCTGGGGTGGGGTCTGGACTGGGGATGGGGTCAGATCTGGGGTGGGGTCTGGACTGGGGATGGGGTCAGATCTGGGGTGGGGTCTGGACTGGGGATGGGGTCAGATCTGGGGTGGGGTCTGGACTGGGGATGGGGTCAGATCTGGGGTGGGGTCTGGACTGGGGATGGGGTCAGATCTGGGGTGGGGTCTGGACTGGGGATGGGGTCAGATCTGGGGTGGGGTCTGGACTGGGGATGGGGTCAGATCTGGGGTGGGGTCTGGACTGGGGATGGGGTCAGATCTGGGGTGGGGTCTGGACTGGGGATGGGGTCAGATCTGGGGTGGGGTCTGGACTGGGGATGGGGTCAGATCTGGGGTGGGGTCTGGACTGGGGATGGGGTCAGATCTGGGGTGGGGTCTGGACTGGGGATGGGGTCAGATCTGGAGTGGGGTCTGGACTGGGGATGGGGTCAGATCTGGGGTGGGGTCTGGACTGGGGATGGGGTCAGATCTGGGGTGGGGTCTGGACTGGGGATGGGGTCAGATCTGGGGTGGGGTCTGGACGGGATGGGGTCAGATCTGGGGTGGGGTCTGGACTGGGGATGGGGTCAGATCTGGGGTGGGGTCTGGACTGGGGATGGGGTCAGATCTGGGGTGGGGTCTGGACTGGGGATGGGGTCAGATCTGGGGTGGGGTACGGTCTGTGGACAGGAGCAGAGCTGGATAGGGTCTGGTCTGGGGACAGTTAGAGCTGGGATGATGTCCAGACTTGGGACGGGGGTCAGAGCTGGGGTGGGATACAGTCTGGGAACAGGATAGGGTCCGAGCTGGGAGCTAGAGACTGGGACAGAGTTGAAGTGGGGTCAGGACTGGGGACACGGTCAGAACTGGGATGGGGTATGGTCTGGGAAGGAGTCTCACTGGGAACTGGGTCCGGAAAATCAAGGGTGAAATGTTTGGGAGACAGGATCAAAAGTACTTGAATATTTCCTGCTCCTTTAAATTTAAACAGGTGACGGGAAAATTCCAAACTACATAAACAATCTGGAAGAGGGAAAAGAGTAGTGTATCTGAGTTTGCTGATGGCACTCAATTGAGTGGAAAAGCAGATTGGGTAGAGGATAAGGAGAGCCTGCAGAGATATTGATAGGGTTAAGTGAATGGGCAAGGGTCTGGCAGGTGGAGTACAATGTTGGTAAATGTTAGGTTATCCACTTTGAAAGGAAAAGTGAAAGATCAGATTATTATTTGTTATTGTGATTTAAAGCAATTGCAGCATGCAGAAGGACTTGGGAGTGCCTGTGCATGAATTGTAAAAGGTTGGTTTGCAGGTGCAGCCAGCTATCAAGAAGGCAAATGGATTGTAGGCCCGTCACTGCTGGAGGGATTGAACTTCAGAACAGGGAAGTTATGCTGCAAATGTACAAGGTATTGGTGAGGCCCCATATGGAGCACTGCATGCAGTTCTGGCCTCCTTACTTGAGGAAGGATGTACTGGCTTGGAGGTGGGAGAGATGAAGGGGTTAGCTTATGAGGAGACATTGAGTCGTCTTGGACTGTATTTGCTGGAATTCAGAAGAATGAGAGGGAACATATAAAATTATGAAAGGCATAGATAAGATAGAGATAGGTAAGTTTCCATTGGTGGGAGTGACTAGAACTAGGGGGACATAGCCTCAAGGTTCAGGGCAGTAGATTTAGGATGAAGATGGTGAAAATCTGTGGAATTCATTGTTCATGGAAGCATTGGAGGTGACCTCAGTAAATATATGTTGAATAGATGTTCACATAGTTGGGGAATTTAGAGATATGGGGAAAAAGGCTGGTAGGGGAAGATGAGCCTATCATCAGATCAGCCATCGTCTCACTGAATGGTAGAGCAAGCATGATGGGCCGAATGGCCTACTCCTGCTCCAATTCCTTATTTTCTTCTGTTCTTCTGCTGAGATCTTGTAGAAAATAGTGAAATAAAAGTGTGTGTGTGTTGTGTATCAATGGGAATGCCGTCCAATAATCCAAAAAACCAGCTCTCCCCTGCACCACGAAAATGCCGAGGCACCAGATTATCAGAGTTGACTGTACACGTCTGAATGGCCAGTTTATCATCGAAACCTAATTCTAGGCTCCTACTGGATGTAAAGGTCATTTACTGAAGCAAGAGCATGTTTTTCCTCTGTTAATCATCCAGAAAGCTTTCTCTGATAATTGCTCTTTCGAATAATTACCTTTACAAACATCAGGAATCTGCCCGGGTTTTTATAAAATCTCCTGCTGGATCATTCCCAGGTTGCCTACACTGCTTCAGACTCGAATTCACTGGCTGGTAAGCTCGGTTAATATATTCACATCTTTCTTTTCTTCATTACAGTCAGAAAATTGGTTGGAATAAATTTATATAATTGCCACCAGATTTCCATTTCCATTTTAATTACCTTCAGGTTTAACAACAAGAAAAGTCAAGTTGAACCAATATAAATCACCCAGATATTATGGACATACAGCAAAAAGAATTGTAATGGGGTTAGGATATTACACATGAATTTATTATTCAGCGAACCTGAGGTATTTTGAATTAGAAATATAGGAAGATAATTGGATGCTGTTTGGGAGGAAGACACTATGAAAGCTGGTTAGGGAGCATTATTTCTCTCATTGCTTCTTCAGAAGTGTTAAAGCTAAAAGAAGGAAGATTCTTATCTCTGGGGACCTCAGAACCATAGAACGACAGAGCATTATGATACAGAATCAGGCCCTTCATCCCTGTGCTGAACTATTTTTTTGCCTAGTCCCACTGACTTGCCTTCCATACCCCTCCCATCCATGCATCTGTCCAAATTCTACTGAAATGTTAAAATTGAGGCTGGTAGATTCAACCATAACATGAACAGGGTGCTCCCATTCAGCAACTCACCTCTCCCGATGAGGAAGCTGTTTGGCTCATCAAGTCTATGCACCTCTCTAAACAACCCCATTGAACCAGTAGTCAGTACAGGCCAAGGACGCTGGTTGAATGGAGTTGCTGGACCCTCCCCCCCACCCCATGAAATGGGCTAACCACAGAACTCAGGACCACCACTGTATGGACCATTCTCTGCTGAGGGGATGTCTCCCTGAGAGTCCCAATGATTATTAACCCTTCCCTGCTCAAATTCCCACCTGCACATGTTGTCACACTGGACTCAGTAGGCCAGGCAGCATCCAAGGAGATTATGATGATCGAATGAGAATGACTTTATTGTACAATGTACCAAAATTCTTACTTGCTGCAGCCGAACATGTACAGTAAAACTCCAGAATTCAAGGAACTGGCAATCTCAACTAAAAGAAATTGTGGAAAATAAATATGTAAAAAATGCAGAAGTTTAAAATTGGTGCACCAAGACACATTCTAAAGCAATGGGAAAATTCACTTAAACGGCAATAGGTGCCAGATACCAGGGGTTTTACTGTACTTTATAAAAATAAATGTTGGAATGGTTGGAATGAAAATAAAAGATGAAAATGTTGGAATGAAAATAAATGGTTCAATGTTGGAAAACTGCAGTCAGACGAAGCGAGAGGAAACTTCCAGGCAAACCTCAAAGCAAAGCTCGACGTTGCAACCCGCCTCACGGACCCGTCCCCTGAAACCCTCTGGGATCAGTTGAAGACTACCATACTGCAATCCACTGAAGAGGTACTGGGCTTCTCCTCCAGGAAAAACAAGGACTGGTTTGACGAAAACAGCCAGGAAATCCAGGAGCTGCTGGCAAAGAAGCGAGCTGCCCACCAGGCTCACCTTACAAAGCCGTCCTGTCCAGAGAAGAAACAAGCCTTCCGTCGCGCATGCAGCCATCTTCAGCGCAAACTCCGGGAGATCCAAAATGAGTGGTGGACTAGCCTCACCAAACGAACACAGCTCAGCGCGGACATTGGCGACTTCAGGGGTTTCTACGAGGCTCTAAAGGCTGTGTACGGCCCCTCACCCCAAGTCCAAAGCCCGCTGCGCAGCTCAGACGGCAAAGTCCTCCTCAGCGACAAGATCTCCATCCTCAACCGATGGTCAGAACACTTCCAATCTCTTTTCAGTACCAACCGCTCAGTCCAAGATTCCGCCCTGCTCCAGCTCCCTCAACAGCCCCTAAGGCTAGAGCTGGATGAGGTTCCCACCCTGGATGAGACATATAAGGCAATCGAACAACTGAAAAGTGGCAAAGCAGCAGGTATGGATGGAATCCCCCCAGAAGTCTGGAAGGCTGGCGGCAAAACTCTGCATGCCAAACTGCATGAGTTTTTCAAGCTTTGTTGGGACCAAGGTAAACTGCCTCAGGATCTTCGTGATGCCACCATCATCACCCTGTACAAAAACAAAGGCGAGAAATCAGACTGCTCAAACTACAGGGGAATCACGTTGCTCTCCATTGCAGGCAAAATCTTCGCTAGGATTCTACTAAATAGAATAATACCTAGTGTCGCCGAGAATATTCTCCCAGAATCACAGTGCGGCTTTCGCGCAAACAGAGGAACCACTGACATGGTCTTTGCCCTCAGACAGCTCCAAGAAAAGTGCAGAGAACAAAACAAAGGACTCTACATCACCTTTGTTGACCTCACCAAAGCCTTCGACACCGTGAGCAGGAAAGGGCTTTGGCAAATACTAGAGCGCATCGGATGTCCCCCAAAGTTCCTCAACATGATTATCCAACTGCACGAAAACCAACAAGGTCGGGTCAGATACAGCAATGAGCTCTCTGAACCCTTCTCCATTAACAATGGCGTGAAGCAAGGCTGTGTTCTCGCACCAACCCTCTTTTCAATCTTCTTCAGCATGATGCTGAACCAAGCCATGAAAGACCCCAACAATGAAGACGCTGTTTACATCCGGTACCGCACGGATGGCAGTCTCTTCAATCTGAGGCGCCTGCAAGCTCACACCAAGACACAAGAGAAACTTGTCCGTGAACTACTCTTTGCAGATGATGCCGCTTTAGTTGCCCATTCAGAGCCAGCTCTTCAGCGCTTGACGTCCTGCTTTGCGGAAACTGCCAAAATGTTTGGCCTGGAAGTCAGCCTGAAGAAAACTGAGGTCCTCCATCAGCCAGCTCCCCACCATGACTACCAGCCCCCCCACATCTCCATCGGGCACACAAAACTCAAAACGGTCAACCAGTTTACCTATCTCGGCTGCACCATTTCATCAGATGCAAGGATCGACAATGAGATAGACAACAGACTCGCCAAGGCAAATAGCGCCTTTGGAAGACTACACAAAAGAGTCTGGAAAAACAACCAACTGAAAAACCTCACAAAGATAAGCGTATACAGAGCCGTTGTCATGCCCACACTCCTGTTCGGCTCCGAATCATGGGTCCTCTACCGGCACCACCTACGGCTCCTAGAACGCTTCCACCAGCGTTGTCTCCGCTCCATCCTCAACATCCATTGGAGCGCTCACACCCCTAACGTCGAGGTACTCGAGATGGCAGAGGTCGACAGCATCGAGTCCACGCTGCTGAAGATCCAGCTGCGCTGGATGGGTCACGTCTCCAGAATGGAGGACCATCGCCTTCCCAAGATCGTATTATATGGCGAGCTCTCCACTGGCCACCGTGACAGAGGTGCACCAAAGAAAAGGTACAAGGACTGCCTAAAGAAATCTCTTGGTGCCTGCCACATTGACCACCGCCAGTGGGCTGATAACGCCTCAAACCGTGCATCTTGGCGCCTCACAGTTTGGCGGGCAGCAGCCTCCTTTGAAGAAGACCGTAGAGCCCACCTCACTGACAAAAGGCAAAGGAGGAAAAACCCAACACCCAACCCCAACCAACCAATTTTCCCTTGCAACCGCTGCAATCGTGTCTGCCTGTCCCGCATCGGACTGGTCAGCCACAAACGAGCCTGCAGCTGATGTGGACTTTTTACCCCCTCCATAAATCTTCGTTCGCGAAGCCAAGCCAAAGAATAAAAATAAAAACAACCTCAATAGTTTGATGGAGGTGAAATAAGGCAAAAAGAGAAAAATAGAGAAAAGACTCAGCAGGGTAGAGAGTATTCATGAAGGACCCTTCATTGGAACCTGGAAAGAGAGATACAGGACAGTTTGGGAAACAATGCGGTGAAACACAAAAGTCTGCAGACACTGGGATTGTAGTGAAAACACAGAAATGCTGGAGGAAGTCAGCAGGTCCCATAGCATCCATAGGAGGTCAAGATCATAAGATAAAGGAACAGAAAGAGGCCATTTGGTCCATCAGGTCTGCTCTGCAAATCCACCTGAGCTAAACTTCTCACATCTAGCTCCAATTTCCGGCCTTGTCCCCATATCTCTTGTTACCCTGACTAATTAGATACCTATCAATCTCCTCCTTAAATTTCCCTAATGATCTAGCCTTCACAGCTGTATGGGACAACGAATTCCACAAATCCATGACCCTCTGGCTAAAGAAATTTCTCCTCATCTCTGTTTTAAATGGGTACCTTCTAATTCTAAGACAGTGCCCTCTTGTCCCGAATTCACCCACCGAGGGAAACATTCATATCTACTCTGTCCAATCCTTTCTGCATTCAAAATGTTTCTATGAGATCCGCTTTGCATTCTTCTAGACTCCAATGAATACAGGCCAAGAGCCGCTAATCGTTCCTCTTATGTTAGTGCCTGCATTCCAGGAACCATCCTGGTAAATCTTCTCTCTACTCTCACAAACATTATTACATCCCTTCTGATGGGCCCAAAACTGCACACAGTTCTCCGAATGAGGACTCACTAATGCCCCATAGAGCCTCATCAACACCTCTTTGCTCTTATACACTATTCCTCTTGAAATGGACGCCCACATAGCATTCGCTTTCTTTACTGTCGATCCAACCTGGTAAACCTAAACCTTTATGCTATCCTGCATGAGGACTCCCAAGTCTCTCTGCATTTCTGAATTTTGAATTTTCTCCCCATCCAAATAATAATAATCTGCCTGTTTATTTCCTCTTCCAAAATGTACAACCGTACATTTTTGAACATTGTATCTCATCTGCCATTTCTTTGCTGCCCACCCCCCCCCCCCCCCCACCCCAAGCTTGTCCAAGTCTCTCTGCAACCTTTTGGTTTATTCAACACTTCCTATTCCACCACCTATTTTTGTGACATTTGCAAACGTCGCCACAAAACCATTCAATCCATAATCTAAATCATCAATATACATTGTAAAAAGATATATATCCAATGTTTCGGGCCTGAGATCTCCTTCAATGTATAAGTAAAAAGTAGGCAGGCACCTGAATAAAAAGGCTGGGGGGAAGGGAAGAAAGGGCAGGGGGAGGAACGCAGACCAACAGGCAAAAGCTGATAATTGAACATGGACAGGCAGACAGGAGAGGAAATGTAGGAGTTGATCAGGGAGGGGGGTGGATCTGTGAGCTGGTGGAAAGGAGACAGAGGGAAAGAGAGAGAAATGCAGAGACAGAGCTGGAGGAGAGGAGCATAGGGATGGGGGTGTTGATAAGGGAAACTGGAGAGGTCAATGTTAATGCCATCTGGTTGGAGGGTGCCCAGATGGAATATGAGGTGGTGCTCTGCCAATTTGTGGGTGGTCTCAGTCTGGCAGTACATGGGACCATAGCCAGACATGTTGGCAAGGCAGTGGGGCAGGAAATTGAAATGGGATGCCACTGGGCAGTGCATGAGTCCATGGATAGACATGATGGCATAGAAATAGGACAGAGATTTTTGGGTGAACACATCTGCAGATAAATGTAATATAGAAATATGCTGGAGAAACTCAACAGGTCACACAGCATCCAGAGGGAGTAAAGGGCAACCAACATTTTGGGCCTGGGCCCTTCGTCAGATATTTGCAACATTTTTTGTTTAACTCCTGCCAAAAGAATTGGGTGTTAATGTTAGGATTGGTCTCTGTGGAAGAGAGGAGGAAGTAATTGAGGTATTTTCAAAGATGAAGAGTAGAGAGGTATGGAGAGAAACACAAAACCAATCGATGTTGGAATCTTGAGAAAACAATGGGAGGCTGAAGAGTCTCAGCTGATCAGACAGCTCCATGGAGAAAAATGGTCAATCAATGTATCCAGGACTGAAGCAGAAGAGGCTGTCCAAGTGTATCATGAAGGGAGAAGAGATGATAGGGTTTTGGACATGAAGTGTGAGAGGTGGAAGGAAAGATAGAGGGAGAGAATACTCGAGGGGGGTGTGGAAGGTTCGAAAAGTAAGAATGGAAGGAGAAACCAGTCCAGTTGGGGATGGAATTAAAAGCAAAAAGCTGTAAATGGTGGAAATAGAGTCGGAGAGACACACAATGTGAAATCAGTCCCTTCGGCCCAACTTACCCTCACTGACCAAATTGTCCCACCCACACTAGTCCCACCTCCCTGTATTGGGCCCATATCCATCTAAACCCATCCTATCCATGTATCCTTCCAAATGTTTCTTAAACTTTGTGATAATACCTGGCTCAACCAACTCCTCTGGCAGCCCATTTCATACACCCACCACCCTCTGTGTAAAAGTTACCCCTCATCAGGTTCCTGTTAAATCTCATCCCCCTCACCTTAAACCTCTGGTTATTGATTTCCCTATTCTTGGCAAAAGACTCTGTGCGTTCGCCTGATCTATTCCACTCATAATTTTGTACCTCTCATCTCCCTGCACCCTAAGGAATAAAGCCCCAACCTGCTCCACCTCTCCTTGTATCTCAGGTCCAAGTCCTGGCAATATCCTTGTAAATCTTCTCTGCACTCTCTCCAATTTGACAACATCTCTCCTGCAACATGGTGACCAACTCTGAATACAATACTTCAAATGTGGTCTCACCAATATCTTGTACAACTACATCATGACCTCCCAACTTCTATAGTCAATATTCTGACTGATGAAGGTCAATGTACCGAAATCCTCTTCCACCACCATCCTCAGCAAAAAAAAAATGGCAGCACTCTATTGATAGCACTACCACTGATGAGGACCTGGGGAGAGCAGGGAGCAGAGACACAGCACTCTCCACAGGGTCCAAACACCCGGTCCTAATGCCAACGGCTCCAACAGGCCTCTTATAGGACTCCACAGGGCTTTTATCTAAAATCTGCAACTCAGTGGCTGTGGTGGTTCCTGTGCTGGGAGCAGCCTTGAGGGGTTGCAGACTCAGGGGAAGCAGCAGACCAGCGCAAGGTGCCAGGAATAAGAACACTCGCTGTTGAGAAGGATAAGCAGAGATGACTCTGCAGGGCAGTGACCACAGCAGAGGACCAGTGAAGGACTCGGCAGCTGAAAGACCCCCACAAGGTGCGGGCTGCTGGCAACTTGCGGTAGTGACCTATCCTGGACACACATCTCCTCACTTGTCAGGAAGGTGCAACAGCGACTTCACTTTCTGAGAAAACTGAAGCAGTCAAGACTATTGGCCACCATCCTAACGACTTTCTATAGGAGCGCTAACGAGAGCGTCCTGGCCAGCTGCATAACAGTGTGGTACAGTTGATGTAGAGCATTGGATCGGAGGTCAATCCACAGGACCATAAAAGGGCAGAGAGGATCATTGGGGTTTCCCCTCCCCATCGAACTGATCCACCAGGATCATTTTCTGAAGAGTGCACAAAATCATTAAGGACCCCAACCACCCTGCGCAAAGTATCTTCCAGCTACTCCTGCCAGGAAAGAGATACAGAAGTATCAAAGCTAGAACTATCAGGTTGATAAACAGCTTCTTCCCACAGGCAATGAGAATGGTGAACGACTGATTCTGCTCATACAATCCCTCCGAGAATCTACTAACGTGCAAAACGTTGGTTATCTTTACTTCCTATGGGCGCTGCGTGACTTGCTGAGTTTTTCCAGTACATTTGTGTGTTGCACCCTGGTGTTTCCTTGTCATTGCATCTAATCCAGGACCTGCCTGCCCAACCACATGTGGAAGCACCTTCACCAGGACTGCAGCAGTTCAAGATGATGAGCTTCTCTAGGGGCAATCAGAGATAAAACGCTAGCCTTGCCAGCATTCCCCCGCATGATGAGCAGATCGAGAAAGAGCTCGCAACCCTCAGCCACGTCAACACACAGACTGAGTAGTCATCTGTGGAATCGCCCAGAAACATGACTGCCAGCTCTCACAATCTGAGCTTAAATGTGAACAGGCAATAGCCAGCATCCTAGACCCCTTGTCCACAGGGTTTCTCCATAGCTGAAGGAGAACAAGATACCTTGATCAATGTAGGAATACCCCTAGTATCCAGCATCTATGGAGATTGGTAGATGCCAGAGAAGTGAATTTTCCAAATGCTTGAGATTGCATGTTGTGTAATTAGTGAACTGATTGCTAAGGGAAACCAATTTAAAACTTTCATATTTTTTACCTGTTTATTTTCCACAAATTTTTTGCCAATTGGTTGAGGCTGCCTGTTTATCATGTTACTAACTAACAAACCTTTAAATTTTTTTGTTTGGGAGTAAAGGGACTTTATTAGCACTAACACAGGAACAGCAATGGAAAATTCACCAGACAATGGTAAACTCAAAATAATAGTTTTTATTAAACTAGCAAGAACATAACATTTCATGGAAAGTCAGGGAGGTTCAGACTGGCCAGTCCATACATCTATGCAAATGCCTTTCACCACATTCACCCCTTCTTTGAGATAAAACCTGGCAGGTTAATGTGGTGACATGGAACACATACTGTACTTTATTACATTTATACATCGTTCATTGTGTCCATCACAGGTTCAGCCTGTCCAGTGGTCTCATGATCCTCTGACTTCCGAGGCGCTGGGCAAGGCCCCTGTTGTTCCTGTGTTGAGCTCTCAGGACTGTGTGCCTGTGTGGGTGGAATTTCATTTACAGAGTCCTTCGTTGCCTGTTGGGGTGGGCTCCTTGCTGGTGAAATCTCTGTGGGATTGACTGCTGCCGGTCCTTGACTGGTGACTGGTGCGGGGGGTGGGGGCGGTTATCTGGGGCGTCGGGAATATGTCAAGACCCTGGGACGTGGATGGGCGCTGTGCCAATTCACTGTCTTGTACTTCTGGGGTCACCTGATCAGTATTAGTGTAACCTCCCCGGGCCAGGTCTCGTACTGACACGGTTTCCTTCCTCCCGTCCTGGTACTGCATAAATGCGTATTGTGGGTTCACGTGTACCAGATGCACTCTTTCCACCAGGGAATCTGTCTTGTGGGGTCTAATATGTCTGCGAAGAAGTACCGGCCCCGGTGTCGTCAGTCAGACTGGCATAGTGATTCCGGATACCGACCTCCTGGGAAAAGAAGAGTCTCTAGTGGGAGGTGGCATTCGTAGCTGTGCACATTTGGGACCTGGTAGCATGCAGCATGTCCGGTAGTAGCTCTTGCCACTGGGAGACAGGCATCCCTTTTGACGTGAGGGCCAACAGGATTGCTCTCCAGATTGTACTGTTCTCCCTCTCCACTTGCCCATCCCCGCAGGGGGTGTGGCCAGTAGTTCTGCTCGTGGCTGTCCCCATCACCTGCAGATACTGTGGCAGTTCCTGACTAATGAAGAAGAAACCCCTCTCACTGTGTATGTAGCTGGGGTATCCAAACATAGTGAATATGGACTGGACCGCTTTGATGACTGTGGCTGCAGTCATGTCCAGACAAGGGATAACAAACGGGAACCAGGAGTACTCATCAACGACAAGTAGAGATTCCTGTAATTGGATGGGAGGGGACCCTTGAAGTCCTTACTAAGACATTTGAAGGGATGGGTTGCCTTAATCAGCTGGCCTCTATCCAGTCTCTAAAATGTGGCTTGCATTTGGCACAGACCGAGCAGTTACAGCATAGTTCCCGAATCTCCTCAACTGAGTAGGGTAAATTTAGTGCCCTCATGATGTAATACAGCCTTGTGACCCAGGGGTGGCAGAGCTTGTCATGCAGGAACTTCAGACGATCCGCTTGTGCGCTGGCACATATTCCCCGGGACAGAGCTTCCCGGGCCAATAGAGGATCTCATAACTGTACATGGAGAGTTCGATTCTCCACCGCATGATCTTATCATTTTTTTATTTTACCCCGCTGTTTGTTGTTGAACATAAATGTGATGGCTCGCTGGTCCATTAGCAGGGTAAATGGTCTACCAGCCAAATAATGCCTCCAGTGGCACACAGCTTCCATTATAGCCTGGGCCTCTTTCCCAATTGCCGAGTGCCTGAGTTCCGGGCCCTGGAGTGTTCTAGAGAAAAATGCCACTGGCCTGCCTACCTGATTCAGCATGGCTGCTGGGGCAACACCAGAGGCATCACTTTCCACTTGGAATTGGATGGATTCATCAATGAATTCATCTATTTCCTGAATGTCGTGGATGAGTTCTCCCGGTTCCCGTTTGCTATCCCTTGTCTGGACATGACTACAGCCATGGTCATCAAAGCGCTCTGGACCATATTCACTATGTTTATATACCCCAGCTACATACACAGTGACAAGGGTTCCTCCTTCATGAGCCTTGGCAATCTCATCCTTGACGCTCTCGAAGGCTTTATGAGCTCCGCTGATGGGGGAAAGTCTGTTGTCTTCACTAATGTCTGGGCCTTGTCCGTGCAATTGGGGACCCATTGGGCATAATAAGAAAAGAACCCAAGGCACCTTTTCAGGGCTTCCGGGTTCTGGGGTAGTTCCCTAATGGACACGATCCTTCCCTCCACCACGTACCCTAGTATTGCCAGCCATCAAGTGTGGAACACATACTTCTTCTGATTATATGTCATGTTTAGGGTTTTTGCTGTGGCAAGGAATTCCTTAGATTCGTATCATAAGATAGTGATCATGGGAGATTTTAACTTCCCACGCATTGATTGGGATACCCATACGGTTAGAGGGCTGGATGGGCTGGAGTTCGTTAAATGTGTTCAGGATCGTTTTCTAAATCAGTTAGTAGAAGAACCGACTCGGTATGGTGTAATACTGGATCTCCTGTTAGGGAACGAGCTAAGTCAGGTAGCGGACATTAATGTTGGAGAACCAATTGGGTCTAGTGATCATAATTCTGTTAGTTTTAGGGTAGTTTTAGGGAAGAGCAAGGAGAGGCCTAAAGTTGAGGATCTGGATTGGAAAAGAGCAAATTTCGAAGGAATAAGAAGGGATTTGGGGAATATTGAGTGGGACAGGATATATTCAGGTAAGGATGTAAATGAAAAATGGAGGATATTCAAAAAAGAAATTTTGAGGATAGAGAGTAGTTATGTCCCAGTGTGGATCAAAGGAAAGGCTGGAAGTCATAGGGCGGCTTGGTTTTCAAGGAATATTGGAAATTTGGTTAGGAGAAAAAGGGAGGTGTACAAGAGGTATAAAGAGTAGGGAGCTGAGAAGTTGAAGGAGGACTACAAGGAGTGTAGAAGGAATCTTAAGAAAGAAATTAGAAAGGCCAAAAAAAGGCATGAAGAGGCTTTGGCTGACAGAGTAAAAATAAATCCAAAGGGTTTCTATAAGTACATTAAAAGTAAAAGATTAGTGAGAGATAAAATTGGACCCCTTGTAGATAGCGAGGGTAGGCTGAGTGAGAAGTCTGAGGAAATGGGGGAAATTTTGAATGATTTCTTTGCCTCGGTATTCACTAGGGAAAAAAATGTTGAACCAGTTGAAGTAAATAAAAATAGTGGGGAGGTCATGAAGCATATAAGGATAACCGAGGAGGAGTTGATGGCTGTGTTAAAAAAGATAAAGGTGGATAAATCTCCCGGACCGGACAAAATATTTCCTAGGACACTCAGGGAGGCTAGTGGACAGTTAGTGGGGCCATTAACAGAGATATTTAGGATGTCACTGGCCACGGGGGTGGAACCAAAGGATTGGAGGGTGGCGCATGTGGTTCCTCTGTTTAAGAAAAGGTCCAAATGCAAACCTGGGAATTATAGGCCTGTAAGTCTGACGTCTGTGGTGGGCAAGTTGATGGAAAGTGTTCTGAGGGATGCTATTTACAAATTTTTGGAGGTACAAGGATTGATAGGGAGTAATCAGCATGGTTTTGTCAGGGGTAGATCATGCTTGACAAACCTGATTGAGTTCTTCGAGGGGGTTACAAAAAAGGTTGATGAAGGGAAAGCTGTGGATGTTGTCTATTTGGACTTTAGTAAAGCTTTTGACAAAGTTCCCCACAGGAGGTTAGGAAAAAAGGTGGAGGCATTAGGTATAAATAAGGAGGTAGTGAAATGGATTCAGCAGTGGTTGGATCGGAGGTGTCAGAGAGTAGTGGTAGAAAATTGTTTGTCCAATTGGAGGCCGGTGACTAGTGGAGTTCCTCAGGGTTCGGTCCTGGGTCCACTATTATTTGTTATATATATTAACGATCTGGATGTAGGGGTGGAGAATTGGATAAGCAAGTTTGTGGATGACACAAAGATTGGTGGTGTTGTGGACAGTGAGGTAAATTACCGTAGATTAAAAGGTGATTTAGGAAGACTGGAGGTGTCGGCTGAGAAATGGCTGATGGAATTTAATACAGATAAATGTGAGGTGCTACATTTTGGAAAGGCAAATTTAAATAGGTCATATGCATTAAATGGTAGACAATTGAGGAGTGCAGAGCAACAAAAGGATTTAGGAGTTATGGTAAATAGTACCCTCAAGGCTGATACTCAGGTAGATGGTGTGGTGAAGAAGGCATTTGGAATGTTGGCCTTCATAAATCGGAGTATTGAATTCAAGAGTAGGGAGGTCATGATGAAATTGTACAAGGCATTGGTGAGGCCAAATTTGGAGTACTGTGTACAGTTTTGGTCACCAAATTATAGGAAAGATATAAACAAAATAGAGAGAGTGCAGAGAAGGTTCACGAGAATGTTGACAGGATTTCAGGGTCTGAGTTACAGGGAAAGGTTGTGCAGACTAGGGCTTTTTTCTCTGGAGCTTAGAAGATTGAGAGGGGACTTGATAGAGGTGTTTAAGATTTTAAAAGGGACAGACAGAGTAAATGTGGATAGGCTTTTTCAATTAAGAAAGGGGGAGATTCAAACTAAAGGGCATGGTTTAAGATTGAAGGGGGAAAATTATAAGGGGAACATGAGGGGAAATTTCTTTACGCAGAGGGTGGTGGGGATGTGGAATGAGCTTCCGGCAGACGTGGTCGAGGCGGGATCCTTGGTTACATTTAAGGAAAGACTGGATCGTTACATGGAGAGGAGGGGAATAGAGGGGTATGGACCGGGTGCTGGTCAGTGGGACTAGGAGGGTGGGGATTTGCTACGGCAGGGACTAGTAGGGCTGAACTGGCCTGTTCTGTGCTGTAAGTGGTTATATGGTTATGGTGTTCCTCCACATCGTGGTTAACGTTGTGGTGATGTTAACCAAGTATGGGAATGTTGCCTTTAGCTTGTGATCAACCACCATGCGGTCCATCTCCCTTTGGAACACCGATACCCCATTCGTCAGACTGAATGGCACCCTGCGGAACTGATAGAGTCAGCCGTCGGATACACCTCTTGGGCCAGTTTCCAGGTACAGGAGCAAGAGGGGCAAGTCCAGGCACACCAGCCTTTATTGGGAAACCCAGGGAGGAGCCAAGGGAGGGGTTAGGAAAGGTCAAGGAAGTTCGGACTGGCCAGTCCAGACATCTACACAACACACGCACGCGCGCGCGCGCACACACACACACACACACACACACACACACACACACACACTAGTATACTTGCGCGTAGTTGGGGATATGCTTAGTGTTAAGGATAGTTAAGAGTAAGAAATAAAATTAGTTTTTAAAATTAAACACTGTCTGGTTCATCATCTATTGCTGCTCATTGCACACAGTTCGTGACAATGGTAAAGATTTATAAGACATTGGTGAGGCCACATTTGGAGTATTGTGTGCAGTTTTGGTCACCTAACTGCAGGAAAGATATCAATAAGATAGAAAGAGTGCAGAGAAGGTTTACTAGGATGTTGACAGAACTTGAGGAGCTGAGTTATCAGGAAAGGTTGAATAGATTAGGATTTTATTCCCTGGAGCATCAAAGAATGAATTTGATTTGAAGAATGATTTGATAGAGGTATGTAAAATTATGATCAGTACAGATAGAGTAAATGGAAGTAGGCTTTGTCCACTGAGGTTGGGGTGAGAAATGAACTAGAGGACATGGCTTAAGGATGAAAGATTAAATGTTTTGGGGAAACCTTCACAGAGGTCGATGAGAGTGTGGAACAAATTGCCAGCAGAGGTAGTGAATACGGGCTTGATTTCAACATTGAAGAGAAGATTGGATAGTTATTGGAGAGGTATGGAGGGCAAAGATCTGGGAGCATGCCGATGGGACCAGATCCGATATTAGTTCGGCACAGACCAGATGGGCTGAAGAACCTGATTTTGTGCTGTATTATTTTTGAGTTTTCTGTGGGCTCCGCACTGCCCTCACTTTGAAATTACATTGTTGGGCTGCAAGGCAATTTTGAATATCGGAGATCAATCCACAGGAGCATAATAGTGACAGAGAGGAAAACTGGAGTCTCCCCCACCCCCCCATCATCTACTAGGACAGTTATGTGAAGAGGGCACGTGAAATCATTGAGGACCCCATCACCTTGCACACAGCATCTTTTAGCTGCTCCCATTGGAAAAGAAAAACAGGAGTATCAGAGCCAGCCAGCATCACCAGGCTTGCTAACCATCTGAGACTGTCATATTTCCAGAACAATATTTAGTGAATCATTTGAATGCATAAATACTTGTCCTCCATATTTATTGTTTTTCTGCATGTGTATTATGTCTGGTTGTGTGTCTGTGTGCTTTGCACCGAGGACCAGAGAACGCTGTTTCATTGAGTTGTACTTGTACAATCAGGTGACAATAAACTCGACTTGACTTGAAAATCCTGAGGTCCAAAAAGGCACAATAAAAATGGTATCAGTGCAATTAAAAAAGTTTTAATTAAAGACCTATTGGGGGTTGTGGTTGTATTTGGCCAGCCCAGCTCATGGGCTGAAAGAGTCTGTTAGAATGCTGTATGTCTACATTTAAAACAAAATGAGCAGGCGGATGAAGAGCACTGGCTGGGGAAGTGGAGGTGGGGGTGGGGGGGGGGGTGGTGAAGGTGGTGGGATTTGGTGGGGGACAGATTTAATGGAACAGATGACAAGGGAAGAGTCTGTCATCGGGAAGCCCCAGCCCAGGCATTCACTGGCATCCCCGTAGGGTGTCCTGGAGCTGTGGGCAACGTTAAATTTTGCAAGGACTTTAATAAAATCCTTTAAACTAAACACACACACACGCTCGCACACACACTCGCACAAACACACACACTCACACACACACAAACACACATGTGCACACACACACATGCACACACACACACACACACACACACACACACACACACACCCCTGAAAAAATGTGCATCAGACAAAAAAAATGAAGGCACACACAAGTACATTTATAGAGGATATCTAACATTATATTCATTACTCGTGCATATAATTTATAATTATTAACCAGTGCATTGTAAGGGTCAGTGCATTATGTTCAGTTTCAGGTATGCGGGGTCCTCAAGGCCTTGAGTACAGTCATCTCCTTCAGCTGCGCAATGGGGAGAGAAAGTTAAATAATTTTAATGTTGGGTCAAGCTTTCCTTGGCCAAAGGGATAGGCCGCACTCTCCGAGACAGGGAGCATCGATTCCTCGGCATCATGTTAAGTGCCCACCCTTATTCTGTGTGTTCCTGTGACTCCTGCTATCCTCCTTCCCTGCCATCTGTCATCTCCAATCCCCACCCCCCACCACCACCCCACAGTTGGCAGCGAATGTCGGGAGTTGGCGGGGGGGGGGGGGGGGGGGGGGGTTGGCTTACAACAAGCCCAGGAAGCCCAGTGAAGGTTATGTAGGGTGAGAACTGATCACACTGGACAAGGAAGATTTTGCCCCCTGTACACTTTTGGATGTAGTTTATTGATTTTGGGCTTCTGATCATGAAAATCACCTTAACATTTTCCATCACGTACCATTTTTTCGATCTAACCCATTTTGTGATTTCCTGTCATATTTCAGGTCTATTAGTATATTGCCCACAATGCAAGCTGTTTTGGTCAATCCAAGCATACCTTGTCATGCTCAGTGCAGGAGATATGCAAATGTTGTCTCAGCATGGAGGCATTTAAAGATGCTGTTGAGAATTTTCTTGGTCACGACAGATCACCAAACTAGACTCAGCTGATTGACAACATGCCTGAAGCACAGAGAACCATGAAGTGCGACATCTCATTCATTTTTTCCATTCACACTTGGATTTCTTCCCTTCTGATCTTGGTGCAGTCAGTGAAGAACATGGTGAAAGATTTCACCAGGACATTGTGCCCATGGAAAAGTGGTATCAGGGCATCTGGAATCCATCAATGCTGACCGACTATTGTTGGACACTGACACAGATGCTGAGTACAAATGAAAACCAGCAGCAAAATATTTTTAGGTCAGTTGAACTAATGCAACGTGTCAGCGTCATTTTGCGATTAAACATGCTACATTCAATAAAAGTTAATTTAATGTTTCTTCAACTTCCTACGTGATACAGCAAATCTGAAATTATCTTTGTGTTTGGCTTGAAGTTGTCTATCATAATCCCCATTTAATTATTTTCAGGAAGCAAACCTTTTGAAAAAATTTGTTGTCCAGTGTCAGAAAGACTCCCACCGTTGTGACTCGGAGGGCAAAGTCTGAAAGTTCTGCGATGACTTCTAAAGGAAGGGAATTGGATAGGAGGAATCATTGCAGAGAGGTAGAGGGGCCATGGGTGGGGTGGAGTGGGCAGTGGGACCCATTGGGAGCCAGCAAAGATAGGGTGGGATTGAATCTCCCTGTGCGGGGCTTCATGGGGAGACGGTGGGGACGCAGGGGCTTTGCTGAAAATCTCAGACTTCACAGGTCCCTGGGTGACTGGGACCCAGAGTAAGACACAAGGTATTGGGGCAGACCTACATCTGACAGTGATTCCCACCACAGGTCGCTAGCATTGAATAACAAACCAGCTACCAGCTCCCCCGTCCTTTCCAAGGGTGGTTTTGTTTCTATTAAATTCACTCCCCTTCACACCATTTGGCCCTGTGAGGTTGACGCTCAGACTGTAATCTCAAAGGCAAATGTGACACGGGGGTGGGGAGACGGGCTGTCAGTCGAGTTTCCCCCTGATTCAGGCAGGAGGAGTCTCCGCGATGATCTGTGGGGAGGGGAGATTCCACCAGTCTGCGTCACAGGGAGTGAAGGCGCAGAGATGGATCCCCCTCCCCGTCACTGGGACGATTCTTTCGGGCAACAGCTCAGTCGGATAACTTGAACTTCCTTTTGCAAAGGTAGTCGGGCAGTGGTTAAGAGGGGAACTTCTCCGCCAGCCCCCCCACCCGCCGCTCTCTCTCTCTCTCTCTCTCTCTCTCTCTCTCTCTTGACCAGTCCTCTACTCAATCTTCTCTTTCTCAGCTTCCAGAGCCAGCTTGCGTTCGTTCTCCTTGACCAGCTGAACTCCACAGTAGGTCACAAAGAGGATGGTTACTGGGCTCAAGGGGAATCCTGAATTATAAATAAAAAACAAGTTTTTAATGTTTGGGTTCAAATCACAGTTCCAGATAAACTATTTTCCCGCAACCTGTGTGATAAAAAACATTATGTATAGAACACAGCACAGTACAGGCCCTTCAGCCCACGATGTTCTGCTGACTGATGTAAATCTATTCCACAACAATCTCACCCTTCCCCACATCACTCCATAACTCTTTATTTTTCTTATATCCTTGTGTCTATCTCACAGTCTTCTGAATGTCTGTATTGTACCACGACCTCTGGCAATGCATTCCATGCAAATAACAATATAACAATTTACAGTGCGGTAACAGGCCATATCGGCCCTTCGAGTCTGTGCCGGTTCACTTGAACAACTAAAGGGACCCACCGGGGAAAGAAGGAGCTCAGTGCATGGTTGAAGGAAGGTTGTGACTGGCAGTTGAATGTTCCAGTATTTCACTGCTTTAGATATGACAGAGGTAGTAGATTAAGAGGGGGAGGTGTGGCATTACATGTCAGGGAGGATATTACAGCGGTGCTCAGGTAAGATAGACTGGAGGGCTCTTTGAGGGAGGCAGTGTGGATAGAGCTGAAAAATAAGAAGGGTGAAGTTACTATTATGGGGGTATATTATAGGCCTCCAAATGGGGAAAGGGAATTAGAAGAGCAAATGTGCAAGGAAATAGGTGAGATGTGCAGTAGAAATAGGGTGGTGTTGGTTGGGGATTTCAATTTTCCAAACATAGATTGGGAAACGCAGTCAGTAAAAGGACAAGATGGCTTAGTACTTATGCATTGTGTTCAGGATTGCTTTTTGGAGTAATATGTTGAGATGCAAACTAGAGAGGGAGTGGTGTTAGATCTGTTGTTTGGGAATGAAATGGGGCAGGTGATGGAGGTAAGTTTTGGAGAGAACTTCGGATCCAGTGATCATGAGTCCATTAGTTTTAGCTTAATGATGGAAAGGGATAGGTCGGGTCCGAGGCTGAAGGCCTTCGAGTGGGGAGAAATGAGAAGGGATTTGCAGAGAGTTGTGTGGGCTGATCTTTTTGCCAGAAAGGATGTAGAGGAAATTTGGGGTGCATTTAGGGGTGAGATTTTGAGAGTACAGGATCTTTATGTTCCAGTCAGGTCGAAAGGGAAGATTAAAGGTTGAAAGGCACCATGGTTTTCTGGTGAAATTAAAAAGTTGGTTCGGGACAAGAGGGAGGCCTATACCAAATATAAAAAACAAGGGATTGAGGAGATGTATGGTCATTACTTAGATTGCAGGAAGAACCTTAAGAGGGAAATTAGAAAGGCAAAAAGAAGGTATGAGGTATCCATTGTTAATAAGGCGAAGATAAATCCTAAGGATTTTTACAGATATGTGAACAGTAAAAGAGGGTTAAGGATAGAATAGGTCCACTGGATGATGGGACCGGTGAACTATTTGCGGAACTGTATGAGATAGGAGAAATATTGAACAATTTTTTCTCGTCCGTTTTCACGCGGGAAAGAGACATTGGGCTATAAGAGATAAGAGAGGCAAAGGGCTTAGTTATGGAAAGGATAGGGATTAGTAAAGCGAGGGTTTTGGTGCTTCTAGGGTCAATTAAGGTGGATAAGTCTCCTGGTCCTGATGGGATTTTTCCCAGGACTTTAAGGGAGGTTAGGGAACAAATAGCGGGGGCACTGACAGTCATTTTTCAAAGATCACTGGAGGAGGGGGTGTTACCACAGGATTGGAGGGTTGCAAATGTTGTTCCATTGTTCAAAAAAGGCAGAAGGTGTAGGCCAAGTAACTATTGGCCAGTAAGTTTGACTTTGGTGGTGGGGAAGGTTATGGAGGGTATTCTTCAAGATAGTATATATGCATATCGGGATGGGCAGGGATTGATTAGGGGCACCCAGTAAAAGGAAAGTCATGTTTGACAAACTTTGTTGAGATTTTTGAGGAAGTGACAAAAAAGGTGGATGAAGGTAGAGCGGTTGATGTGATCTATTTGGATTTTAATAAGGCTTTAGATAAGGCCTTGCTTATAAAAGCCTTGGTTTGGATCAACAAGTCTTTGGTTCTTTTGACGAGTTCTACAATTTTATTAGCAAAAGACAGGAGCTCTTCACAGGTGGCCCACCATTCCGGAATGATCCGACCTGGCTAGGGGCACAACCCCTTAAGGCCCAGACAGTAGGCGTGGCTAAGCTCTCAGCCAATCGCTGTAAGCACAGTCATTACATACTCTAGATACTGTAACTATATACAATGGTGATAGGTCTGTACTATCACATTCAGTCACTAGGAATTAGTAGAGAGATTGTGACATGGGTTCAGAGGTGGCTGAGAGATAGACAACAGAGAGTCATTGTGGACAACTGTATGTCAGGTTGGAAGCTTGTGATAAGCGGGGTGCCTCAGGGATCGGTGCTGGGTCCCTTGTTGTTTCTCATTTATATTAATGATTTAGAGGAGGGTGTGGTTGACTGGGTAAGCAAATATGTGGATGATACAAAAAATAGGGGGAGTGGTAGATAGTGATGTAGATTTTCTTGGATTACAGAAGGATTTGGTTTGTTTGGAAGAGTGGGCTGAAAGATGGCAGATGGAATTCGATGTAGACAAGTGTGAGGTGTTGCATTTCGGTAAAAATAACCAAAATAGGAGAGATACAGTTAAGGGGAGGGCACTGAGGCACGCAGAGGAGCAGAGGGTACTGGGGGTTATGGTACAGAGTTCACTGAAGGTGAATTCCAATGTAGACAGGGTGGTTAAGAAGGCTTATGGTATGCTGGCCTTCATAAATCATTATATGGAGTATAGGAGCTGGGAGGTGATGCTGCAGCTGTTTAAGGCATTGGTGAGGCCATGTTTGGAGTAATGTGCTCAGTTCTGGTCTCCAAATTATAGATAGGATATAGATAAGGTGGAGAGGGTGCAGAGAAGGTTTACAAGGATGTTGCCTGGCTACAGCATCTGGATTACCGGGAGAGATTAAGGAAACTGGGACTTTATTCATTGGAACGTAGATGACTGAGAGGGGACTTGATAGAGGTATTTAAAATGATGAAAGGAATAGATAGACTGGACATAAACAGACTCTTTCCCCCTGAGGGCAGGGGAGGTTGGAACAAGAGACCATGAGTTAAGGGTAAGGGGGCAACATCTTAGGAGAAATATTAGAGGTGACTTTTTCACTCAGCTAGTGGTGGCAGAATGGAATGAACTTCCGAATGAGATAGTTGCATCAGGGTCCCTTCTGTCATTTAAGAGAAGGTTGGATGTGTACATGGAGGTGAGGGGGTGGGAGGGTTATCGGTGGAGAGCGGGAGGGTTGAGCTAGTGGAGTTGTTCTAGTGAACCGGTGCGGACTCGAAAGGCCGACATGGCCTGTTTCTGCTCCGTAAACGATTACATGGGTATATGGTTCTGCTTCTGTGTTCTGAACATAAACAGCACACTAAAAATGATTAAATGAAAGGTTCTGCAAAAACTCTGATTTAGATTCACGTGAGGCAACTCCAAATGAACCCACCAACTTTGGGGAATAATTTCCAAGTGAGCAGATATACGGAGACTGCTGGAGGAGCTGTGAAGCACATGGTATTGATCTTAATGGGAGAGTCTAGGATAAGAGGGCACAACTTCAGAGGAACAGAGAAATTGCTTTTGCCTGTGGGTGGTGAATCTGTGGAAGTTGTTGCCACAGGTGGTTGTGGAGGCCTGGTCATTGGGTATATTGAAGGCAGAAATTGATATGGTTCTTGATTAGCTAGGGCTTCAAAGGTTATGGAGAGAAGGCCGGGCAGTGGATCAGCTCATGATTAAATGGCAGGGGAAACACCCTAGGTATTGTGTGTGTATGTGGGTGCACCATAGTCTGCAAAAACGATGTTTCGGTGGGTTGTCCAGTCAAGTGACAACAAACTTGAAGAGAATACCTACTCTTTGGGCTGTGACAGTCCAAGAAGAGCCCTTAAAAACTCATTGACGCACAGCCCTTAAATGGCCTGCATGTCTCAGTTTCATTGGATATTGTCAGAGGTTAGAAACCCTCTCCCCTGAACTCGCATACTTCAGACTGGATTGACAATCTCCTCTCTAGTTTCCCACAGTCCTTGGATATAACTGATCAGGTGCAAGAGATTAGTCTACCTTCATACACATCAGGACATTCTGCTCCTCCTCAGTTGCAATACTGACTGTTCTAAGGCACGACGATTGACTGCCCCACTTCCTCTGTCCTCATGCCTTTCTCCACTTTAAAAACTTGATAGTTGGTGTTGTTGTAATATTATATAACCATATAACAATTACAGTATGGAAACAGGCCATTACGGCCCCTCTAGTCCTCACTGATTTAAGTGAACTTCACTAGTCCCACCTACCTGCTCCCTGCCCATAACCCACCAGTTCCCTCACATCCATGTACTTATCCAATCCTCTCTTAAATGACAAAATTGTCCCTGCTGCAACCACCTCTTTCAGAAGGTTCTGAGTGAAGAAGCTTCCTCTTATGTTACTTCAAAAGTTCTGCCCCGACGTTTTAAGCCTGATCCCTCTCCTCTTATCATATCCAATTAACACCTTTTGTTGGTCTGGACACCTCCTCCTACCAATCTTCATTCTTTATCTCTGACACCTTCCTGTTCTTTGTTTATACCTTGAAGAAGGGCTCAGGCCCGAAACGTTAGTAACATATCTTTACCTCCTACGGCTGCTGCGAGACCGGCTGAGTTCCTCCAGCATTTCTGCGTGTTTTTTTACTACAATCACAGGGTCTACAGACTTTCCTGTTTCACTCAGGACTCATTGAGGATCTCGTGTCGAGTGACACAAGAGACAGAGGCATGGATTCTAGTGACAGTAGGTGACGTATGCACAATGCCATCTCCTCCCCCTCCCCTGAACTTACCGACAAGAAACAGTCTTTTTGCAACCAACAATGCAAAGTCGACACTGTTTAGCGAAAGGATGTTGTACAAAATAATGGCCCAGAAATTTGCAGCACCAAAGACACCTCTAATTCTTCGCGACATTGCCTTAGACATCTGCTTTGCCTGGAAAACAAGGTAAATCAGTGTGTTATATCATAGTTGTTCCTGAAATTGGATTCCCATCAGTGAGTATCAAGTCCTCTCAGGTGAGGAACGAGAGGGAATCTTATAGAAATACATATAATGAAATCTGTAGATAAAATAGAGGGAGGAAAGTTGGAGAATGCCTCAAGACTGGCCGAAGTGGTACCAGATATCGGAACCGGGATGCGTGAGGGTGCTGGAGGCTTCCTGATCGTGCCAAACCTTGGGTTTCCGACAGTTCAGACTGAAGGCTGTGGAAGCACTGGAGATTCAGTGACATTGGGGGGACTTCTCTTTTGTTTCTCTTTCTCTGACTGTAAGGGGTGCTGATGACGAATCTTTGTCTGCCTTACGGGGTAATTTTGTGTCATGTCACATTTTCTTTTTCAATACATCACAAAATAATCTTGAATCTTGTTTCCACTGGCAGGTGAGACTAGAACTGGGAGATACGCTGAAGGTTCAGGGGAGATTTATATGAGGAGGAACTGCTTCTCCCAGAGACTGGTGAATCTCTGGAATTCTCTGTCTATGGAAACAGTATCTGTTACCTCAGTGAATATATTTGAAATTCAGATGGATAGATTTCTGCAAAGTAGGGGAATTAAGGGTTATGGGGGGAAAGGCAAGCAGGTGGATCAGAGTCCAGCAATACAGCCAAATCAGCCATCATCTTATTGAATTGCAGAGCAGGCTCGACGGGCCAGGAGGCCAACTCCTGCTCCTTATGTGGCTTGACGTCAGATTCTCCATTACACTGCTTAGAACTGGTCATAACTGCAGGCAGCTGGAATCACTGGAGTAAATCTACAGACCCTTGGCCCATCACAAACTCAGTTCAAAAAAATATGAGTTTAAGTTAAAGGTTAACAACTTGAGTTGAGCTACAACCACGGAGGTCTGTGCCTCAACAGTGCCTGTGCAGTGGTTGCAGGGGTACTCTGGGGAGTACTGGAATGGTGGATGGCACCAGAACCCCCCCCCCGTTGAGATGGAGAAGCATGGGAGATGACCTACAGGGAAGGTGACCACAGCAGTGGAGCAGCAATGAGCTCAGTGGCTGAAGGATCCGCGCAGGCTACAGGCTGCTGGGGACTGGCTCTTGGGAACCAGGTATTAGAACCAGGATTCAAGAGAGCAGAGGTTTGCTACTCCTGCAGGAAGTGGAACATCAGGAGGACTTTCACTACACCATCATGACATGCATCCAGCTGTAGCTCCTCACTGAATGCATTAAGGAATCGGAGCTAGAACTGGACGAGCTCAGGATCATCTGAGAGGCAGAGAAGGTTATTGATTGCAGTTGTAGTGATGTGGACATAGTTAAGGTACAGACTGTGAGTGATAACTAGGAAGTGTAAAGGGAGAAGATGGAGAGTATAGAGTACCCCTGAATACTGCTGTGGGGGTGGGGGGTGGGGGGGGAGAGGGTGGATTGACTTATCGGGAACAGTAGCACTACAGCTGGCTCTGAGGGTCAGCAGGGAAGGGTGAGGCCAGTGGTGCTAGGAAACTCCATGGTCAAGGGCACAGGTAGGGGAGCGGTGGCTGCAAGAGAGACTCCATAAAAAATCATGAGACATCAATGGGGTGGATAGTCTCAGGGCAAAGGCATCACACACTAGAAGTCTAGCATTTAAGGCCAGGATGCCATAGTTTAAAAGAGTGTACTGGGCAAATATTTTACACAGAGAATGGTGGGTGCCTGGAACTAGATGCCAGGAGTAGTGATGGAAGCAGATACAATAGTAGTTTTAGGAGGTTTCTAATGACGCAAGAATATTTCTTATAAAATTTTAGACATGCAGCATGGTAACAGGCCTTTCGGCCCATGAGCCCGTGCTGCCCAAGTACACCAATTCACCTACAACCTCCATGTTCTGAAGAGTGGGAAGAAACTGGAGCACCCGGGGAAAGCCCACACAGACACAGGGAGAACGTATGAACTCCTTGCAGACAGCGGGGGATTCGAACCTAGTTGCTGGCGCTGTAAATAGCACTGCACTAACCGCTATGCTAACGGTGTTGGAGGGATATCTATCACGTGCAAGCAGCAGACTGGGCCAGGTATAAAGTGACACTAGACATGAATTTGAATGTACATTTTCTTATAGACTTAACATTTTCTTATAACACTAAACCTAGAGGGCATGGATTTAAGGTGAGAGGGGCATGATATGAAAGGGATCTGAGGGGCACTTTTTTCTCCACACAGAAGTAGGCAAAATCCTCCCTTAAAATGCATTCCTTTTCTCCTTCATTTGAGCCAACTCAGACAATTGTCATTAGGCAGGAACTGGCCAACCTTTGAACTCGGGGTCGTAGCCTCAGGATTCAGGGGATTAGATTTAATACAGAGATAAGGAGGAACTGCCTCTTCCAGAGAGTAGTGGATCCATGGAATTCTCTGCCCAAGAAGACAGTGGAAGCTGCCTTGTTGAATATATTTAAGAGACACTAAGATCGGATTTTTGCAAACTGGGGATTCAGGGTGATGGAGGAAAATAGCAGCTTAGGTGCAGCTGAGTCCCCAGCCAGTTCCAGATGCCTGACTCCTGCTTCTTATGTAGCTTGATGTCGGAATCTCTGTTACATTGCTGTGAGGGTTACACTGCTCAATGGGCCAGATGGCCGACAGGTTGACTGAGCCAGGGTTTTTTCCTTTGGAGGGATGAAGGATTAGAGGGCGACAATAGCAAGTACAAGAGGACATCTGTTTGAGTGGAGGAAAGTTTAGGGAAGATGTCAGAGGTAGGATTATTTACTTTTACACAGAGAGTGGTGGGTGCCTGGAATGCATTGCCAGGGTGGGGTGGGATGGGGGAGGAGTGTGGTGGAGGTTGGGTAAAATAGGGACATTCAAAAGACTCTTGAACAGGCACATGGATGTAAGAAAAATAGAGTGTTTTGGGTGGGAGGTAGGAAAGCGTTAGATTGTGGTAGAGTAGGTTCACATACGTCAGCACAGCATCATGGGCTGAAGGGCTGCAATGTTCCTCATCCAATTTCTTGGCTTTTGATATCCAATACTTCATTACAGCAGAAAAGTATCTAGCTTGAATGTAGCTCTTCTGAGCAGGGCAGTGAAGTCACTGGGCCATGCATGACCTATGCAAGAATTTCAGTGCATCTGTCTGCAATAATTGTGTGTATGACAATAGCTGCATTATTGTGTGCTCCGGTTTCCTCCCATCCTTCAAGGGGAACAGGGGTTGTAGCCTTTGGGCAGCATGGGGACGTGGGCCCAAGGGCCTGCACATCTGTTTAAGTTTAGTTGATGCTTGCTGGGGCAGCTCCTGCCAGGAGGGGATTGGTCTAGGGAACAGGGGAGGGAATTTCCAGCAACTGGGCCCTTACCTCAACCGTGGCAAAAGGTTCGAGCTCAAAGAACTTCTGCACCCAGAGCTCAAAGTTGAGGCCAAAACAGTTACAGACAGACCAGATGTAGACCACAGACTCTGGGCCCAGCCACAGCGTGGTGACCAGGAAGGTGCAAACTGTCGCTAGCAGCTCTTTCACAATGCTGACGTGGTCTTCCCCCAAGTAGTCATAGACGTACCTGGAAAATGACATCACAGGGGCACCAGTCAGGTGGGGAGAGAACTCACAGGTCAAATTGTTCAACATGATCATACCACAGAGGGTGGTGGATAAACTGTCCTTGCTACTCTCCTCTCTGCAACTGAGTTCTAGACTTCCTGACAGAAAGACCCATCACACAGAGCACTAGAACACCTCAGCCCAGTACTGTTCATACTGCTAACTCATGAGTGCACTGCCAGATTCAGTTCAAACAGAATCATATAATACAACTGTAGTGGCCTCATCGGCAACAATGATGAGTCTCATTAGGCTTGTGAAATGGTGTGAGAACAACGAGTCAAGTCTCAACGTGGGTAAGGCAAAGGAGATGATTGTGGACTTCAAGAGGATGAAGGTCGACCATTCTCCACTCCACTCTGTGGAGATGGTGGAGAGCACAAGGTCCCTTGGCGTGCACGCAAGGGAAGACCTATCCTCGACTGACTGCACCTCCTCATTCGTAAGGAAGATATGGCAGCGCCTACCTCTTCCTCAGGAGGTTGAGGAGGGCAAAGTTACCGGACCCCATCTAGACAACAATTTACAGAAACACGATTACTCATGTCCTATCTGGTTGCATTATTGTGCGGGATAGTAGCTGCAAAGCATCGGACCAGATGTCAAACCAGAGGATCATTAAAACAGCCGAGAGGATCACTGGGGTCTCCCTTTCCCCTATTAAATTTAAATTGAAGATTTTTAAATTTAGACATACAGGCCATTTCAGCCCATGAGCCTGTGCTGCCCAACTACACCCAATTGACATACACCCCAGTTCATTTTGAAGGGTGGGAGGAAACCAGAGGCCCCGGGGAAAACCCTTTCAGACACAGAAAGAACGTGCAAACTCCTTATAGGCAGTGCAGGATTTCAATCCCGGACCCGATCGCTGGCCCTGTAACAGCATTGCTTTAACCACCACACAAACCATGCTGCCCTATACACAACATTTAATGAAAGTTATATCCAAATAGGGTTCAAGGAATTATTCAAGGCCCCTTTCCTTTTAGTGCACAGTATTTTCAACCCATTATCGTCAAGGAGGTACAGGAGCATCAAAATAGTACTGCCAGGCTGGTAATAGCTTTTTCCCGCAGGCTGTGACACTGATGAACGGGGTCCCGTAACCAAATATTTATATGGATTTATTTTGATTATTCATGTGATCTTTATGTTCTGTGCTTTGTGTGTGCACCGTGGCCTGGAGAGACACTGTTTCATTGGGGTGTATAGGTACAATGAGATGATAATAACTTTAAACATTGATCAGATACCACAATAAAGATAACATTGTCACTGTGCCTGGTGCCCTGGTGTGTGAATAGGATGGGAAGGGTTGCGGGGGGGGGGGGGGGGGGGGGGGGGAGGTCACTGGGTAGCCAGAAGGTCAGTAACCATTCAGAACAGAATCAAAGGTGAGAGTAGAATTTATTTTTACATCGAATTTCTGCTGGTTGCAAATTTAACTGGAACCACTTGGAGCCCAATTTGAAAAATGATTTCAGGAACTACAGCAAGTGGTAAAAGGGTTGGTGAAAAAGGGGAAAAAGTTTAGAAGTTACATAAGGGGGAACTTCTTCACTCAGAGAGTGGTGGCTGTGTGGAATGAGCTTTTGGGAGAAGTGGTGGTGGCAGGGTCCATTTTGTCACTTAAGGAAATATTGGATAGGTATATGGATGGGAGGGGAATGGAGGGTTATGGGCAAGGTGCAGGTAGGTGGGGCTAGAGGAGAGTACTTGGTTTGGTGTGACTGGAAGGGCTGAAATGGCTTGTTTCTGTGCTGTAATTGTTATAGGGTTATATTTGCTCACTGGGTAGAACAGCCACTGAGCTCTTTGTCTATGTGAAGGAGCCCAGACTACAGATACTCAGCATATCCCCAGCATACCTCACCAGTCGTAACGGAGACAGGAAAGCAAGTAGATTGTGCGGATGCATCTCAGCTCTGGGTAGGAACTACTGTGATCAAGACCGTCAGGAACCGCAGAGGGTTGTGAATGCAGCTCATACCATCGCACACACGAATACACACATGCACATTCTCACCTCACCAATATCCCACTGCCTTGGAAAAGCTGCCAACGTATTCCCGCATGTTTTTGAAGAGTGGGAGGAAAGAGGAACACCTAGAGGAAATCCATGCAGGTCACGGAGAGGATATTCAAACTCCTTACAGACAACGGTAGATTCAAACCAGGGTTGCTAAGGTGCAATAGCAATATGCTAACCCTACGCTAACCGTGTCGCCCACAGTTAGTGTAGTTAGTATGGGTTGACTGCCCTGGATAGCATGCAATTGAAGCTTTTCATTGCAGCATGACACATGCATCAGTAAACAATGCAATTCAATTGCCTTGACCAGTGATTATCTTTCTGCAGCAAACACTCAGCCTGCTATCCTATGTTGGCTGTGAGTGTGAACACCTCTAAGATTCCATTGCCTGTATCATAACTGTTCATCCAACATCCCTGAATATGCTGACGAGCTTTCGCTTCTAGCCGGGTGGTCCTTAGGAGCCTTATCATTGGAAAGAAAGGGGGAATTGGGAATAGTTGACATTCCCTGGACAAATAGCACCTAAAATTTCGAACATCATTGGAAATTAATCTCCTCAAGCAGCAGTTGGAAAAATTACCGACCACAGGGCAGAGCCTAAATTTCATTTTGAGATGGAACCAGCTCAGAGGGACTTACTTGCACAGCCAGTCATTTATTCCTCTGTCAAAATGCCTGAAATACAAATGACATAATCAGCAGAATGTTTTCGGTTTTATTCCTGTCTCCCACCCACCTCCTGTGATGTCTCCCACTGGGTGTGCGGTAAATTCACTGAAATCAATTCACCGATGGAAAATTCGCATATGAAAAATCACCGGCCATCAAATTCACCAACAAAAAGATCACCGACAAAAGATTCACTGACGAAAAAAAAATCACCAACCATCAAATTCACTGACAAAAAATACACTGACCAAAAAAAATCACCGACCATCAAATTCACTGATGGAAAATTCACTGATGAAAAGTCACCGACCATTGAATTCACCAACAGAAAGTTTGCCAACAAAAAATTCACTGACAAGAATATCACTGGCCATCGAATTCACCAATGTAAATTCACTGACAAAAAAAAATCACCGACCATTGAATTCACCGATGGAAAATTCACCAACAAAAAAATCACTGACAAAAAATTCACCAGTGGAAAAATAATTACTGACTTCATCAAATTCACCAATGGAAAATCAAAAAAATTCAGTGGTGAAAAAAATAACCAACCTTACCAAATTCACTGGCGGAAAATTCACCCATGAGTTTTTAAATTTTTAATGACCAACTAACACCTAATTAAATGCATTATTAAAGGACACTTCAAAATTCATTAAAAACTAAAGTGATATATTATGAGCTCTGCCTTTTTAAAATGTTCATGTTTCCGAACAATTCTTCTAATTCTTTTTGCGTAGTCCCAATATTTTCTTCTCTTTCTTGGTGGCTCTTGACCTGCAACATATTGTTCAATTTTAGCTTTACTTATAGTTTGCTCCTTTATTATGCACTCATTGAATTTTCAAATATTGTGATGGCAGCCAGTTAGCTGGCTCTTCAAACTCCTTGTGCCAACCTTTGACATTATTATTCAATTTTGGCAAATCATTTACGATGCATTGAGATAAATGGAAAAACAAAAGCAACCTCTTTGTTTCGCATTTGGGAATACTTGCTCAGAAGCTTTAATCGTGGCTTTTTCATACTCAGTAGTTATTGTTAACGGGGTTGAAGAGGATTCAAATCTTTTCATGCTTTTCAAAAAAATCATATAGGTTTGTTTGGAATTGTCAGGTAGCAAAGCATTCACTAATGGAATTGAAACGTTACTTTCTAAACCATGTAGCATGTTAAATTGATTGAATAGCAAAGGCATTGATTTAAATGTGCTCTCAGCATTCCAATGTTTGCTTTTCATTAACAGTTGAAGATTTATCATTGTTGCAAAGACTATAATGTGATTTTCGTAACTTCCTGAGTCGAATCGGTGTGGACTCGAAGGGCCAACATGGCCTGTTTCCGTGCCGTAAACGGTTATATGGAAATATAACAATTCTTTGCCATTTGGCAGTTTTGTGCAGTCCTGAGGGAAAAACCATGTCTTTGCGAAAGGTTGGAATGACCAGTCCTGCGTGCTTCTTGCTTCGCATGTTTCTCCACCCTGCACACAGCACCTTTCAGCTACTCCCGTCAGGAAAGAGATACAGGAGTATCAGAGACAGAATCAGACTGAGGAACAGTTTCTTCTCACGAGCAGTGAGAATGCTGAACAACTGATAGGAACTGCTCACACTAACCACCCGAGACTCTCATATTCATGAAACAATATTTATATATTTGTATATATTTGTCAAATGTCATTAGATATGGGGATAGTGCCAGAGGATTGGCGCATTGCGCATGTGGTTCCGTTATTTAAAAAGGGTTCAAGGAGGAAGCCTGGCAACTATCGGCCTTTAAGTTTGACGTCTGTGGTAGGTAAATTAATGGAGAAAATTCTTAGAGATAGTACTTATAAACATCTGGATAGACAGGGTCTGATCAGGAGCACTCAACATGGATTTGTGGGAGGAAGGTCATGTTTGACCAATCTGATTGAATTTTTTGAAGAGGTGACTAGGAATGTGGATGAGGGTAGCGCAGTGGATGTTGTCTATATGGACTTCAGTAAGGCCTTCGATAAGGTACCACATGGAAGGTTAGTTAGGAAGGTGCAGTCTTTAGGTATAAATTTTAAGATAGTCAAATGGATTGAACATTGGCTGAAAGGGAGAGGCCAGAGAGCGGTAGTGGATAATTGTCTGTCAGGTTGGAGGCCGGTGACCAGTGGTGTGCCTCAAGGATCTGTATTGGGCCCATTGTTGTTCGTTATATACATTAATGATCTAGATGATGGGGTGGTGAATTGGATTAGTAAATATGCAGACGATACTAAGATAGGTGGAATAGTGGATAATGAAGAAGGTTTTCAAGGATTGCAGAGGGATTTGGGCTGCTTAGAAAAGTGGGCTGAAAAATGGCAGATGGAATTTAATGCTGATAAGTGTGAGGTGCTTCATTTTGGTAAGAAGAATCAGAATAGGACATACGTGGTAAATGGGAGAGCATTGAGGAATACAGAAGAGCAGAAAGATTTAGGAGTGACAGTACATCGTTCCCTGAAGGTAGAAACTCATGTGAATAGGGTGGTGAAGAAGGCTTTTAGTATGCTGGCCTTTATCAATCATTGCATGGAATATAGGAGTTGGGAGGTGATGTTGAGATTGTATAAGACGTTGGTGCGGCCTAATTTGGAGTTCTGTGTGCAGTTCTGGTCGCCTAATTATAGGAAGGATATAAACAGAGTGGAGAGAGTGCAGAGAAGGTTTACCAGAATGTTGCCTGGGTTTAAGCATCTGGAGTATGGGGAGAGATTGGACAGATTGGGTCTTTATTCTTTGGAGCGTAGAAGGTTGAGAGGGGATTTGATAGAAGTATTTAAGATTATGAAAGGGATAGACAGAATGGATGTGGATAGACTATTTCCGTTAAGAGGAGGAAAGTTTAAAACAAGAGGACATGAGTTAAGAATTAAGGGGCAGAGGTTTAGAGGTACATGAGGGGGAACTTCTTTACTCAGAGAGTGGTAGCTGTGTGGAATGATCTTCCGGGAGAAATAATGGCGGCGGAGTCAATTGTATTATTTAAGAAAAGGTTGGACAGGTATATGGATGAGAAGAAGATGGAGGGTTATGGGCATTGTGCAGGGAGGTGGGACTAGAAAGGGGTGTTTGGTTCGGTGCGGACTAGAAGGGCCTAATGGCCTGTTTCCGTGCTGTAATTGTTATGTTTATGTTATGTTATATATGAATCCTTGTATTGTTTGTCTGTACGTGTGTTTTGTCTGGTTGTATGTCTGCATGTTTTGCACTGAGGACCAGAGAACGATGTTTTATCGGGTTGTACTTGCGATAATAAACTTGAACTTGAAAAATGTAATTAAACCGCAAAGGGTGTGGAAAAGATTCTGTGACAAGGACTGGCAGTTTTTTTTTCTTGGAACAAAGAAGACTTAAGGGGGGACTGTGTAGAAGTATAGAAAATCAGGAGGGACATAGATCAGAGGTGACAATCTTATTTTCAGGCTAAGAAATGATAAACTAGGGGACACAGATTTAAGATGAGGGGAGAAAAGTTTAAAAGAGAGAGAGGAACCTTTACCACACGGTGTATGGGGTTATGGATCAAGCGTGGTAGAGGTGGGAACAATTTATTGTTTAAAAGATATTTGGACAAGTATGTGAATAGGAAAGGGTTAGAGTAGGGGTCTCTAAAGTGATCGATATCAACCCCTGGACGATAAATGCCAGGGGGTTGAAAGGGAGTCAATAGCACTGGGGAAGTTCAATGGAAAATAGCACCAATCTCTTGAGAGAGTGGGCCTTGGTGGCCACCATGTTGGCTTTGGCCTTTGAACAAGTTGAGAGTGAACAGGTGGACGGACTGAGTGTATAAGAAAGATGTATGTGTTCTCTGTACTTTTGGTAGCCCCCCCACATCCCCTGTCTAGCACCGGGATTCCATGCCTGGGGGCCAATGAGGGATCAAGAAAGGGTCAATGGTTTGGGGACCCCTGGTCTAAAAGCAGGATAATAGGACTAGCTTGGGTAGTCTTGACAGCATGGACAAATTGGGACAAATAGCAAAGGGGCTATTTCTGCCCAGTAAAACTCTCCGACTTGCCTTCCCGAGGGACACGTGGAGTAACACTTGGCTCAAGGGCAGAAAAATTACGAGAAATCAAGTGATGAGCAATGAGAGGTGACTTAATAGAGGTGAACAAGATTATAAGGGCTTTGATAGGGTGGCATCTTTTTTCCCAGTAAACAGTAGCAAATACTAGAGGACGTCAGTTTAAGGTGAGTGGAGGGAAGTTTAGGGACGATGTCAGAGGTAAGTGTTTTTACACAATTTGGTGGGTGCCTGGAATGCATTGCTGGGGGTGGTGATGCGGGCTGGTACTAAAGACTCTTAGATAGACACATAGAGGGTTATGGGTGTGAAGGAGGGAATAGGTAGATTGTTATAGAGTTAGTTTACATGATAGGTCGACTTAACATCATGGGCTGAAGGGTGAGTACTGTGCTGAACTGTTCTCTGTGCTTGATAAATACTTACGTTTCAGCGAAAACGTAGAGCATGGTGATACATTTCGGAGGCTTGGGCGGGTCGAGGTAGTCCAGTCTAGCCACCGTCCCCACCACTCCGAAGAGCACGGCTGCCTTTATCCAGTCGTACACCAGGTTGAAGTAAGCCAAGCAGGCTGCCAGGGAAGACAAGTCTCATTAGTTGGAAATAATCTCCTGGTTCCATCAGCGCCGAGCTTCAGAACAGCATGGGTGGGCACCCATGACTCTGGTCCTTCCACCTGGCCTTGTCTCCCAGTGGTGGCGGCTGCAAGGCAGAGAATGCCTGACGGGAACAGTGGCTCCACTCGAATCTCCTCTTGCTGCTGCTTTGGGGAGCGCTATTGGCTGCTCTGTTTCGTGTTACAACTTGAGCTCTTCGTCATGAGCAAAAAAGCTGGTAGGCGTCTGAATAAAGTGGTGGGGGAGGGGCCAATTGCGCCCGTCCACGGGGAAGTGGTCATAGGTGGATGGGGTGTAAGGGCAGGAGAGAAAAAAGATGGGAGGTAATAGGGAAAGGAGATAGCTCTTGGAGTGGAAAGGAAAAGGGGTGGGCAGCTGGAGGTAAAGAGAGAGAGAGGGATCGAGAAAGAGAGAGAAACACAGGGGAAATCGGACTCTAATGTTGTCTGGTTGGAGAGGGTTCAGACAGAATATTAGGTGTTGGTTTTCTAATTTGTGGATTGTCTCGGTTTGGCAGTTCCCGACACCAGGAGCAGACATGTTCGGCTTAGGACTGGGGCCCAGAATTGAAATTGTTGGCCACTGGGAGGTCTCCGCTATTGCAGCGGACAGAGAGAAGGTCCTCAATTTCCTAGGGCACATATGGAGTCCTTTTCTTTTCCAAGGAGATACCTTTCAAGTGAACTAGGGATGCATAGGGAGAATTCTGAGGCTTTGGCGATGGAGGATTCTGCTTCTGGTGGTAGTTTGGGAGCCTAAGGCACCAGAAAAGGGTAGGGTGGGAGTGAGGTGGAGGATTAGGGTTCGCAGTAAAGGGCCAGAGGTGCACACGCAGAACAAGGCCAGGGATCTGCTAACCCGGCTTCATGTGATGTGGGGTGGAGATGGAGGGGGAGAACCCAGAGCTAGAGGTCTGGCAGTATCTGTGGGGGCGAGGGGAGGAATTGTCAAAGTATCATTCTAGACCCTGCACGTGGACTGAGAGGAAAGATAGGCAGTATAATGAGAGGGGTGGGCATGAGACAGCAGCCAGTCAGTGAAGAGTGGATTGAGGAGGGCTGGATGGGGGAAGAGAAACCGGGAAGGTGTGGAGTCGGGAGACAGAGACAGGAGGGGCAGATGGAGGCAGCGAGTGAGGGGATGGGAGGAGAGGGGGAGGGTGAGAGTGAGACCTTATGGGAGGGTGATAAGCAAGGACACAAAAGAAGCACATGGGGCACATACTTTGGGACATAACGTTTAGCGCAACGCTGTTACAGCACCAGCGATCTCGACGGGGTTCGAATCCCATGCTGTCTGGAAGGAGTTTGTAGGTTCTCCCTGTGTCTGCGTGGATTTCCTGCGGGTGCTCCCGTTACCTCCCACCATTCAAAAAGGTACTGGGGATGTAGTCAGTCAGGTGTAATTGGGCGATACGGGCTCAAGGGCCGAAAGGGCCTTTACCATACTGTATGTGTAAAATTTTTAAAAATTAATAATTTTTACAAAACGTGTTGCCAATGTTAAAATCGATAAGCAAACAATGTTTTCGTAGAAACCATTCAGGAGAGAGGTGAAGGACAGATGGGCATGTTGTGTGGACCAGAGGAAATAGACTATGTGGGATCAGGACCCATTTGGGGGGGGGAATGATAAGCCCGGAGTGATGCCCAGGGCGAGACTAATCTCGCTGCCACCTACCTAATGCCCAGTCAGAAAGCATTGCTGCCAGTTTGAGGTCAGAAGGTATGGTCAGAATGTAGAGATAATGGAAGAAGACGTCCACAAGTATGATTAATGCCAGGTGCACCAGGGCATGTTTGCCAATGTTCCACATCTCGTAGTCTTTCCGAGTGAACTTGGATTGATTTACCTGTGAGACAGGAGTATCAAAAAGCATTGTCATGCCCATATCTGTCAACCTCCATCTTTAGTCAAAGGGTTGAGGGGACGTTTTATCTTACAAAGAGAGTGGTCCATATCTGGACCTACCACAGGTGCTGATGTTGATACAAAGCTTGGTTTGAAAAATTCATGGCAGCAGTTCCATGGGTCACCCTGTATACGGACAACAGCACAGCCAGAAGCGTTCTACTTGAGGAATCTAAATGAATTCCTGGTTTCCCTCAGGAGGAGATTAAATGCCACTTGGCACATCCCCCAAGTCCTATGCAAAGTATAGAAATAGGAGCAGGAGAAGGTCTTTCAGACTTTTGAGCCCGACCCACCATTCAATACGATTCTGGCTGATCACACCACCTCAAGACCCTATTCTTTCTCTACACATTCTACTTGGTTTGGGCTACGAGTCGGAGGAGGTGGCGACTGGAGTTCGGGTGATTATCTGGAGGAGGAGGAGCTTGGAGAGAGTGATGGGGTTAATTGGCCAAGGAGCCAATAAAAAGAGGGTAAGTATAAGAGATTGGCCAGCGAGAGGCGGCCCAGTGAGTGAGTGGCACAGTGAAGGAGTGGGTCCTTGAGGCTTTGGCTCGAGAGGCTTAGGCGAGTCGAGGCTGAGGACGAGCATACTGGATGAAAGGTAAGACTTTCATAGTTAATTTAATAAGGTGTGAGGAGAAGGAGGCAGGATGAGTGTGAGGGCAGTTTTCTGCTCTCAGTGTCACATGGGAAGTCATGGGGTCTTCACGTCTCACGACATCCACGTGTGCACAAAGTGGGCTGAGCTGTAGCGTCTAAGGGACCGAGTCAGGGAACTTGAGCTGCAGCTCGATGACCTCTCTCTGGTTAGGGAGAGTGAGGCCATCATAGACAAGAGCTATAGGCAGGTGGTCACACAGGGGTCATGGGAGGAGGGGCAGTGGGTTACCCTTAGGAGGAGGAAAGGGAGGGGTCAGGTTCACATGCAAGCACCCGAGTCTGAAATCCTCAGAAATCGATACTCCACCTTGAGTACTGAAGAGGGGGATAGTCAGACTATGGTGGGCAGAGGTGTGGTGTCAACCTCTGTGGCACAGAAAGGTAGGAATAAAAGGAAAAGGGCGATAGTCATAGGGGATTCAATGGTTAGGAGGACAGACAGAGGTTTTTGTGGATGCGATAAGGAAAACTGGATGGTGATTTGCCTCCCTGGTGCCAGGGTCCGGGATGTGACTATGCGCGTTCAGAACATCCTAAAAGGGGAGGGTGAGGAACCTGAGGTTGTGGTACATGTTGGTACTAATGATGTTGGAAGGAAGGAGGAAGTGGTCCTGCAGAATGAGTATAGGGAGTTGGGTAGGGAACTTAAAAGGAGAACCACTAAGGGGGTAATTTTGGATAGCTTCCTGTGCCACTTGACAGTGAGGGCAGAAATAGAATTAGGTGGAGGTTAAACACATGGCTAAAGGGGTGGAGTAAGAGACAGGGTTTCAAGTTCTTGGACCACTGGGACCTTGAAGATGGAAGCTATACCGTAATGATGGGTTACATCTTAATCCCAGAGGGACCAGTCTCCTAGCGGGGCATTTGCTAGGGCTATCGGGGGGGGGGGGTTTAAACTAGTATGGTTGGGGAAAGGGTTTCAAGTTGGGCAGGACAGCAGGGAGAGGGTTAGTAGGCTAAGGAAAGAGGCATGTTTAAATAATTTGAGGGAGAAACAGCAGGAAATTATAAAAAGATGTTGTAGTGAAAATTGTGAGAATGGTAGATAGGAAGATAGGCAAAAGGTAGGGTGTAGGAGATCCCTGCGATGTATTTATTTTTTAATGTGAGGAGCGTAGTAAGGAAGCTGGATGACCTAAAGGTGTGGATTGACATGTGGCATTATGATGTTGTGGCCATTAGCGAGACGTGGTTGAAAGAAGGTTGTGACTGGCAGTTGAATGTTCCAGGATTTCGCTGCTTTAAATGTGACAGAGATGGTGGATTAAGAGGGGGCGGTGTGGCATTACTTGTCAGGGAGGATATTACAGCAGAGCTGAGGCAAGATAGACTGGAGGGCTGGTCGAGTGAGGCAGTGTGGGTAGAGCTAAAAAATAAGAAGGGTGAGGTTACTATTATGGGGGTATATTATAGGCCTCCAAATGGGGAAAGAGAACTAGAAGAGCAAATGTGCAAGGAAATAGGTGAGATGTGCAGGAGAAATAGGGAGGTGTTGGTTGGGGATTTCAATTTTCCAAACATAGATTGGGAAATGCAGTCAGTAAAAGGGCAGGATGGCTTAGTACTTATTCATTGTGTTCAGGATTGCTTTTTGCAGCAATATGTTAAGACACCCACTAGAGTGGGAGTGGTGTTAGATCTGTTGTTTGGGAATGAAATGGGGCAGGTTGGAGAGAACTTCAGATCCAGTGATCATGGGTCCATTAGCTTTAGCTTAATGATGGAGAGGGATAGGTCAGGTCCGAGGTTGAAGGCCTTCGAGTGGGGGAAGGCAGATTTGGAGAAATGAGAAGGGATTTGCAGAGAGTTGCGTGGGCTGATCTTTTTGCCAGAAAGGATGTAGAGGAAATTTGGGGGGCATTTAGGGGTGAGATTTTGAGAGTACAGAATCTTTATGTTCCAGTCAGGTCGAAAGGGAAGACTAAAGTTTCGAGGGAGCCGTGGTTTTCTGGTAAAATTGAGAAGATGTTTGGGACAAGAGGGAGGCCTAAACCAAATATAAAAAACAAGGGATTGAGGAGATGTATGGTCATTACTTAGATTGCAGGAAGTACCTTAAGAGGGAAATTAGAAAGGTTAAATGAAGGTATGAGGTGTCCATAGTTCATAAGGCAAAGGAGAATCCTAAGGGCTTTTACAGATATGTGAACAGTAAAAGAAGGGATAAAGATAGAATAGGTCCACTGGATGATGGGACCAGTGAACTATTTGAGGAACTGTATGAGATAGGAGAAATATTGAACAATTTTTTCTCGTCTGTATTCAAGAGGGTAAGGGACATTGGGCTATACAAGATAAGAGAGGATAGGGATTAGTAAAGCGAGGGTTTTGGAGCTTCTAGGGTCAATTAAGGTGGACAAGTCTCCTGGTCCTGATGGGATTTTTCCCAGGACTTTAAGGGAGGTCAGGGAACAAATAGCGGGGGCACTGACAGTCATTTTTCAAAGATCACTGGAGGAGGGGGTGTTACCACAGGATTGGAGGGTTGCAAATGTAGTTCCTTTGTTCAAAAAAGGCATTAGGTGTAGGCCAAGTAACTATTGGCCAATAAGTTTGACTTTGGTGGTGGGGAAGGTTATGGAGGTTATTCTTCGAGATAGTATATACGCATATCTGATGGGCAGGGATTGATTAGGGGCACCCAGCATGGGTTTGTAAAAGGAAAGTCATGTTTGACGAACCTTGAGTTTTTTGAGGAAGTGACAAAAAAGGTGGATGAAGGTAGAGCGGTTGATGTGATCTATTTAGATTTTAATAAGGCTTTAGATAAAGTTCCGCATAAAAGGTTAATAAGGAATGTTCAGTCACTAGGAATTAGTAGAGAGATTGTGACTTGGGTTCAGAGGTGGCTGGAAGATAGACAGCAGAGAGCCATGGTGGACAATTGTCTGTCAGGTTGGAATCCTTTGACAAGCGGGGTGCCTCAGGGATCGGTGCTGGGTCCCTTGTTGTTTCTCATTTATATTAATGATTTAGAGGAGGGTGTGGTTAACTGGGTAAGCAAATATGTGGATGATACGAAAATAAGGGGAGTGGTAGATAGTGATGTAGATTTTCTTGGATACAGAAGGATTTGGTTTGTTTGGAAGAGTGGGCTGAAAGATGGCAGATGGAATTCAATGTAGACAAGTGTGAGGTGTTGGATTTCGGTAAAAATAACCAGAATAGGACATATAGAGTTAGGGGGAGGGCAGTGAGGCACGCAGAGGAGCAGAGGGACCTGGGGGCTATGGTACAGAGTTCACTGAAGGTGGATTCCCATGTAGACAGAGTGGTTAAGAAGGCATATGGTACACTGGCCTTCATAAATCATAGTATGGAGTATAGGAGCTGGGAGGCGATGCTGCAGCTGTTTAAGGCATTGGTGAGGCCATGTTTGGAGTACTGTGCTCAGTTCTGGTCTCCAAATTATAGAAAGGATAGAGATAAGGTGGAGAGGGTGCAGAGAAGGTTTACAAGGATGCTGCCTGGCTTACAGCATCTGGATTACAGGGAGAGATTAAGGAAACTGGGACTTTATTCATTGGAACGTAGATGACTGAGAGGGGACATGATAGAGGTATTTAAAATTAGAAAGGAATAGATAGACTTGACTCAAACAGACTCCCTTCTGTCATTTAACAGAAGGTTGGATGTGTACATGGAGGTGAGGGGGTTGAAGGGTTATTGGAGGAGAGCGGGAGGGTTGAGCTAGTGGAATTGTTTTAGTGAACCGATGCAGACTCAAAGGGCCGACATGGCCCGTTAATTGTTATAAAGAACTATTCCTTGATCTCCATTGCCTTTTGAGTCTATCTAATGAACTGGCCTCAACAACTTTCTGCATTTGGGAGTTCCACTAGTTAACACCTCTTGGAGTGAAGATGTTTCTCCTTATCTCGGTCTTGAATGGCTTCCCCCTTTTCCTGAGACTGTGATCCCTTGTTCTGGACATCCTCAACATCGAGAACATTCTTCTTGCATGTAACCTATCTGGTCCTGTCAGAATTTTATGTCTCGATGAGATCTCCTAAATTCCAATGAGTATAACCCTAGTCTATCCAGCCTTTATTTGACCGTCGGTCCTGCCATCCCAGATATCAGTCTTGTTAACCTTCATTGCACCTCCTCAATAGCAAGAATGTCCTTCTTCAGATTAGGAGATCAAAAGTGTACACACGGTACTCAAGGTGAAGTCTCACCAAGACTTTTATATTTTACATGGGTACTCCCTGACATACGTCCGTGTTCTGTTCTGGATGATTGGTTGTATCTCAGAATGGACATATGTCGGAATTGCGTACTTACTTTGTTAGTCGGTGTGCCGGGTTCCGTAGGCTGGGTGCGGCCTTCTTGGTTCCTGTGCACATGCACGAGAGTTAAGCGCCCTGGAGATATTGAAATTGTTCCCTTAACTCTCGTGCATGCGCCAACCAAACTATAATACATGAACCCATCACGCATGGGCCAATTGAAGGCTCACGCATGTTCACAGGAATCAAGATGGACACGCCAGCCTATGGACCTCGGGACACCAACTAACAAGGTAAGTACATACATTTTGGTTCTTACAACACCCTGTATCTCTGTTATAGTTTGCTAAATACAACATAAACCACATAAACTTTACATTTTTTAAAAATTGGTCATATGTGTTGATGGAATAGGTCGCAAGTCAGGGAGCACCTTGCATTATGTATGACCAGGTCCTTTGGCACACTGAGTTCATGTCAGCCAGCAAACACCCATTGCACTTGTTCCATTTTATTCCCCCCCCCACATTTCCACAAACACCCTCCCAGATTCTACCTCTTACTGAGAAACTGGAGGCAATTTACAATGGGTCAGTAGTCTACTGACCTGCCCCTTTGAGGTGTGGGAAAAAAGAGGAGCACACAGAGGGTAAACCCATGTAGTTAAAGGAAGAACATGCCAACTCCACACAGGCAGCACCAGAGGTCAATATCGAACCCAGATGATGGGAGTTGCGGGGCACCAGTTTTACCAGTTATGCCCCTGTGCTTCTCCCAACCAACAACAATTTAATAGTCAATGGTCTGATTGGTGCTTATACAATGCCACCCCATGAAATTTTAAACAGGACAGGGCATTTTTAGTGATACCTCAAATGTTGTGGAGCATCGTTTTTGTAAATGAGGTTTCATTAAATTCCATTAATTTAAATTTTATTAATTTAGAGACACAGCACGAGATGGTATGGTTAGCATCATGGTTGGGGTGTCCGTGACCTGGATTCCAATTCTGCACTGTCTGTAAGGAGTTTGTACAATCTCTGCATGTCTTTTGGGGACATGGGGTCATGGGCCGGAAGGGCCTGTTACCATTCTGTATGTCTAGTAACAAACCTTTTGGCTCATGAGGCCACACCGCACAAATGCACCCGGGTGACCAATGAACCTGCTAACCCCATACGTCTTTCTGGGATGTGAAAGAAAACCATAGCACCCAGAGGAAGAGACACCTTATGAAGGGCTAGGGCCCAATCATTGGTGACCGTTCTTCTGATGGATGCTGCAAGATCTGCTGAGTTACTCCAGTCTTTCCATGTTTTGTAGCACTGGAAACCCATGCACCGGCATGTGCCCCAAGCTTACCTGAACATGGAACTGATCAAAGGTCATCACTGGCCCGAAGAAGAAGAAGGGAAGATAGAAGTTGTAGATGAGAAGGTCCAGGATCGAATAGTTCCCACCTTTCTTCTCAACATTCTCCAAAGCGAAGCTCATACATCGTATGATGGTAAAGCCACTTCCTCCATAGAACAGGACATCCTGTAGCTGGAAGGTGCCCGTTACAAACCCTGTCTAGGATGAGATAGACCAGATGACCAGAAATGAGACAGTGAAGTGATGGATTCTGCTAACCCGCTCTCTTTGGCAAGCTAATGTTTGAGGGGTGATTTGGTACAGGAAGTATCACTAACCAGGAGACACACTGAGGCAGGGAGACCTACCCATTTTACATGGGGCATCCATAGAACACTACAGCACAGAAACAGGGATTCAGCCCACCAAGTGTGTGCTCATAGAACAATATATCACAGAACCAGGCCCTTTGGCCATCTAATCTGTGGCCATAGAACCAGAGGTAATTACAGCACAGAAACAAGCCCTTCAGCCCATCTAGTCTGCCCCAAAATATTATATAACCATATAACAATTATAGCATGGAAACAGGCTAATTTGGCCCTTCTTGTCCACACTGATCCAAGTACCCTCCTCTAATTCCATTTACCAGCACTCTGCCCATATCTCTCCACCCCCTCCTATCCATATACTTATCCAACTTTTTCTTAAATGACAAAATTACCCTGCCTCCACCACTTTTCCTGGAAGCCCATTCCACACAGTAACCACTCTCTGAGTAAAGAAGTTCCCCCTCATATAACTCCTAAACCTTTGCCCGTCAACTCTCAACCCATGACCTCTTGCATCCATCTCTCCTACTCTCAATGGGAAAAGCCTTTCCACCTCAACTCTATCTATCCCTCTCATTATCTTAAACACCTCTATCAAATCCCCTCTCAGCCTTCTATGTTCCAAGGAATAAAGACCTAATTTGCTCAATCTTTCCTTGTATTCCAGATGCTGAAACCCAGGCAACATTTTTGTAAATCTTCTCTGCACTCTCTCTATCTTGTTAACATCCTTCCTATAAATCAGTGACCAGAACTGCACACAGTACTCTAAATTTGGCCTCACCAATGCCTTGTACAGTTTCATCATTACTTCCCAACTCCTATATTCTATGCACTGATTTATATAGGCAAGTGTACTAAAGGCCTTCTTCACCATCCTGTCCACATGTGCTTCTACCTTCAGGGAACAATGCACTGTTATTCCTAGATCTTTCTGCTCCACTGCATTCTTCAACACCCTCCCATTGACCACATAGGTCTTGCTTTGATTATTTTTTCCAAAATGAAGCACCTCACACTTATCAGCATTAAACTCCATCTGCCATCTTTCTGCCCACTCCTCTAAGCAGTTTAAATCCCTCTGCAATTCTTGAAAACCCTCTTCATTATCCACAATTCCCCCTATTTTAGTATCATCTGCATATTTACAAATCCAATTTACTGCCCCATCCTCCAGATCATTAATATTCATGACAAAGAGCAACGGTCCTAATACCAAACCCTGAGGTACACCGCTTGTCACTGGCCTCCATCCTGACAAACAATTATCTACTATGACTCTCTGGCACCTTCCTTCCAGCCACTGTTGAATCCATTTGACTATCTCAAAATTAATACCCAGGGACTTAGCCTTCCTAACTAACCTCCCATGCGGAAGCTTATCGAAGGCCTTGCTGAAGTCCATATAGACAACATCCACTGCTCTACCCTCATCAACATTCCTAGACACCTCTTCAAAAAATTCAACGAGATTGGTCAAACATGATCTTCCACGCACAAATCCGTGTTGAGTGTCCCTGATCAGACCCTGTCCCTCCATATACTTATATATACTATCTCTAAGAACGCTTTCCATCAATTTACCTACCACAGACGTCACAATTACAGGCTGATAATTGCTAGGCTTGCTCCTCGAACCCTTTTTAAACAAAGGAACCACATGCGCAACACGCCAATCCTCCGGCACTATATACCCGTCTCCAATGACATTTGAAAAATTACTGCCAGAGCCTCCGCTATTTCCTCACTAACTTCTCTCAAGGTCCTGGGGAAAATCCTGTCAGGACCTGGAGACTTATCCACCTTTATATGTTTCAAAAGCTCCAGTACTACCTCTTTCTTAAACACTATAGTCTCCATCTATACCCCCTTTGCTTCCTTTACCCTTCACAGTTCAATATCCTTCTCCTCAGTAAATACTGAGGAAAATAAATTGTTCAAGACCTCCCCCATCGCTTTTGGCTCCACACACATTTGTCCTTTCTGATTCTCTATTGGACCAATTTTATCTCTCACTTTCCTTTTGCTATTTACATATTTGTAGAAACCCTTTGAATTTATTTTCACCCTGCTTGCTATAGCCACCTCATAATTTATTTTAGCATTTCTAATTTCTTTCTTAAGATTCTTTTTACATTCAATATACTACCCAAACATCTCCTTTTTTCCCTGTTTCTTATATTTATTGCAGTTCTCCCTCGTTTTTCAAACCAAGTTTCCAATATCCCTTGAGAACCATGGCTCTCTCAAACTTTTGACCTTACCTTTCAACCTAACAGGTTTAGAAAGATTTTGTACTCTTAATATCTCTCCTTTAAAAGATCTCCATTTCTCTATTACATCCTTCCCAGAAAACAAATTGTCCCAATCCACCCCTTGTAAATCCTTTCGCATCTCCTCAAACCTAGCTTTTCCCCACTCAGAAACCTCCACTCTGGGCCCAGACCTATCCTTTTCCATAATTACCTTGAAGCTAATGGCATGATGATCACTGGACCCGAAGTGCTCCCCCACACATATCTGTCACCTGACCCATCTCATTCCCCAACAGTAAATCCAACACACCTCCCTCTCTAGTTGGTACCTCCACGTATTGATGTAAAAAACTATCCTGCACACATTTTACAAACTCCATCCCATCCAGCCCTTTCACGGAATGGATTTCCCAATCAATATTCGGAAAATTAAAATCCCCCACAATCACTACCCTGTGCTTATTACAATATCTGCTATCTCCCTACTAATTTGTTCCTCTAATTCACGTTCCCCATTCGGTGGTCTATAATACACCCCTATAATTGTAACTTCCCCTATTCTGCCTAGTCCCATTGACCTGCACTCAGACCATTCCTAAATGAATAGTTTGCTTCAGTATTCACAAGAGAAAAGGACCTTGATCAGGGTGAGGTCGGAATAGAACAGATGTGTGGTGAACAGTGTGGCGATCAAGGAAGAGGAAGTGTTGGACCTTCTTAAAAACATCAAGATTGATAAGTCTCCAGGGCCGGACACGATATACCCTAAGTTGATGTGGGAAGTGAAAGAGCTGAGGCAGTAGGTATAATCTTTGACTCCTTTTTGGAGTGAGTTGCCAAAGGATCTGAGAATGGAAAACGTATCCTTGTTTAAAAAAGGTAATAGGGAGAATCTTGGGAAATATAGACCAGTGAGTCTTATGTCAGTGGTGTGGAAACTAATGGAGAGGATTCATAAGGATAGAATCTATGAGCATTTGGAGAAGTACAGTCTATTCAAGATAGTCAGCATGGCTTTATGAAGGGAAGGTCATTCCTCATGAGCCTAATTGAGTTTTTTGAGGAGGAAACAAAAGAAATTGATGAGGTTAGGGTGGTAGATGTGGTCTACATGGATTTTAGTAAGGCATTTGACAAGGTCCCCCATGAGAGACTCATTCAGAAAGTCAGGAGGCATGGGATCCATGTGAAGATAAAAAATTGATTCACAGAATGTGACGAGCCCAGAGGACCCCAAAACCCAACAGCAATAGAAATTCACCAAGACGAATGGTTACTTCAACAAGTTACTTTTAATTTTCTTTAAACATGAAAACAGGATCAAACTTCAACTTACTGTTCTGGAATCCCTGCTCTTTATGAATTTTAT